>NC_133469.1:27992333-28294556 GCF_048565385.1 Saimiri boliviensis | reverse complement strand
CATTGTTTAATGTTTATCTGAAATTCAGATTTAACTGGGTGTCCTGTATGATTTGCTCAGTCTGACAGCCCTGGGGGTTTAGCAACTCCCGTTCTTGGGGGGCATGTCCTGCTCACCAGATTTCCTTAAGGAGGCTGTCCGTGGCCTGCCCAACCCCAGTAACTAGCCCAGGCTTGTATCAAAGACCAATGAATGTTCAAACTTAATTTTTCTTCTGAAAGAACAGAGGAAACATTCTCTTGATACCAGCCAGTTAACAGAGAAAGAACAAAGAAACACCCTACCAGTTCCCACAAATCAATTGGTCTAAAAAAAACGCCCCACAGAAATACAGGGGAAAAAAGCAAACCACTTCAAATGCTCCTTTGACAGGAATTCACGCTGTGACCAATGGCTTTAAGCAGACGCCTGACAAACAGGTCAGGCTGGGGACAGCTCAGAGGGGCTCAGCTGGGGCCTTTTCCCTTCTCAAAAACAACAGGAAAACAAACAATTCTTTTGCTGATTCCAATGGATACATTTAGCCAAAGCTCATTAAATGAATTTTAAAAATCAGTACTGAGATAATTCCTCATCTCTTGCCTTCAAGGTCAAGGCCTGGGCTCCTAATGACCCCAAATCATGGGGAAAAGGGTATCAAAAAAGAACACGCTGCTGAGTAAAGAGGATGCCCCCCCCCCAATATTTGCTTTAGCAAGAATGCCAGCCTCACTGCACCTGTCTAATTTCACGTTCATTCCAGCTTGTTTCCTGTATGAGTTTTGAGAATGAAAGAAATTTCATGCTCATTCTCATGGCCAGCTCTTGGTCACCTCTTCCAGGCAGACTCTCTGATATGGCCCCAACTCTCCGGGCTTGCCCATGCAATATTTGGGACATACATATACGGTGACAAGCAGATTATCAAAGACGGGGCAGACCCATCGCCTTACCCAGGGCAGAAACAGACTCTACAATTGTGGTTCTCAAAGCAGGGTTCCTGGACCGGCAGCTTCAGCATTGCCTGGGAGCTTGTGAGAAATGCACATTCTCAGGCCTCACCTAGAGCTACTCAATTACATACTCTGCGGATAATACTCAGCAACATCTAAGAGAGTGTGTGTGTGTGTGTGTGTGTGTGTGTGTGTGTGTGTGCATGCGCTTAAAAGCTTTCATTTTTGTTGTTGTTGCTGTTTCGACACAGAGTGTTTCTGTCTCCCAGGCTGGAGTGAGTGGCGCGATCTCCGCTCACTGTAACCTCCGCCTCCCGGGTTCAAGCAATTCTGCTGCCTCAGCCTCCTGATAGCTGGAACTACAGGCGTATGCCAGCACTCCCGGCTAATTTTTCGTACTTTTAATAGACGGGGTTTCGCCATGTTGGCCAGGCTGGTCTCGAACTCCTCACCTCAGGTAATCTGCCAGCCTCAGCCTCCCAAAGTGCTGGGATTACGGGCATGAGCCACGGTGCCCAGCTGAATTTCTTTTCTTTTTCTTTTTTTCTTTTTTTTTTTTTTTTTTAAGGAGTAGAGAGTTTAATAGGCAAGAAAGATGGGAGAAGGCGGAATTGCTATAATGACCGAGGACGTTGAGCATATTTTCATGTGCTTAGTTGTGATCCATTTACAGTTTTTTTTGTATGTTCCATCTTTCGGCCATCTTTTTTGTTGTTTCTTGTTATGAGTTTTGAGGATTACTTTTATATTCTAGCTAAAAATCCTTTATCAGTAAGTGATTTGCAAATATTTTCTCCCATTCTGTGCTTCGCTTTTTCATAACAATAGTGGCTTTCAAAGAGCAGATGCTGTTCCTTTTGATAAAGTTAATTTGTTCTCTTATGGACTAGGATTTTGGTGTCTCATTTAAGAAATCTTTGCCTGAATCAGGGTTACAGAGATTTTTCTTACCTTTCTTCTAGCAATTTTGTGGTTTGAAGTTTTACAATTAGATCTGTGATTCAATTTTGTTAATTTTAGTATGTCGTGTGAAATTTTTTTGTGTGTGTGTGGCACCAGGATATCCAATTATTCAAGCACTATTTGTTTCCCAGGCATATATGTTTGAAAAGAGGCTTTGGAGTAGAAATTATCTACTTCCCTCTATCTGGTGAACTCCTATTCATCCTACAAAACCCAGGCCGAATGTTCCCTTGGCTAAGAAGTCTTCCCTGGCAAAGGCCAAATCACTCTATCAGCTACCCTGTGGTGCCCGCAGCATTTTGTGCAACCTCTGACATATTCTTATTTCACGTGATTGCATTAATTTCTAAGTCTGTGTTTCTGCTAAAATGAAAATTCATGGAGGAAGACCACACACCTAGCACTCAACACAGGCCCAACACAGGTGGTGGTGAAGGTATTTGGGAGAGAGGAAAGAAAACAATAAAATAACTGAAAAATAAAATATCAAACCAGTGAATCATCCGCTTCTTTAAGCAATGAAATGCCGAACTCTCAGCCCCACTCACAGACTACATTCGTTAGAAAACCATCGCTGAGCCGGGCACAGTGGCTCACTCCTGTGACCCCAGCACTTTGGGAGGCCGAGGCGGGTGGAAATCACGAGGTCAGGAGATCGAGAGCATCCTGGCCAACATGGTGAAACCCCATCTCTACTAAAAATACAAAAAAAAAAGCAGCCGGGCATGGTGGTGTGCGCCTGTAGTCCCAGCTTCTCCGGAGGCTGAGGCAGGAGACTTGCTTGAACCCAGGAGGTGGAGGTTGCGGTGAAGAAAACCACCGCTGGGCGCATCTACCCAGGTTAACCACCAGCGGCGTTTACAAAGAGCACACTTCAGGCCAAGCCCTGTTCTAACACGTTATGCACCATTTCATTTCACCCCCACAACAACCCTATGAGGCAGATACTGCTACTATCATTATTTTACTGAAGAACAGACGGACATCAAGGGAGGTCAAGGTCAGGGCTGGGGCTACCTACCTAGACATGTCCTGCCTCTGGTTTCTGTCTTTGTCTACGTCTCCTCTCCCCAGTAAGCTCAGACCCTACAAAGGCAGCCCCCGACTCTCCCACGTGACCAACCCTTGCCGGCTATGAACCCCGGTCTCAAAGGAGACAAGTTGCAGGGGGGCTCCGCATCACCCTCCCATCTGGCCCCAGGGACACAGCCCCACATCCCACCCCAAAGGACTTCCTCCTTACCTTGGACCACACGCCCATGCCAAAGGAGCTGCTGTCTGCCACGTGGTGCAGGTTCAGCTCCGTCCTGGAAGCACAGAAGGAACCAGGAGTCAGGGTGCACTGTCCACACCGGGCTTGGCAGGGCAGGTGGGCATCAGTGTGAGGCTCTACGCCACTGCCCATGCACCCCAGTGGCTGTCCCTGGCCTTGGCCCTGCTAACTCCGCCCTGCGACATCTTCGATCTCCCAAATATTCCTCCCTCATAGCCCTCACTTGGCGCTTCCCAAAAGCCAGGAAATCCCAGAAGAAAGAGTCGTAGAGGAAAATCAAGAGGGCAGGGACTGACCCCAGAACTTCTCATCAGCTGGGCGCGCTCACTCAAGGGTAACATATGAAACGGTCAACGCGAATGAGTCCTTGCTGCACGCTGCGTTCTAAGATGACTCAAGACAGCCGCACTCCATGGGTACAAACGGGATTTCCATTTTGCAGTGGACAGAACAGAAGCCCTGAGGGTGAGTACTGCCCCAGATGTCACAGCTAGCCAGCACGCAGCCAGGAGCCGAACTGCGGTCCATGGACCCCTGCAGCCCTCCCTCCGCGCCAGCCTGCCACGGGCGCCTCTACCGGCCTCAATCTGCACTTTATGAACCAACGCGATGTTTAAGGCTCCTTCTGGTGTTCAAACCGCAGGTTCCTTGAGAATGAGACCTGCAGATGGACTTTTGCAGGCTTGAGGAATGCACGCCAAAGTGGGGGTGGGCATGGCGACGCCCCTTGTCCCCTCAAATCACACTCTCTACTCACAAAAGCATTGTAGAGCCCAGCCTAGGGTCCCCAGTCCCCATGCGGGTTTAAATTGGTTCCTGGAAAGTCGGGCCGACTCATCAGTCTCCGGCCAGCTTGTCTGGTTCTGGGGTCTTCAGTGTCCTCTCCCTGGATTCTCTATAGACCCCACACCCCTCTCTGCCTCGTGACTTTGAAAGACTCTCACCAGAGAGGCTTCAAGTTCAACCCCCGTGCTGCCATACAGCGGACAAGGTAATTCTCTTCTCTGCAACTCACTTTTCCTTATCTGTAAAATGGGCCCCCTACGCCACTTGCCTCGCAGGATTAAATGAGATATTGTACATAACCTCACACTGCCGGGCTGGCATGGAGTAAGTGGCTCTGTGTTTTCCTCATACTCTCTTCCGGTCACTGGAAATTCAATCTGACAAGTAATTAAGAAGCATCTACCCGGTGCTAAGGCCAAGCCCTGTGCTAGGTACTGGGAAGGCAGAAAGAAGGATGACAGGGCCCCTGATGCAAAGATCTCCCAGTCCACCTGGTGAGGAAGGGAGACCTGCACACCCAGCATGGCAGGTGCTGGAGCCAGAAGCACACACCAGATACCAAAATGGTATAAAGGAGAAACTGAGGAGTAAGAGTAGGGCAGTGTTCCTCTAAGGAAGGGATTTCGAGTAGGGTTTTGAAGGATGAATAGGAGTTTGCCAAATGAGTGCACGGGAGAAAGAACATTTGCACAGTGGGAACCAATTTTCGACCTTCAGAAGGCTCCATGGGGGTGAGGGACCAGGTTGGCAGCAGCAGAGGTAGAGAAAGGGAGGTAACCGGGGGGTCACCAAGGAGCCTTCAGAATGACTATGACTCGCTGAGGGGTCTGAGTTGCTCCAAGCCCTCTACTCTCTTGGGGTCCCTGAAACTCATCTGGACGATCCCCTCCTCTCGGAGGCAGCTTCGGCCCGGCTTCGAAGGCTGCCAGACTCAGTAAGGACGCCACCAGCACGGAGGGCCCCTGGCCTGGGCCCCGCTGGAGTGGAGGCCGCACCCTCGGCCATCTGCAGTGGCGCTCACCCTTCCTGGGCCCACCCCAGGAGAAGCCCCTGAATCCCCCCACCCCAGCAGGGAATGCTTCTATCCCCAGAGCCACGCCCCACCCATGGGATACAGATGACAGAGCCCCAGTGTGGGGCTCCAGAACCGGAACAGGGGTGACGTGTGTGTCCCTCAGTGTTCTGAGAGGTGAGAAAATGGAGGCCCCCAGATGGAAGGGCGTGGGGCTGAAAGTGGGGCTCAAACACCTACGTTCAGGCTGCACCCACATCACACCTTCACTACGCACCGCACATGGCGCCTGCTGCCTCCACATCTATCTCATTTAAATGCCTCCAGGGTTGGCGCTCGTAGGAACCCATTTTACAGAAGGAGAAACCAAGGGTCAGAGAAGCCCCCGTGGGGCAAAGCCACGTGGATCCGATCCACGTCCTTCTGAACCCAAAGTCATTTCTTTGGATGACCTCGTCAGGGCCTGTGGGGGGTCTCAAGGCAGACCAACTCCTCTCAAATCTCCAACAAACACAAAGCATTCGCTAGGTCCCGGCACTATTTTAAGGACTATCTACTGTTCCTTTTGTTTTTTTTTGTTTTGTTTTGTTTTGTTTTGTTTGAGACGGAGTTTCGCTCTTGTTACCCAGGCTGGAGTGCAATGGCGCGATCTCGGCTCACCGCAACCTCCGCCTCCTGGGTTCAGGCGATTCTCCTGCCTCAGCCTCCTGAGTAGCTGGGATTACAGGCACGCGCCACCATGCCCAGCTAACTTTTTGTATTTTTAGTAGAGACGGGGTTTCACCATGTTGACCAGGATGGTCTCGATCTCTTGACCTCGTGATCCACCCGCCTCGGCCTCCCAAAGTGCTGGGATTCCAGGTGTAAACCACTGCGCCCGGCCCCTTACTGTACCTTTTTTAACCCTCACCACACAGAACACTGTGATATAGTCACAGCTATTTTGTAGATAAGAAAAGTCAGGCTCAGAGAGAGGAAGCCGCGAGCTCAAGGTCACACAGCCAATGAGTGGAGAAGCCAGCGTGCAAATTCACACAGCCTTGTCCTGGAGTTTCCGGTCCTTGTCACTCTGCTATACCACCCTACTCCAAGTCCTTCTACAGAGTCTCAAGACCTTCTAGAAGCTTCCCTGCTGCTCAGTTACTATCACTCTGAAAACCGGGAGTTCCCGGGACGCCCGGGACAGGTTGAGGCTGCCCTTCAGATGCAGAGGGAAGGCTGGGGAACAAACAAGGTGGGGGTTAGAACAGAGCGACCACAATGACCACCCCTCACGTGGGAAAACCTAGTTCTTCCTCTCCCTGGAGCTTCACGAGGACCATGCATCCATCCAACAGAGGGGGAAACCAAGGCTCTGGGAGAGGAAGCCACGTGAGCTCCGTGCCTAAGGATGCCCTGTAGATCTGGGGAAGGGCAGAGATGGCTTTTTGGGCCACCTCCTCCGGGAAGCCCTCCAAGATGAGGCTTGCATGCCTACCCAGCTCACGGCTCCACTCAGCTCCAGGTCTGTCCTGAGGCACCTCATGTAGGCACACCCTACCATACACCCAAAGCTCCCACGAAAGATTAGAAACTTCTGGAAGACATGGGGGGTCTGCTGTCCCTCTCCCTCTTCCCACACCGCGGTCAGGGCCAGTGTTGACATACCCCTGTCACAGCAGACAGCCTCCACTCCCAGCATTTATAAAGAGCTGAATGTATGTTATCTCACTTAATCCTATATGTATCATCTCACTTAATCCCATAAGATCTAGGCAAGGTGTTGTTTCCACATTACAAAGGAAGAAACTGAGGCTCAGAGTGGATGACATGTGACATGTGAACAAGGTAATCCTGCGTGTGAGCTGTGCGTACCCAGGCAGCTGGAATCGGAGGCCATGTTCCTATTCCCTGGGTCCCGCGACCTCTCAGTGCTGGGCAGAAGCTAAGGCTGGACCCTCAAAGAACAGGTGCCCTTTGTGACAGTGCCCTCGGCTGTCTCTACCTGCCACAAGTGCTCACCTGAGATCCAGGTCCAATCCAGCCAGCATCTGGGAGAAAACCTGGAAGTTACTTTCCCCTTCCGGCTGCCGGGCCCCGCGGCTCTTCTCCAAAAGCATTGTCTGCAGGGAGACAGGACGAGCACCCCGTCAGCACTTTGGGAACATCTGCTCGTGCCTGGCGCCCAGCCACCCAGAAGCCCCGTCAGGGTGCCCCACTCTGATCCACTCTTTGAGGCAACCTCTCAGGTCCAGCTTTTGCTGGCAACCTCCAAGTCAAAACCTCCCAACCCTCCGTCTCACTGATTCAGAGTCCACCTAGGAAACCAGCTAACGCAATAGATTCATTCCAATTAAGGCCTCAGAGGTACTAACAATCAAACGAGGCCACCCTCCAGCATATTCCTTTTTTAATAGAAGCCTTTAATACCTTAACCCGAATCGTGATTAAGGGGAGGATTTCAGGGCCAGGGCAGAAAAGGGACTTTTTTGGGACGGAGGGGTTTTCCTTGAGTCTGGATATTACGCCAGCTCCGTGTGCAAACAACCCTTCTAATAATCTAATCCTACTTTATGTTCAAACAGAATGTTTGAGGGAGACGGGGAGGGGTGCCGATGATTTTGGAGATGAGCAGGAACAGACCACGTGTTCGTCACACCCGGACTGCTGCGGAAGGCTGGCGAGTGTCTGTTTCATTTCAACTTGCGCTTTTAAGACCCGGCTAATGAGAGGCTGAATTCTGTATCAGCTCATGAATATTTCATCCCCCGCGAGAGTCCGAAGCACAGTCAGGCTGGCTTGCTCCAGACGGGAATGTTCCAGGTCACTGAGTGAGGTGGGAAGCCACTGGCCCCAGCTAGGGGATCCATGGCCATTTCATTATTTGTTTTCATTATTATGACTTTTTTTTTTTTTTTTTTTTTTTGAGATGGAGTTTTGCTCTTGTTGCCCAGGCTGGAGTGCAATGGCGCAATCTCGGCTCACCGCAACCTCCACCCTCCTGGGTTCAAGTGATTCTTCTGCCTCAGCCTCCTGGGACCTGCTACCATGCCCAGCTAATTTTTGCATTTTAGTAGAGAGAGGGTTTTACCATGTTGCTCAGGCTGGTCTCGATCCCCTGACCTCAGGTGATCCACCCACCTCGGCCTCCTAAAGTGCTGGAATCACAGGTGT
This sequence comes from Saimiri boliviensis, assembly GCF_048565385.1. NCBI lineage: Eukaryota > Metazoa > Chordata > Mammalia > Primates > Cebidae > Saimiri > Saimiri boliviensis. The sequence goes on along the minus strand of NC_133469.1, from coordinate 28,286,437 downwards.
GAGCCACCACCGTGACTATTTCAGACACATCCCAGAGTCGCAGCGGGCGGCGTGGGCTCTGCTGTGCGAGGCTAGAGACACAGCGGCCAAGGGCTCCCCTGCTCGTCCACCCAGAGGCCTCACCTGGAGCTGAGCAGCCGTGATGCGGCCTGTGGCGTTGAAGTCCAGTGACATCACCATGGCGAACCGGGTGGCGCTGCGGCTGTGGGCCACGGACACCGAGCCGAAGGCCCGGAGGAGGGTGAAGGTGGCTCGGACCTTCTCCACTGTTGGGGGCACGGGGCCAAGCGTCACTGATGCTGCCACTCCCACCTCGCACGGGCCCACCTTTTCCAGGGCACCTGCCTCAGCACCCTGCGGGCTTCCTGTGCGTGTCCCGCCCTCCCCTGCCCGCCCGACCCAACCCTAAACCACGTGCATTTCGCCGAGCGCCGCCTGCTGCGCTGGCCCCGTACTGCCAGCCCTGGCGTACGGGAGGCAGGATTCCATCTAGAAGGGGCCAGGGCCAGGCGCAATCTGGGAAACAGAGGCTGCCCTGGGGCTTCCCAGACCTACTAGAACCTAGAAAGAGGTGAGGATGATAACATTCTGGGGCCTGCCCCACAGCTTAGAAACAGGCTTGCAAAGCCCTCGAATCTCCCCGTTACTCTTCATTGCGTGCCTACGATGCAGCAAGCCCTGTGCTGAGCACCTGGAGACAGTCTGACCTGACTTCCACCCTCAGACACGTACAACTCACAGCACCACTACATTCGGAGAGAGCTGTGCCTCTTCTCCAGCTTCTAGCATGAGCCAGATGTAGGGTAGGTGGTCAGCAAAGCATGGCAATAAGCCTGGTGGAGAAGCAGTGTAGCCCAGCGATTAAGAGAGATTGAGGTCTGCCCTTTGCTGGTTACCTGATTTGCGGAAAATTAATTAACTAGCTAATTAATTAATTAATTAAATTTAGTCCTCGTGTGGCTGTCATGAGGACCAAAGGTTTTCTGTTGTTGTTGTTGTTGTTGTTGTTGTTGTTGTTGTTTTTATTGAATTTTAGGTTTGGGGGTACATGTGAAGAACATGCAAGATTGTTGCATAGGTACACACATGGCAGCGTGATTTGCTGCCTTCCTCCCCATCACCTATATCTGGCATTTCTCCCCATGCTATCTCTCCCCACCTCCCCACCCCCCCATCCCTCCCCCATTTCCCCCCAACAGACCCCAGTGTGTGATGCTCCCCTCCCTGTGTCCATGTGTTCTCATTGTTCAACACCTGCCTGTGAGTGAGAACATGCAGTGTTTGATTTTCCGCTCTTGTGTCAGTTTGCTGAGAATGATAGTTTCCAGGTTCATCCATGTCGCTACGAAGGACACGAACTCATCGTTTTTGATGGCTGCATAATATTCCATGGTGTCTATGTGCCACATTTTCCCTGTCCAGTCTATCATCGATGGGCATTTGGGTTGGTTCCAGGTCTTTGCTCTTGTAAACAGTGCTGCAATGAACATTCGTGTGCATGTGTCCTTGTAGTAGAACGATTTATAATCCTTTGGATGTATACCCAGTAATAGGATTGCTGGGTCACATGGAATTTCTATTTCTAGGTCCTTAAGGAATCGCCACACTGTCTTCCACAGTGGTTGAACTAATTTACACTCCCACCAACAGTGTAAAAGTGTTCCTATTTCTCCACATCCTCTCCAGCATCCGTTGTCTCCAGATTTTTTAATGATCGCCATTCGAACTGGCGTGAGATGGTAACTCAATATGGTTTTGATTGGCATTTCTCTGATGACCAGTGATGAGGAGCATTTTTTTATATGTTTGTTGGCCTCCTGTATGTCTTCTTTTGTAAAGTGTCTGTTCATATCCTTCACTCACTTTTGAATGGGCTTGTTGTTGTTTTTTGAGATGGAGCTTCTCTCGTGTTGCCCAGGCTGGAGTGCAATGGCACAATCTCTGCTCACCGCAACCTTTGCCTCCCAGGATCAAGTGATTCTCCTGCCTCTGCCTCCCAAGTAACAGGGATTACAGGCATGTGCCACCACACCCAGCTAATTTTGTATTTTTAGTAGAGACGAGATTTCTCCATGTTGGTCAGGCTGGTCTCGAACCGCCAACCTCAGGTGACCCGCCCTCCTCTACGCTCCCTGGGCTTCTTCCCTAGCCTGCTCTGCCAGCACTTTTTGAAGAACATTCAAGGTTTGAACGTACATACGCTTCAGTTTCCTCTCTGGCTATTAGTTTCTCATGAATGTAGACTCTGCCCTCCTATCTCCACTGGTCGAGTCAGCTGTTCAGCTCAATAGGTTGTGCACTGCCCAAAAACGTCACATCCCGGGGGCGCATCATTCACATCCCACTACCCTAGACTTGTGTACTGATATTAGGATGGTTTCCCAGCATATGGCAGTCAAGTATCCGCTTCTAACAACATCAACGTATGACGATTGTTCTGCAAATGGCCGCCAATGTCTTGAGGAAGGCGTGCCTCCTTCTAATTTCAACAAATGCGTCTCAGTGACCCAGGGATAGCCCTACTCAACAGCAAGCCGGGGGTGTGCACGTATCTGGTGCTCAGTGAAGCCCAGCTGAATGAATATAAGAAAGAGTAGCTCAGCGTCCCCTTCCAACCCTCTCCATCCTGGCCCCAACTCTCCATGCCGCCTAGAGGCCGCCGTACCTGAGACCCTGCCATCCAGGCTGCCTGCCATCCCCACCAGGTGCTCCAGGACCTGCTCACAGCAGGAGGTCTTCCCAGCGCCACTCCGGCCCAGTGCCACGATGCTCTGGTCTCTCCAATGATTCAGCAGCGCCCAGTATGCCCGCTGGGCCATGGAGCCAATGTGAGCGGGCAGGCCATCCCGGCGGTTCCTGGGCACCTGTGGGAAGACCACAGGTATCATCAGCCTTCGCACCCAGCCAGTGCCTAGGGAGCATCCTGAGCCAGTGCCCCCCCAACCCCAGGTTTATCCAGAACTGTGTCCCTGCCTCCCTTCCTACTCTGTGGGAAGAGCCCCACCTGTGTGTCTAGTCCCGCCCCGGGCTCACTGTGTGTCCTTGGACCGCCCATGCCTGTTTTCTGAGCCCAGGTCACCTCTTCAGTTAGTCAGAGGCTTAAATGTCAGCTGCATTCGCCCACGGGATTCATCTCACTGGTTACTCAAAGCGTCGAATAGTATCTGCTTGAAACGAGGCAGCTGGATAAATGGCATAATGATCCGTTGCGATTAGTGATGTCTGCCACGGACACAGGGAATAGCACGTGGAGGGGTCAGTGGTATGTGTGCTACATATTTGCCGTAAGAGATTTAGGTGACACCTGAAACCCCATCTCCTTCACCCATTCATTCGTACCTCAAATAGTCCACTGAGGGTCTGCTATGTCGAAGGCACGCGGGCACAGCGTGACACAAAATGGATAAACGCAATTCCAGCCAATCACAAACAGATACCGTTACACGCCTGTGACAATGGCTGAAAAAAACACTTGCCAGTCACTACCAAGTTTCAGTGACGATGAGGAGCTACTGGAATTCTTATACAATGCTGATGGGAATGGTGAATGATACCGTCACTGTGGAAAACAGCCTGACAATTCCTTCTACAGTGAGATACACACGTATCACATAAACCCACACCCCTCTCCACGTACTGACTTAAAAGAAATCAATGTAATCCCAGCACTTTGGGAGGCCGAGGCGGGTGGATCACGAGGTCAAGAAATCGAGACCATCCTGGTCAACATGTTGAAACCCCATCTCTACTAAAAATACCAAAAATCAGCTGGGCCTGGTGGCGCGTGCCTGTAATCCCAGCTACTCAGGAGGCTGAGGCAGGAGAATTGCCTGAACCCAGGAGGCAGAGGTTGCGGTGAGCCGAGATCGCGCCATTGCACTCCAGCCTGGGTAACAAGAGCAAAACTCCGTCTAAAAAAAAAAAAAAAAAGACATCGAAATGTATGTTCATAAAAATTCCCTCTGCGTCATTGGTTATATCGACTGTCTATTCAAAATCACCAAACCCTAGAAAAATGCAAAGATGCTTTAGCTGGTGAACTAGGAGAATCACCCATCCTGGTTTTAGCGACGAAAGTCTCATGTCCCAGAAAATGTTTTAGTCCCCAGAAAACCAGGACAACTGGTCACCCTATGAACAAATACGCATGCTAGTGCCTCTATGAAACAAAATAAAGGAAGAAACTGTGGATGAATGAAACCATGAAACCTCACGGAGAAATCTCCAATGTATTGCGTTGCCTGGAAGAAGCCAGTTTGAAAGGTTACATACTGCACAATGCCATTCATAGGATTTTTTGGGGGGAGGGGGGAAGGTAAAACTATAGGAACAAATAAAAATAGATCAGCTGCTACCAGGGGTGGCGCTTGGGGCTGAGCTGACCACAGAGGGGCCCAGAGAACTTTTGGGGGTGATGGGAACTGTCGTGTAATTGATTGCAGAAACAGTTTCGCAACTACACACCTTTGTCCAAAACGCACAGAACTGTACACTAAAAAGGTGACTTGAACTGTAATGTAAATTACACCTCAATAAGCCTGATTTTTTTTCTGAAGTCCCTGCTTGGTGGAGCTTGCCTTCTGCTGGGAACAGAGAGATGATCAACAAAAGAAAGAATTCCATTGTAGTGAACGGGAGGCATTTGTAGTGAACGGGAGGCATTTGAAAGCCGCACGCCTGAATGAGATCACCGAGGAAGAGTGTGGGGATGGGGCAGTCTGACGGGGAGAGGTCAGGGAGAGCACAGGGAAGACTGGCCCAGAGGCCAGTGGGCTGGAAGCAAAACCAGGAACGCGGAGTCCTGGAGCAGAGGAAGGGTGTGTTTCCAGGAAGAGGGAGAGAAATGCTGCTGAGCTCATGAGTTCAGTAAGAGGAGACCAAGGACCAGGCGCGGTGGCTCAAGCCTGTAATCCCAGCACTTTGGGAGGCCGAGGCGGGTGGATCACGAGGTCGACAGATCGAGACCATCCTGGTCAACATGGTGGAACTCAGTCTCTACTAAAAATACAAAAAATTAGCTGGGCATGGTGGCACGTGCCTGTAATCCCAGCTACTCAGGAGGCTGAGGCAGAAGAATTGCCTGAACCCGGGAGGCGGAGGTTGCGGTGAGCCGAGATCGCGCCATTGCACTCCAGCCTGGGTAACAAGAGCGAAACTCTGTCTCAAAAAAAAAAAAAAAAAAAAAGAGGAGACCAGACACTTGGCATTGGACTTGGCAGCGGGAAGAGGGCACGAGGCTACGTGAGGTCAGTGGGAGGGCACCAGGAGGAACAGAGGGGTGGGCCGTGCTGCAGGAGGGTATCCAAAACCCAGGACGCTGAGGGTCCCCGCTAGGTCCGGCAAGGCCCCATCTGCCCTCCCTAGCGCAGACCCTTGGCCAAGCGAAGGGCACAAACCCCATGCGATGGCCCTCCCCTCAGCCTGGATGTCCAGCTTGGGGCAGGGGGTGTCCCCAGTCCACTGCTGGCCTTTCCCACTCCAAGCCCCTGAGGAACAGTCATGAGTCCCTCTCCTGGTGGCAGATGTAGGGCTCAGCAGGACCCTAATGCAGGCAAAGGGGGGACATGGCCCCACACTGCCTGGACACAGCCTTAGGGCTTAAGGCAGGCAGAGGGTCCTGGGGTCTGAGCCCTAGAGCCATCCCCCAGCCTGGAGAAACTGAAGTTCAAGGGTATGGGCAGTCCTGTCCATCAGCCCACTCAGGCCCACTGCCTGGAGGGAGAAGGAAGAATTCTGCACGTCCAGGTTCCTGAAGGCACTCATGGGTGCGTGCGTGCACACATGCCTTTGCATCTGCGTGTGTGTGCCCTTGCATGCATGCACACACGTGTGCCTGAAGGCACAGTCACACCACAATTGCTGAGGGCTCTGTACGCAGAGATGGTGCCCAGTTCTACCCACCGGGACACGCCCATGCTCAAACTCACGCTCTTATTCACCGAGACCTGCACGCCCCCAGGCACACGCCCAGACCCCAGCCGCCTGGTGGGGGCTAGCCCCGCAGTGAGAGAGCCCCCCCCCGCCAGTGCCGCCCGGTCCCCACCAGCCCATCCTCCGGGTGGTCTCGGCCTCACCGCAGACCTGTGCTGCCACCTGGTGGCCACGTGGGGAATCAGAGGTTGATCCGGCCTAAGGACAGGCGGTGGTGGGGGGTTTGAGTGTGGGAGGCTGGAAGGGTCGAGGGAAGGGTGGGGACCAGTCAGCGCTGGACCCCATCCCAGGGCGAGGAAGGCAGGTAGGGGGATCTACCTTCAGGGTGTGTAGCAATGTCTGCACGTTTTAGCGCTTTTGCCTAAGTTCTGACGCCTCAGTCCGGGATGGTGAGTGACGGGCCTATAAAAACGTTTCTTCCAGCGATTTCCAGGGAGCCAGAGGAGTCGCTAGGCCATCTGGACAGCTCAGAGGCCTTGGGCTGCAGTAACACAAGCCTAGGCACTCCACAAGGAGGGGAGAGGGCACGTGCCAACCTTTGGCCCACCCAGAGCTTCTGCGGTCCTCCCAGGCCCTTGAGCACGGACAGCTGTGCGGGAGAGGCCCGGGGAGTGAGGGACGGGGTGGCGTGGGGCACTCTGGAGGAGAACAATCTTGGAGAGAGGGGGAACAGGACCACTGTCTCCCCTTATAGCCCCTTTAATGGATTTAGCATTGTTCAGGGACCAGGGATGGGTTTGTCCCACGGGGCTCCAGAGGGCAAGAGTGGGTTCTCATCCCCGACAGGCAGAGCAGACCATGGAAACCGGAAGGGGCATCATGATCTTTCCTAGACACCCGGTGTCCTAGGGCTTGGGACTTCCCAATGAGTTCCCCGAAGAGCGCCCAGGTGAGACGTCTGACCTCCGGCCGGCCTCCCTGCCTCCACCAGGCCTCTTCCCATCCTTTTACGACCTAAGACACACACGTCACTGCTCTGCTAACAACCCCAGTAGGGACTCTCTCGAAGCCGACTCTGCCTCGGGAGGCTGCCCGGTTCATTAAAAAAAGAAAGAAAAATCCCCAGCAGCTGCCATCCCTTTCAGAGAAAAAAAAAAAAAAAAGCCAGACTCATCATCCTGAGAAGCCACGCAGCTCTGTTCCGGCTTCTTCCAACCTCTCCCACCTCATTTGTTGATGGCCTGTCTTTTCTCCCTAGAACAGCAGCCCCACGAGGGCAGGCTTGCTCGCCCCGGCATCTTTCCTGCTGTCTGGGCTGGGCCCTGCAGGAGACCCTCTATCGCTGTGGACTGAATGAACGGAGGGGCTGCGCTCCAGGGACGCCGCTGTGTCCACACGGTGGCGCTGAAAGATTGCCTTTGCTCTTGCACACGTGCGAGGGACAAAAAACTCCAGCACCATTGAGGCTCCGGCTTCCCCGTTGATGTGGGTGCTCGGGACTCCCGGGGGTCCAGCACGGGGTGGAGAGCACGCAGGAGCGCGGGGCCCTGGGTGTTCTCCCGGCTCCCCTGCTTGCCCGTCCTGAGAGCTTTAGCCTGCGCCTGGCCCGGCCGGCTCTTTCCCATCTGTAAAATGGGCTAGTAACAGCACCTGCGTTTTCAGCTGCATCTGTGAGAATGAGCCGAGTTAATACGCGAAGGTGCATGAAGTAGGGTCTGGTGGTATTCATACTCATTCAGTATTTTCTTTCGTTATTCTTGTCATATTTAATGCTGCGGTTTCTGTCCTAATGACGATTGATCTCCGCCCCTCCTGCCAACCCCAGGGAACGGGGGACTCTCACGGTCCACACCGCAGGATACCCACAGTGCCACGAGAAGGGTGCTGCTTGCAGAGAGGTGGACTGGGGGCTCTACCAGTTCTGCTGCCACCTCAGATGCAGAGGGATCCCCCAGCCCCTCCTGCCCTCAGCCCCCCAACCCTGCGGCCCATGGTCCCACCTCACCTTCCCTGCGGAGGGCACCGAGGGCCCCCGGGGCTGGAGGACGATCAGATCAGGCCCCGTGCACGTGTGCGGCAGCTGAGCCCTGTGGCGCTGCAGAAGCGTGTTCAGGACACTGGATTCGTTGACACTGATGAGAGAGGCAAGGTCCTCGGCCCGGTCCAGCTCAGGGGGGTTGGCCTGCGAAATCATCACAGAGCGTCTCCTCAGGTCTCCTGGGCCCCTAACACACACACAAGCACACACTCTCAGACACACACATACACACACACACACTCAAACATATACATTCACATACACATGCACACATACACATTCAGACATATACTCACACCCACACACACTCATACACCACACACATACATATACACACATTCACACACATACACTCACACACATACACACACACTCACATACACACACATACACACACATTCACACACATACACATGCACATATTCAGACACATCCAACCATACACCCGCACATGCATACACACTGATATACCACACATACACATACACATACACACAAACCCATAAACATACACACACACATACACACGGACACATATACACACACACACACACACACTGACACAACCACACACTCTCACACTTATACATTCACATACACATGCACACATACACATTCACACATATACTCACACCCACACACATACACATACCACACACACATACATATACACACATTCACACACATACACTCACATACACACACATACACACACATTCACACACATACACATGCACATATTCAGACACATCCAACCGTACACCCGCACACGCATACACACTGATACACCACACATACACGTACACACGTGTACATACACACATACCCATAAACACACACACATACACACGGACACATATACACACATACACATACTGACACAACCACACACACACTTATACATTCACATACACATGCACACATACACATTCAGACATATACTCACACCCACACACACTCATACACACACCACACACACATACACACACATTGACACACACACATTCACACACATACACACACATGCACATATTCAGACACATCCAACCGTACACCCGCACACGCATACACACTGATATACCACATACACGTACACACGTGTATATACACACACACCCATAAACATACACACACACACACACACGGACACATATACACACATACACACAGACACACAGACACAACCACACACACACACACACACACACACACACACACACAGCCCTTCTCTTGAGAGCCATGTGCCGGAGACCAGAACAGAGCACAGGGACTCTGGACGGGAAGCGGTGAAGCCCCGCGAGGAAAGCACGGCCACCCCTTCTCCTTCCCTGGAAGACTGCCAGCCACCCCCTCTTCGCTGTGCTCTAGCCCCCAGGGCACCATGAGGGGAGACGCTCCCAAGACAGACTTGACAACGTTCAAAGCACTTCCTGAGTCGCTTCCTCTTCTGGGTCTCATGCGGAAGCTCTGAGTCCGCTCCGCAATACCCAGGAGTGGAGGCCAGCGACCACACCACCTCGTGGGTCTCGTAGCCCATCCTGCATGGATGCCCAGGAAACGCCCAAACCCTCAGAAGCCAGGGGCATGTGAAGCTGCGCCTGGAGACAGCCATTCTAAGAGGCATCCTATCCTTCCCTCCAGCTCCAGGGACTTTTCTGAACCTAGTGCTCAGGGATTTGGGCCAAGCTTGAGCCCTCTCATGGATCAGCCTTTCTTGCAAGGCCACTGAGCCTCTGTAAACTCCCAGCGCAGGAGAGGAAGCCTGAGGTGGGCAGGGGAGGAGCAGGAAGGACTGCGGACGAACGAGGAGATGAACCCCTTCTAAGTCAGCAGGCTGTGAGGGCTGGAAAGGGCACGACAGAACTTTTTTTTTTTTCTATCATTACACTGTGACTTGTCCTGAAAAGGATTTATGGTGCACAACAAAAAGGTATTCAAAGCACTTTAAAGAGCAAAGCTGAAAGAAAGTTTGATGTCAAAATATAGGCTGTTAGAATCTAGGCTATGCTTAATGGTGAGCAGCAAATTTGGCTCTGAGTTCCCTGGCAACCAGAGTGAAAACAGAAACATGCTCTGTAGTATTATTTCCAATAGTTATAAAATAAAAAGCTGTCATTTTCTTGGGTCTATCAGAGGAACTCCCAGTACCAAGACCTGACAAACATGTCCCTTGATGTGTCCTCATTAAGGGAAATCACAGGACAGAGTGAATGACCCCCTAACAGTGTCCCTCCAGTAGAGCAATGAGTTCAGTGGGGTGCTTCACTATAACTCCCTCCAGGGCATCAAGCCAAAATGGTATTTGTAGTCAGGTACAGGGAAACCTCTTGCAGGGGTGGGGAAGGAGGGTGTGGAACTGGGTGGGGGGGCGGCAGGACAGGGGGCTCACCCTGTGGACATGCTCCTCATCCACCTCAGTGATGGTTTTGTCAGCATCGATGCAAAGTCTCACCCTTCCTGCTGGCGGGTCTGCTGTTCCCTCATCTGGCTTTAGGACCGTCGCTGGCATCCCAGAGAGAGAAGGTGGAAGGGGAGGGGGAGGGAAGGGAAGAGCGGGTGGGAGGGGAAGAGGGGAAAGAGGAGGGGGAGGGGAGATAAAAGAGGCTCTGAGCGGGGCCGGCAAGCTTGGGAGGAGCCTTAGGACAGGTCAGAAAGAGGCTGCATCTTCTCCATTTGGGGTCTGTTTGCATGGAGCTTTCTAAGTTATGACCCCAAATCCCGTAAGTCCAGACTAAGTCTGACTCACCTTAGGCTTTTACCAGCTGGCACAGTGCCAGGCACAGAGTAGGCACCCAGATAGTTGGGTACACTGAGCTATCTCACACACAGACCTGGAATGGCAGGTGATGGCATACAAGCTGCCCTCTCCCCATCCAGTGCCCGTGGCAGACATCACTAATCAATCCTCCTCCCAGCCGCGTTTGGACTGGGACTCCGAATCACTTCTCAGTAGAGCGCAGCGATCAGCCACAACCCATCGACAAAAGTAGGCTCACGAGATCAAATCTATCGGCCCGCTTGTACCAGACTGCGCTCCTCAAAGAACACCATAGGAAGCGAGCATGCTTGGTGCACAAATGAGCTCCAGTAAATAACTCATTGTAAGTAAACAATGAGTTACAGGTAAATAACACATTATCAAGACACAAATGCCTTTGAAAGACGGTCTGCACTGCTCCTCTCCCCTCCCTACCCCCAAAGTGTACTCAGGACCTGGAACATAATATTGGCAGCAGCAGGGGCGCCCTCCAAAGGTACTAACGCCCCTACTTACCAAGGGTAAATCCGTCCTTCTGAGCCAGCCAGACTTTCTCTGCCTCATACCATCTGTCCTCAGGAGCCTGAGGACAAAGATGACATAAATTAAACCAGCTAATGACACCACTACCCACCTTCCACCTTACATGGGGGTTTCTCACAGTGTGGTCTGCCGCCATCTGAATCAGAATCCCCTGCCTCCGCCCCCGGGGAGAACGAGAGAGGGAGGGTGCTTATTTAAATGCAGATTCCTGGGCCCCACGCCTGGCCTTTCTAACGAGAGACTCCTTGGCTGACCCCAGGAATCTGCATTTTTAACAATCTGCTCTTTATACCATCCCAAGCTTGAGAGCTGTCGTGTGACATTATAAGCAAGCTCTACCATGTCAGCCATAAGGAGACACCTCACATTTTGGGGACCTTCCCTCACTCTGTGGGGAATTCCACCCCAGGGCAGGTGCAATGGAAACCTCAAAATCTCCGCTCATGAAGGAAGTGCCCATCACCTCTTCTGGGTGCCTCCCAGTTCCAGCCACCCCTCTCCAATTCCCTGCCCACCCCCTGTCCATCCCTGGGGGCAGATCTTTCCTACCCCATCTGCCGCTCCCCACTCCCAGAGCCACAGCCCCTCACCTGGTCTCCGTCTCTGCTGGGGCCTCCTTTGCCTGCCTCGTGTGGGGCCGGCCCGTCTTGCTTCTCCTTTGGTATCTGAGGCCTTTCTGCATCCTTCTCCAGAGGAGGCTGGCTGAGTCCTTCCAGCTCCGTCTCCAGGGCACCAGCCCCGTCGGCTGCTCTTGAGCAGGGCTCCTCTGCTTCCTGCCCACGGCTTCCTGGCCAGCCTCCCTTCCCCGCAGCTGCCGGCGGCTCCACCGTCTTGCTCACCTCGTCTGGGGCTTCACAGCCCTTCTTCATCTGACTCGGAGCTTCCCCTGCCTCCCCAGACTTACCCTGGGGTTGCCCCGTCTTTTCTTCCTTATCCCGGGACTCTCCTGCCCTCCCCACTGAGCTCCGGAGCTCACCTGCTTTCTCTCCCATTCTCAGATCACCCCCCGAGCTGCCCTGCCCTTGGCTTGCCTTCTCCGTCTGGGTCTGAGGCTCACCTGTCTTCCCTCCCTTGCTCGAGAGCACCTCTCCTTTGTCCTTATTCTGGGGACCATCCCACTTACTCCTTCTTCCCAGGAAACCTCCCCACTTTCTGCCCGGAATTTGGGGCCCAACGTGCTTCCCTTCACTCCCTACGTCCTTGGACACATCCCCCTTCTCCACCGTGTTTGTGGGCTCCCCTCCCTCCTTCTCTGCTGTCCCCGCCTGCACCCCCTCGCCGGGCCCTTGGGCTGGGGGCCTGGTCCCCTGGCTGTCTTTGCCCTGGGACTCACCCTCTTTCAGCTCTTTGGTCTTGGGGGCCCCACCCGCCTTCCCCACTAGGCTTTGACCCTTTTCGCCTTTTTTCAGTGCCACCATTTCTTGGCCTGGGTCCCCAAGACCCCCAGTCCTGGTCTTCTCAGCTTTTGGGGCCAAGATCTCGGCGCCGGCCTGGGGGCCACAAGGAGTCCTAGAGATCTCCCCTTTCTTTTCCTTTCCAGAGTCTGCGGCTGGGGATGGGGTTTGGCAAGAGGGGGTGTCATGGGAATGAGTCCTCTCTGGCTTGGCTGCGTCCGGGTCCAGCTTGGCCACCATCAATAATACATCGCCCCTCCTCACGCCCCTCTTGAAGGGGAGGCTCTTTTTGGCTGGTGTCGCACTGGAGCCCCGCTCCTGGGCCTTCTCACCATTGATGCTGGTCATCTGCTCAGGGTCGGGGCTGCCGGCCCCCTCGCCCGCCTTGCCCAGAGTGTTCGAGCTCCCGGGAGAGTTTGACTGGTTTTCCAGAGAGATCTGCTGGCTTCCAGGTCTGCTGCCACCGCTGGACTTGCTGTTGGGTTGGCTGATGGGAATTTCTGGGGTCTAGAAGAGAAACCACAACCATGCCTGCACAGCTGCTTGCTGACCCGACAGCTCTGTTGTTCACTCACGTCTTCATTCATTCATTTAGTTGTTCACGCCTCCACTCATCCTTCCACAGATGCTCCAGCACCTCTGAATCCAAGAGGGAAGGCCAAGCCCAACACCCTAGACCTTGGCCCAGCCCCTCAAAGTTGAAGTGATGGAATGGAAGGAGAGTGGACTCTGGAGCCCGACAGAACCAAGTTCAACTCCTGACTCTGACACTCTGTAGCTGTGTGACCTTAGTTAAATGACTTCTGCTCTCTGAGTCGGTTTTTTAATCAATAAAATGAGGATGATATAAAAGCCTACGTTGCAGGGTGGGTGTGAGAATTTGTGATAATATATAGAAACTAAGCCCAGAACATAGTGTGTCTGCAGTAACAGTAGCTGCTGCTACTACTGTTGTTTCTGCCTGGATTCTTCCTGGGCCACTAGGGGATCTGGGAAAGGACCCAGAGCCTCTCACTAGAGGACCTGTTCTCATCTTGGCTCCAACACTCTCCAGCTAGACTTCCTCTCTCTCTCTCTATCTGGGCTACCATCTCTTCTCTCTGGGCTTCGATTTTCCCTAGTACAGGTAGATACCATCTGACCATTCAGCTCTTCTACAGGATGAGACGTGGAAATGCTCTTTGGAGATCTTAGAGAGAGGAACACACTGAGATGCTGCTACTTCCACTGCCCTGGTCCCCATATCACACTCCCCATAGCAGCTGAGGACCCTGGTTTCTGCCCCTGGGGTCCTCCGCTCTTGCCTGACATGGACATTTGTGGCTGCATAACACCCAAGGGGTTTTCACTGCCTGCTCCCTTCCCAGACCTCTTCACTGCCTCGTGATTTTAGCCTTGCTCAGAACTTCACCCTCAAAGCAGCCTGGCAGTAGCCTGAAGAGCTCCCAGGTCCAGCTGTACCTCCATCTCTGCAGAAAAAGACCTCAACCTCATAAGCAAGTTCCACCTTGATGTCTTGCTTCACCACCATCCCCAGCCTGGGTTCTTCCATCGTGGACAATGCTAGCACAGCCTCACAGACACCCAAGCCTGGGAATCTGGGACTCTCGCCCTCCTCTTACATTCATTCCAGTCCCAGGAGCATCTTGATTCCACCCTGCAAAGCTTCACATCTGTGTCTCTTCTTCCAAACCCATGTCTGCTATTCCTCATCTGGGCCATTGTCACAGCCTGTCCCTTCAGTTTGCTGCCGGTCATTTTAAACCTGATCAAAAGATTCAGGTAGTTGCCTACAACTTACAGGAAAATCATTTGGCATCACCATTGGATGTTCAAACTCCTCAACAAGGAACCCCAGCCTCCAATCTGATCATGCTGTCCCTACCTGTTCCCATGTATGAACTGTACAAGCTTCTTCTCCCACCTGACCCTTCCCTGCTTGCAGGTGGTTGCCTATGCTGAGCTTACTGCCTGGAATGTCCTGTCCCCTCTTCACTTGTCCACTTCTATACCCAGCTCAAATATCTCTATCTCCCCGCTGCACATCTTTGCCTGAAGACTTCAAATTGTTCCAAGCTTGCACAAAGTCCCAGAGCACTATGCTAGTACACCAGTCACAGCACGGCCACCTTCTGCATTTTATTCTGACTTTTATTTGTGTCTCTCTCCTGTTTCAGGTGGGCAATGCCACAGCAAGTCTCTATCTTCATCTTCGTAATAATGATGATAATAATAATACCTATCATCTATACCTTCCTTGCAATAAGCCCTGTATCACCATCATGCAATCTCCTACTTAATCCTCCTAAGGAACAACTGGGGCAGATTCTGAACTTCTCCCCATCCTACAAGCTAAGAAACAGATGCAAAGAGGTACAGTGACCCTGCTACAAAGGTGAAACGTAAAGCCAGTTCTCTCTGACTCTGAAGCCAGTGCCCTCAACTGCTGCATATTAGATAACCTTCCTTTTCTCTCTAGGGCTCTCTGGAATCTCCTGGGACACTGAAAAGATCTGTAATGCCTTGGCCTTATTCCCAGAGAGTCTGATTGAGTCGGCCTGGGTTGTGACTCCCTGGGTGATGATGAGGTGTAGCTGGAACTCAGCATCACGGGTCTGGAGTCCACAGCCGAGTGGCTCCTCCTGACCTTCTGGGGCAAGGCAGGGCATAGCCTTGGAAAGGGATTGACTGCACTTGGCAAATCTCACCACTGTGTAAGGTACTTACTTACTTTTTCATTACACCATATTGAAAAGTAAGTCAGTACCTTACTTTGAACCAACCACCACAGAGGAGACAGTAACATGGGGTGGGACAAACAAGATAGCCAGTGCCAGCCTCCTCTCACCCCACCCCCATAGGCCCATGAGTTCTCTTCCTTTGGATCTTCAAAGTCACCAAAGTCTTTAGTCCCCCCACCCTGCACCCTTCTTAGCATATAGAGGAAACAGCACCTCCAGAATCACCGGGGCCAATAAGAAACTCATAGCACATTTTTACAGATGAGTCAACTGAGGCCAAGAAAGGGGAAAGGGTTGAGCCAGGACCACAAAAAGTGGCAGGGCCAGAGCTAGGAATCTGGATCTCCTTAACATTCAATACGGGTTACTTTCCAGTCCGGTGTCATTCCGGCCTCTCCCTGTCCCTGGCTGGCTGGGTAGCCTTAGGGGAACCAGGTCACCTCCCCGAGCCTTGTTTTCCATTCCTGCAAAATGGGATGGATCTTATCGGCTTCTTGCAAGGACTAGGTGAGGATCAAATGAAACAGTTGTGCTGGGACAAGGCGAGCGTGTCCCGAGTTATTTATTGTTTGGGACAAGAAACTTAAATTGGCAGGAAGCAAGCAGAGCTTGCTGCCTTGTGGGAACATGTCCTGAGGCTCCCTTGCTCCAGTCCCAGGAATATCTTGGCCCGTGGTCCAGCCACCTGCTGTGGGCTGAGGCTCAGAGCCATCCTGCATCTTGGCTCTGAGTCTCCATCCAGGCCCAGCAGTGACAGTTTGTCCTCATCCATGGCTCAGCTCTGCCTCTTAACTTGCTCACAGTGACACCAGGACTGCTTACAATCTCATGGAACCCTTTCCCCCCAGTTTTCTGTGGCACTACCCCGGCCACCTCACTCGCCAGACTGGTCCCTTCCCAGGCATCTTGTAAGAAAGGAAAACACACAGGATCCCCCCCTTGCTCTGCCTCTATCTGGTCACTTGACTTCTTTTGGCCTCAGTCTCCACCTCTAGTAAATGGGTAGAATCCCACCCACCCTGCACAGGGTATCAAATGAGCCATGAGCAGCAAAGAAGCATTGTCTGGTGATAAACAGCACATGGTAGTATTTCATCATAACCTAACAACAGCCTGCTGGGGTCAACTTTGGCCCCCGTTCATGCCTTAGGTCAGGCAAGAGTGGGAACAGAGCCTGTCCTCACTATCGACCTCCCCCACAAAGACTTGGCAGGGGTATTTCAGCAGCTGCTACGGTTCAGCTGCTCGAGGACCCCTCTAACGCATCAAAGTCGTTCATCGGACAGGTGTGGGCATATGTGGGACTGAATTCCTAGTCAAATAACTTATATAATCTAGTAAGTACTGTGCCAACCAACCACAATTAAGACAGGCATAGAAGGTGCAGCGGGATTCAGAGGAAGGCAGGCAATAGGAGAACTTCCCAGAGATGCGCTATTTGAGCTGGGTTTTGAAGGATGTATAAGAGCTCAGTAGATCAGGTTAAATAAAGGACATGCCTCAAAGCCAGGATAGCAGGAGCAAAGGCAGGATGACCGAAGAATGGCTCTGAGGAAGCTCCCAAGACAGAATGATGGGTATGGAAAGACATCTGGTCCCGCTTCTTGGGAACCCCTTACCTCCCGTTCTGGAGAGGCGAGAGCTGACCGTTTCCTCTGCCTCGCTTCCTTGGCCTCTTTTTCGGTCTCCCGGACCAGTTGCTTGATGAAGCCCCCTGGGATGACAGAGAAAAGGGGAGGGGGCGAGGACGGTGGAGGGCTCTTGTCCTCTTCCCGAATCTGTTTAGAGGAGAGAGCTCAGTGAGTCCAAGAGCAGGAGCAAGCTGTCCTTCCAAAAATGTGTGATGGAGCCCGGAGGTGGCCGAGGAGGACACACGTGACCAAGCCCATGTATGAGAAGCCACAGCCAAGCAGGTGAGGCCCAGCAGGGCTCAGGGTGGGGGGGTCCCCAAGACAGCGAATGAAAATGGAACGCAGGGGCAGCCAGGAATTCTGCGGGTCAGCGTGATTTCTGCCTGGTGAAATGAACAGTCATTTGCACGGTCAAGGCTGCCGGTTCCCTTCCTTGCCATGGGACACGCTCACTTCTGGGAGGAACTGCTCTGAAAGGGACTTTTCCAGTTTCCAGAAAGGGAGGGATCACAGGGAATCATCCACACTCTCCTGGTCCCCCTCGGCTTATAGTTAATATAATAGATGAATCAGTTAATCACTTACTGTGCACCAGGAACGGGGTGAGATAGGGAAGGGCTGATAGCCATGATCTATATGAGGATCTGAACTTACAGCTCCAACCCACTCAACTGACACCGTGCTGTGGCTTCCTGATGGTCCTTAAACCAGGACCTGGGCAGCCAGGGGTTCTCCAATACTGGGTCCCCTAACAGGCAGGTTGGACCCTGGTATTACACCCCCAGAATTATGGCCGAGGCCAGCACTGGCTGGACCCGTGGTGCAGCTGAGACCCCTCTGCTGGCCACAGCGACTTGGAGGCTGAGGCATGGGACTGGCTACAGCCGACTGAAGCGTGTCTTCAGCCTGCATTGCTGACAGCCCGTGAGAAGAAAAAAAGAGTCATCAGCGCTTTAAATGGAAGAGCTCCATACTGGTTTAAAATAACCTCCTTATCAAGGTCCTCTGTGCATATGTGGGAAAGACATGCTGTCTGCAGCCCAGCTGATAAAGTGGGAATTCAAAGGAGATAGGAAAGGCCAGGTGACAAGGCCTTGGGATGAAGCTGGTGGACGCAGACCTCTGCCCGGGAACAGGGCAGCAGGGGCACGCACTGCGGGGCCCACCTCAATGTCACGTTCCCCCTCTTTCCTTCCTGATGTGGGACTGAAAGCCCCTTCATAAGTGAGGGACAGTCTTAAGGCACACTCTGCAGCTTCCAATGCCATTTTAGCCGCTACCCCCAGACGAGGCTGGGAGGGGCAGGGGCAGCCAGGAGGCAGAAGCTTCTTGCCCTCCCACCCTTCCACCTCCAACTCATCAAATCGCATGCGCAAGGTGGAGTGGGGGTGCGGGAGGCAACAGCCATCTGAGAAAGAATCAGCCCTTCATAGCAAATCATGAAAAACGCAGAAGGGAAAGAAGGAATGTCTGGGCGAGGAGAGCCCATTTCCAGTTCTCTCTGGTGCCTGAAGGCAGGGACCACAGAAACCCACCCCTGTGGCAGAAACCTGGCCTCTGACAGCTCTGCCTCTGCCCCCCCCCACCATGTGCCCCTCCTCCCATCCAAACCCCAGCGCTCATCAGAGCTGCCATGAGGATCGAGCTGGGACAGCTGGTCTACCCTCATTTCCCCACCACCACCTGGAACAGAAAACGACCAGGCAGCCCTGGAGGGAGCCAAGGGTGTATGTAGCCAGCAGTGGCCAGCTGGATTGGAAAGGCCAAGGCTAGGCTAACCAAGCTGGCTAGGAGAAGCCTGAAGGTGGGATCGCACACGCTACAAGATGGGCTTGATGTCAGATTCCCCGCTTAAGGTGGGAAAGGTTGGATTTGTCTCCCGAGGGTCGAGTCAGTCCCTGCAGATGGCTGCAGCCCCAGCCATGAGGGTCACTTTCCTTCTGCTCCCACAGGGCGAGGCGTGATGAGATGGCCATGCTGAGGCAGTGCCAGGCCGTGAGATGATGAGATGAGATGGCGCTCCCTGCCAGACGGCACGGAATGAGGCTTTACAGACACACACAGCACATGAGCTGGAGAGACACAGGACTGACATACAGGAACACAGTGGGAAGAGAAGAGAGAGAGAGGTTAGATCCTGGGCATGGCCCTGCTCCCACCTCTGCCAACACCACAAACCAAGACCCTATGGGGAAATGGGCACAGCCAGGTACAGCCACTTGCAGCTACCCCTGCCACGAAGATGGTCAGGCAGGACGCTCCAGGCCACGGAGTGAACAGTGCCCTGAAATCGTCTTCCCCTTGGCCCCACGCTTTTATTGAGATATAACATATAATCAGAAAAATACATGATCCTAAGTGTATAGTTGAGTGGCTCCTCCAGAAAGAACACATCAATATACCCAGCAGCTGATCGAGATTTCAACATTATAATTTTATTCACAAGAAGTTCGAGAACAGGCAAATCTAATCTACGGCAATGCAGGTCAGAAGAGCCGTTCGCTTTGGGTTGGGAAGGGGCACGAGGGAACTTTCTGGGGCTCAGGAAACGCGTCGTACCTTCATCTGAGGGATGACTGCACAAACGTATGACATGCAAAACTTTACCCAGCTGTACGATTAAGACTGGACATTTTACTGTTATGTAAATCACATCTCAACTCCCAAAACGAACAGAGACCTGGAACTTCCTCTTGCTCCCTTCTGGTCATTATTTCCTCAGGGGAAAGCCCCGTTCTAACGTCTAACACCATGAATCATGGGGTTTTCTTTGTCGAGGGAGTACTTGGTTCCGTAGTTGAAAGATGAGGTGAAGGGAGGAAGCCGTAGTTCGCAGTCTGTCCCACGCTTGGAGACATAATTTGTCACCACATTGAGAGCCTTAGCCAATTTTCATAACTTTTCACCTAGAAAGCCCTTTTCTAGGAAACAAGTTTGAGGAAGTAATCCAAAACCAGAAAATTTCATCACCATGTTGATTTAGCACTGAAAGAGCAGACACCATGTCTGATACATAGAGAATGTCAAATAAATTAGAGTACATCCAATTCGCAGTGACAGTACGAATCCATCGAAAAGAGTATTTAATAAGCATTTTTCACTTGCTCTATCGACATAGAATTATTATGTTTTTTTGTTTACTTACACCGGTTACTTCCCAGCCAAATATATGACTTTTTTATTATTATTACACTTTAACTTCTGGGATACATGTGCAGAACGTGCAGGTTTGTTACACAGGTATACACATGCTATGGTGGTTTGCTGCACCCATCAACCCATCATCTACATTAGGTATTTCTCCTAATGCTCTCCCTCCCCTAGCCCCCCACCCCCACAACAGGCCTCAGCGTGTGATGTTCCCCTCCCTGGGTTCATGTGTCCTCATTGCTCAACTCCCATTTATGAGTGAGAACAGGCGATGTTTGGTTTTCTGTTCCTGTGTCAGTTTGCTGAGAATGATGGTTCCCAGCTTCATCAATGTCCCCGCAAAAGACATGAACTCATCACTTTTTATGGCTGCATAGTATTTCATGGTGTACACGTGCCATATTTTCTTTATCCAATCATTGATGGGCATTTGGGGGGGTTCCAAGTCTTGCTATTATGAGCAGTGCCGCCATAAGCATACATGTGCATGTGTCTTTAGAGTAGAACGATTTATAATCCTTTGGGTATTTGTTTTTAAATATGTCATTTCTAATTTGTATGCCATAAGATTCAACCCTTGTGTCAATTTGATGATTTTTAATAAATTTACAGAGTTGTGCGACTGTCACCACAATCTGACTTTAGAACATTCTCATCACCCCAAAAAAAACTCTTCACGCCCATTTACCGTCACTAGCTGTTCTCTCCGTCTGCCCCAGGCAACCGCAAATCTACTCTCTGTCTCTATAAATTTGCGTTTTTTGGACATTCGCTATAATGTAACCACACAGCGTTTAGTCATTTATACCTTTCACTTTTTTCACGGTTTCTGACGTGCAGCCACGTTCCTGTGTCAGTCCATCATTACCTTCTGTTGCTCAATTGCATTCCATTGCTTTTTTTTTTTCTTAATCCATGCAACAGGGTGATGAGCAGTTAGACTGTTTCCACTTTAGAAGCATTATAAATAATATTGCTACAAAGTCATGTAGATCCCGCTGAGTGAAACTGCTGGGTACTATGATAACGTTATGTCTAATTTTAAAAAAAAGAAAAGAAAAGAAAAGAAAGAAAGAAACTTTCTGGCCAGGCGAGGTGGCTCATGCCTGTAATCCCAACCTTTTGGGACGCTGAGGTGGGTGGATCACCTGAGGTCAGGAGTTCGAGATCAGCGTGGCCAAAAAGGTAAAATCTCGTCTCTACTAAATAAATACAAAAATTAGCCAGGCGTGGGGGTGGGTGCCGGTAGTCGCAGCTACCCAGGAGGCTGAGGTGGGAAAAATGCTGGAACGTGGGAGGCAGAGGCAGAGGCAGTGAGCTGAGATGGCGCCACTGCACTCCAGCCTGGGTGATGGAGTGAGAGTCGGTCTCAAAAACAAACACAAGCAACAACAGCGCAAAAAAAAAAAAAAAGAAAAAGAAAAAAAGAAAGAAAGAAAGAAACTTTCCAACTGTTTCCTAAGCGACTGTATTGTTTCCACATCCCACCCCTGCAGTGTATGAGGGTTGTCTGGGAAACATTTGCAGGAACCCGGGAAGGCGTTTGTCTCAGTCAGCAAAGTGAAGACGACGGGGCACAGCGCTGCACACACAGAGCTGTCCAAAATGGACCGCCACAAAAGGCTTCCGGTAGAAAATCCAGTGGGAGGAAATACGCCCAGGTCTTCCTAGAAGGGGTCTTGAGTGCAGGAACATGTCTCTTTCTTCCGCCTTCGGCTTTTCTCACTTCTAGCTCTGGGTTGGCCTGGCCCTCTGAGTAAGCGGCTTCACTGACCCCTGCTGAGAGACACCCACCGCCCATCCCCGCTGTCAGATCAGCTGCTGACCAGGAATTCTTTAAGGCCTTCTGAGCCTGGAAGTAGCTGCCTTCAGTGACTTGATCAGAAGAAGGTGGCTATTATAAAGAAAACCGTTATGAATTATTATGCAAAAGTCTTGAATGGGCATGGATTTTCATTCTCCTGACTAAATACATACAGGAGAATGGTATGCCATAAAAGAGCTGTACGTTAAGCTTTTGTAAGTGCTAATGTTCTATAGCACTGTATGATGACTATAGTTAAAAATAATACTATATAGCGTGTGTGTGTGTGTGTGTGTGTGTATGTGTGTGTGTGTGTGTGTTGAGACAGAGTCTTGCTCTGTTGCCCAGGCTGGAGTGCAGTGGCGCGATCTCGGCTCACTGCAACCTCTGCCTGCTGGATTGAAGTCATTCTACTGTCTCAGCCTTCCGAGTAGCTGGGATCAAAGGCGTATGCCACCATGCTCAGCTAATTTTTGCATTTCCAGTAGAGATGGGGTTTCGCCATCTTGGCCAAGCTGTCCTTAAACTCCTGGCCTCAAGTGATCCACCTGCCTTGGCCTCCCAAAGCACTGGGATTACAGGCGTGAGCCACCGTGCCCAGGCAACAGTAATACATAGTTTCAAACAGCTAGAAGGAGGACATGAAATGCTCCCCATACAGAAAACTGGCACATTTTTGAGATGACGGGATGAACGTTGCTTAGGCAGCTTCACGTCCTGGAAGCTGGTGAGGCCAAGGGCCGTGGCTGGGCCCCGTCGCTGTGCTGAAGCCACCGGTCGTCACGCCCTGAGAGTCCACAGCGAACATCTCTTTCCGACTCTGCACTCAGCAAAGCCCAATTCACAGCTTGACGGCAGCCATGGGAACCTTTACACCACACAAATTGGCAAATGCTACAAATCAGGGCTTTTATTCTGGGAGCCGGCCATTCCACGCCTCTCAGCATGTCGCTAGCTGAGACCTCAGCATTCCTATGCAGCCCTGCAGGACGGAAATTTCAGTATACAAAGATCCAAGAAGGAAGAGAAACATGTCCAAGTGCTAACAACCAAGTCTTTACCTTAAGAAAAAATTTCCCACAGGCTGGGAGCGGTGGCTCACACCTGTAATCCCAGCACTTTGGGAAGCCCAGGTGGGCAGATCACGAGGTCAGGAGATCGAGACCATACTAGCTAACATAGTGAAACCCCACCTCTACTAAAAAATACCAAAATCAGGCAGGCGTGGTGGCAGGTGCCTGTACTCCCAGCTACTTGGGAGGCTGAGGCAGGAGAATTGCCTGAACCCGAGAGGTGGAGATTGCAGTGAGCTGAGATCGCACCACTGCACTCCAGCCTGGGCAACAGAACAAGACTCCATCTCAACAAAAAAAGAAAAAAGAAAAAGAGAAAAGTTTCCCATAGGATGGGCCTTTGTATTAGTCTGTCTTGTCCTGCTATAAAGGAATATCTAAGGCTGGGTAAGTTATGAAGAAAAAAGTGTAATTGTCTCACAGTGGCTGCAGGCTGTACAAAAAACACGCACCAGGACCTGCATCTGCTGAGGCCTCAGGGAGCTTCCAATCACAGCAGAAGGGGGAGGGGGCTGGCATCACATGATGAGAAAGGGAGCAAGAGAGAGGGGAGGGAGGTACCAGGCTTGTTTTCAACAAGCGGCTTTCACGTGAACAAATAAAGAACTCACTGATAACCCAGGGTGGGCATCAAGTCATTCCTGAGGGGCCCGCCTCCGTGACCCAAACACCTCCCACCGGGTCCCACCTCCAACACTGGGGATGACATTTCAACATGAGATTTGGACGGGACAGGCATCCAACTGAGATGAGCTCTCCAGCTTGCAAAGGCACCAGAAGCTGGCAGAGTGGGCGAAAGGGGAGAGGGGCCGGGGGAAGGGAGGGAAGGAAAGATGCCCTCCCCTCCTGTCCCCT
Organism: Saimiri boliviensis; assembly: GCF_048565385.1. Classification (NCBI taxonomy): domain Eukaryota; kingdom Metazoa; phylum Chordata; class Mammalia; order Primates; family Cebidae; genus Saimiri; species Saimiri boliviensis. The sequence goes on along the minus strand of NC_133469.1, from coordinate 28,262,579 downwards.
TGGGAGACTCCGGTGAGGCCGCCGGGTGATTCACAGGCTCCATGACCAAGGAGCGAAGCCCGCGTTACAAATAGGCCTGACGTGAGGTGGCTGCCTTGGCCGCCACCACCCACCTTCCCATCCAGCCCAGGCCTGGCCACGTCAGTGGCCGCTTCCCAAGAATCACCCTCAGCTTTGGGCTCCAGGGGGAATCCTGGCTGGCATAGGGGCTGTCCTTAGCCCTGGGGCTGCCAGCCTACCCAGAGGGCCTTAGCAGAAGGGGACAATGTGAGGGAACTCCATGCGGGAGCTCACCCCCACGTCCTGCCCCTCAGAGGCCCTGGGCCAGCTCCACTGACCCAAGGCCAGGAGCCAATCCCTCCGAGGAGGCTTTGTCAAGCCTTAATTTAAGCAAATGTTCTTATCGCCACACTCTGGTCCAGGCCCCCCACACACACCTGCCTCATCAGCTGCTGTTTTAAGCCCATGAGGCAGCCACAGACACTTGGAATTCATGATATAAAGTCTCAAGTCTGTCCTTAGAGGGGAGAGGTGCTGGGGCGAGGAAAGACAACCCCCAGAGCCAGCAGATGACTGGAAACTGTTCCACGTACACATACGGGATCTGAGTGGTCCCATGGGATCCTCAAGCCTTCCCCCATCACCCCGCAATGTCCCCTGCCACATGGCACCTGTCTCATAGAATAAATTCCCAAGTCTTTGTAGCGCCCCCCCCCCACGGCCACCTGTCCTGGCACCTCGCCCCTTCTGTCCTTCCTGTCAATTGCACTGACCTCCAGGACACGCCCTCCAGGCACGTTCCCACCTCAAGGCCTCTGCACCTGCTGTTCCCTCTGCCTCAGATGCTTTTCCTTCACGGCTCACATCGTCGCCTACTTAAAGTCTGCTCGATGAGCCTGTGCTCAGCCCCTATTTAAATGGCAGCTTAACTCCCAATCCCAGCCCTCCCCTCCTCGGGAACACAGCCCCTACGAGGGCCAGAACGTTCATGTGTTCCGTTCACTTCTGTCGTCCCAGAGCCTAACACATACTTAGCTTTCAGTCAGCATCTGTCAGTCCAGGCACAATGGATCACACCCGAAATACCAACTTCCAGAAACCAAAGCAGGAGGATCACTGGAAGCCAACAGTTCAAGAAGAGCCTGGGCAACATAGCGAGACCCCACGTCTTAAAAAGATTCTTTTAATTAGCCAGGTGTAGTGGCAGACTCTTGCAGTCACAGCTAGGTGGGAGACTGAAGCAGGAGGACCACTTGAGGCCAGGAGTTCAAGGCTACAGTGAGCTATGATCATGCCACTGCTCTCCAGCCCAAGTAGCAGTGACAGACTCTGTCTCCAAAAAAATGAACTAATTAAAATTAAATATTTCTCAAATAAATAAGTAGGTGAATGAATGAATGAATGAATGGTTAGAAATGTGCCTGAGAAGGGACAGAGTAGCAAGTCTGTGGGCAGAGATTTCTGATGTCCCCCTGTGCTGTCTGCATCCACACGTAATGGGAAGCATGTTTATCACGGCCTGAGGTCACATCCTCTGAGACCCCAGGGAACTCTCTGAGCCTCAGTGTTCTCAGCCGTGCAATGGGAAGATGCCCACGTGATAAGCATGTGCTGGATCCCCGGTAACTTCCGTCAATCAGATTTTCACTTTCTCTTGACTCCATGATTAAAACCGGCCTGAAGACCCCAGCCCACGACCCAGCACAAGACAATTCACCAAACGCTTAGGGAAAAACCAACCGTGTGCCCAGCAGCCATACAGACCCTTACTCTTAAACCGCCTCCGTGACCCTTCCATTTTTACTGGACCGGAATTTGATTACATTACAAACCATGATCACATTTCATTCCCACAATGCTTGGCATCGCTCCCATAGGACAGAGACTCAGAGAGGTTGAGACACTTGTCTGAGGTCCCCCAACAAGACAGCCAAGGTGAGACTTGTCCCCAGGTGTGCCTGACTCCTCCCACACATGCTCAGCTTCCCATCAAGCCTCCACATCAGTGATAACAGAAGACCGGTCCTTGCCAAGCCAAGGCTCAGAGGTGTCCTATGTCCTGGTGGCCAGTTGTGGAAGCCTAGGAAGCTGGCTTAAGTAGGTACATCCAGGGGTAGGGCAGGGTGTGCAGGGGGCACTGATACTTACTTAGCATCTGTTTGGTGGTAGTCATGGCAAAGGGTGTGTGGTGGTTGCGATCAGGGAGGTTGACCAATGGGATCACGGTCACACAGGAGGAGATGAAGATGACCTAAGTGCCTAAATCCCTGAATTTTTTCTGTTCCACACTGAGATTTCTGCCCTTCCTTCCTTGCAGCAGGGGACACAGCAAAATCAGGCCTATGGATAATGGTACCACTAGAATTTCTGCATTGCTCAATGCTGAGGACGGAAGTAGATCACACCATTTACTCTTTCCACCTGAAGAGGTGGCTCCTCCGAGTAACTCTACCTCAGGACACTCAGAGGGAGGGGATGTGTCCTGCACCCAGCCAGGAGGTGATGGGGCTGATTCTTGGACCCAGACGGTCTGACTTTAGAGGCTGTGCCGGCAGCCACTTTAGCACACTGGCTTCCCGCATGGACCACCACTGTGCCTGGCACACAGCAGTTTCTCAATAAAAACTATTTCCTTCCCATTCTTAGCTCTGACTCCGCCATCGTTCATGTGCCTGTGGGGCCACTGTCCTCCGTGACACCATGCCTGGGGGTGCCAGCCAACATCACCCTGCAGGACTCTGACAGCCTCCTGCAGCCTCTACCCAACTACCCCCTGTCACCTGCCCTCCCCTCCACTGGCCACAAGACTTAGGTCACTATTTAGTTCTTTATCAATTCCATCTTCATTTAGAATTCTGTCTTGCCCAGCAATCCCATTACTGGATATAAACCCAAAGGATTATAAATCATTCTATTATCAAAACACATGGACATGTATGTTTATTGCGGCCCTGCTCACAATAGCAAAGAGTTGGAACCAACCCAAATACCCATCAATGATAGACTGGATAAAGAAAATGTGGAACATATACACCATGGAATACTATGCAGCCATAAAAAAGCATTAGCTCATGTCCTTTGCTGGGACATGGGTGAAGCTGGAAACCATCATTCTCCATCAACTAATACAAGAACCCAAGAACTAATACAAGAAAACCCAACATCGCATATTCTCACTCATAAGTGGGTGTTGAACAATGAGAACACATGGACACAGGGAGGGGAACATCACATACCGGGGCCTGTCAGGGTGGTGGCTAGGGGAGGGGCAGCAGGGGGTGGGGGGCTAGGGGAGGGACAGCATTAGGAGAAATACCTAACGTAGATGACGGGGTGATGGATGCAGCAAACCACCACGGCACGCGTGTGCCGACTTACTAAACCTGCACGTTCTGCATCTGGACCCCGGAACTTGCAGCATAACAATAAAAATAAATAAATAAAATCTTAGATGCTAAATAAACGTCTTTAAATAGTCATAAAAAAGAATCCGGTCTTGCTCACCGTCCGGTTGGTGAGTGTAAGCATGTAATCCCTCAGCTGTTCCACAGGGTTCCTGGAGGCAGGCAGAGGGGCTGGCCCCCGAGAACACCAGCGCGGAGCTTCGTTGCTCAGCAGGAATGATCCGGCTGCCTGATACCTGGTTTCTCTGATGGACATATCAGAGGCCAGGCACAGAGGGTGACACCAACACGGTAGACACCTCCTTCAGGTTCCCCCTCCCTCTCTTCTACCTTGCTTTATGCCCGGATGCCGACCCTGTGGACTCTTCCAACGGACTCCCTCACTTTCCATCTTCCGGGTGGGTTCAGCAAATAGGAGTCACCCTCCAGTGGGAGATCAGAGGGCATCTGTGTCCCCGCTCTCCTCCTGGACAGCCCTGGGTTGCTGCCTCCCTCTTCCAAAGACGCCTTCAGTCTGTCTCCACTCTCTCGCCTCCCCTGTAGTGGCAGCACTCTCTCCTCTGACACTTCAGGCCCAGAAAAGGTAACAGTTCCACTCTTGCTGTCCTCAAACTGCTGCAGCTTCCCCTAAGGCAGGCGGCAGCAAATGTTCTCTGAAAAGCGCCAGATAGTAAACATTTCGAGCACTGGGGGCTGTAGATCCTCCGTTACGACGACTCAGCTCTACCCTTGCAGCCCAAAAGCAGCCATGCTTAGCACGTACATGAATGGGCATGGCTGTTCCCATTTGACTTTCTTTTTAAAAGCAGGCAGAGAGACGGATCTGGCCGTGGGCTGTCATTTGCTGACTGTTACCTTAATGCTGCCATTGCATTTTGCCTCCACTTTGGTAAATAGTCTTTTTCCTAAACTCCTCCAATGGCCTCACTGGAGTGAGCCCTTTGCACCCTACTATAGCCCTGACGTCACAGCTGCCTTACCCCAAGAAGCAGCAGCAGGTTTTAACCCACATATCAGTCCTGATAGACAGACAGTGGCTGCTTGGCGGCTTACATGGGAAGGACTCTGAGCTGTTATCTGGGCTCAGTGGATAAGGGTGTTCTGATCGATTATTAACGTCTGCCCTGGGCGTGGAAGGAGGAAACGTTGCGTAAGTGCTATCTATTGCGATCTGCAGGCGTAATAGACGAAAGAGACTCATGATTCATACAAGGTTCAGCCTACTTAATCCAAGCCTGGAGTTTGGTGGCTGAAGAGCCAGGCAGTAATGAAAAGGGACTTTGCCCAGCCCACAGGTCCTCTCCTTCATCAGGAGAAGGGTGGCCCCCAGCCAGCTCCAGCCAAGGATTCAGGCCACACTCACAGCAATACCCATGAAGGTGAGAAACGAGAGAGGGATGAGTGAGAAACGAGGGCAGGAAGGTTGATAGGGGAAAGAGAAACGCTGAAGACGGAGGGAGGAAGGAAGAGAAAAGCAGCTGGCGTGGGGAGATGAAGAAGAATGGCGGGAAGGGAGCAGCAGGTGTGGAGGCTTCCAGCAATGACCCTTAGCGTCAGAACCTGGGGCCTTTACACGTGGAGAAACCCCACAGACCCAGCTCACATCTCAAGGAGTTTCCTGGATGGAGTCAGTGAGTTCAGTCTTGGTCGTGCTTGTTGACAGGGAGCTCACTAATGCACAGGACATTTGGCCTCTGCTCTAATTGTGTTTCTTCTTTGGAACCAGAGCTCCAAAAGGCCCCCGGAAGCCATAAAACCGACTTCACCTGTATCCCAGCATCCACGGGCCAGGGAGGGGAACTGACTTTCTCGAAGTCCAACAGTTGCAGTAGCAGAACCAAAGTCCCCTGTGTCCCAGTGAGTTCAGTCTGACGCTTTTTCTCCCTTCTTAGAGAGCTACCTCCCCAGGCCAGCCACACAGTGGCCTCAGTCCATTCTCTGGAACAACAGACAAGGTGGTTAACCCCCTTTCCAACTGAAATGATGACATCGGCCCCCCAGTTTTCTCATTCTGTAGTCTTCAGCCTTTTCCCAGTGTCTTCAGAACACGGGTCACTGTCTCCTGGGAGTTTTCTAACCTGCCTTCTGCAGCAGAAGTGGACATCTCGCTCTGCAAAGGGTTGCCCAGGGTCTATGCAGCAGGCTTCCTGCACTTCCACAGGCCCACGACAGCCCTGGAAGTCTTAGATCTAAGTGTGGCCTCATGTGCCTGCTGTCAGACCTCTCAGGTCTGCAAACTCCTCCATCTGTCAAACGCGGGTGCTGGTTTTACCCACTTCACGGAGAGGTTTGAGGACTAGATGCTCCGTAGGCCTCTGAGCCATTCCTGGCTTTATTACTATGTCCTTTGCAGCAGCTACGTCCCCAGTTGACTCAGATTCAGTCCCAGATGGATTAAAATCTTCAAATGCTTTGCATATCAGTGGCTGACCAGCCAGTAGCCCCACCCTCAGGCTGCCAGCCTCCATTGCTAAATCATGCAGTGGGTGTTTCTTTGAGAAATTAGAAAGAAATATCTCAGCTCCTCCAGCCCATTGGCTCTCCCGTCTCCGTATCATGGTTGCTCTACGGGCCTAGGCTGGCCACCCACTCTGGCCACCCGGTGAGTCATCCTGCCACTCTTAGAGGCGGACGAGATGCTGGGCCTCATGGCCGAGTGCCAGGATGTCCAATCATGTTTCTTTCACTCAACAGCACCAACTGATCTGTCGTTGGGAGCTGCCCAGAGTATTGTATTGAGGAACATTCTGAGCTCTGCCTGGGCTGAGCAAGACAGCGTGCTGTGATTGACTAGCAATGCCTGCCATGGATGGCACGTATACCAAGTATTGGTCATTTCCAGCCTAGCGTTTCCCTGCCCCCATGAAGCAAGAAGCTGGTTAGACTTTTGGTGGCAGGCACCCCTGACTGATTTTAGGAACTGAGTGTTCCATCAAAGGGCTAATTTTCTATCCACTACCGTGTTACTACCTACAGCTGCACTAATGCAGTAGCCACTAGCCACATGTGGCTTGTCACATTTACATTAATTCTAACTAAATTAAATAGAAAATTTAGCATCTCAGTTGTATGAGTCACACGGCTCCTGGCTACCATATTATACAGCACAGACATGGAGGATTTCTATCATCACAGAAAGTTCTGTTGGACAGGACTGGACGAGACCCATAGTTCTCACCAAGTGGCGACGGTGCCTGCCAACGGACATTTTTGGCAACATCTTAGAGACATCTGGGTTTGTCACAACTGGAGAGGAGGGGCTGCTGGCATTTACTGGGTCGAGGGTGGGGATGCTGCTAACCGTTGTTCAAAGCACGTGACGGGTCCCCAACGGAGGTATGCAACCCAAATATCAACAGCATCTACGCCGACGCCGGTCTAGAACCCTGGTCCAAAAGAATCATGACAAATGGGAAGGAGCATCAAGAGAAAAAGAGGGCAACATCATCTTTGCTTTGAATAATAACTAGATGTAACAAAGAACTGAGAAAATGAGCCATCCACTGTTGGCAGAAACGCAAGTCACTAAACCTCTCTGATGCTCTGTTTCCTCCTCTATAAAACTGGGACTGTATCACTACCCTGCCTTGATCATCAGTGGATTAAATTAGTAATGAATGTGAAAAAGCTTTCTTATCTGTCCCTGTGAATATAATTTATTAGCTCAACAGATGTTGTTTATTGCATTGGGTTGAACAGTCCAGTCTCTAGCACAAAGGTATTGAGTCCTGTTTCTATTTCACCTTGCATAACCTGGGGTCACTCCAGACTCCAAATCTTACTTCCCGACTTCTAAAATGGGGCTAATAACGCACGGCCAAGCTCACTGGAATATTAAGCGTGAGTGAGACATTTAATCCCATCAGGCCACCGTCTCTCCTCTACGCAACAGTTAATCCAGCTGCCCGCCATGAAATGGAAACTCAAACCCCAGCTGGTACCCAAGAAACAGCTGAAAATGCATTCAGTCTTTTACGGGCAGAGAAAAATTCACTTGAGACCCGGAACCTTGAAATTCCTGCTACCCTACGCATGAGCACTGGCCATGTGGGAAACTCACTTTGCCGATTCCTGAGGTTCTTTCACCTGTTGCCAGAAACTACAGTTCTTAACAAGTAAATCAGCATCAGGGGAAACACGTGGAAAACGGAGCAGACAGGGAAAATTATGAAGCTGGGTGAGTCATGATCTGGGAGAGGGGAGATTCAGATGAAGATAATGGTGTCTCTGGATCCTTCACACTGAATGTGCGTGTGTGTGCACGCGTGTGTGTGTGCACGCGTGTGTGTGCGTGCGTGTGTATGTTAGAGAAAGAAATCTATCTCGGCGTCCAAAGCCCTTGTTTGTGTAACAAAGTTCATTTTCCGCCAGGTGCAGTGGTTCCACGCCTGTAATCCATACTCTTTGGGAGGTTGAGGAGGGTGACTCACTTGAGCTCACAAGTTCGAGACCAGCATGGGCAACATGGGGAAACCCTCATCCCTACAAAAAGTATAACTGGGCACAGTGTTGCTCTCCTGTAGTCCTGGCTATTCAGGAGGCTGAGATGGGAGGATGGCTTAGACCTGGAAGGCAGAGGTTTGCAGTGGGCAGAGATTACGCCACTGCACTCCAGCCTGGATGATGAAGCCAGCCCTTGTCTCAAAATAAAAATAAAATAAGATGCAATTTATTTTTGTTGCCCCATTCAAGCTAGAGCTGAGGTTTAATCTTTCCTTAAGGTCTTCATCGTGGGGGTAATATGGTGGATTTTGTTTATTATTATTATTTTTTTTTTGAGACGGAGTTTCGCTCTTGTTGCCCAGGCTGATGTGCAATGGCGAGACCTCAGCTCACCGCAACCTCCGCCTCCCAGGGTCAAACAATTCTCCTGCCTCATCCTCCTGAGTAGCTGAGATTACAGGCATGTGCCACCACACCCAGCTAATTTTGTATTTTTAGTACAGATGCAGTTTCTCCGTGTTGGTGAGGCTGGTCTTGAACTCCTGAACTTAGGTGATTCACCTGCCTCAGCCTCCCAAAGTGCTGGGATTACAGGTGTGAGCCATCGTACCCAGCCAGATTTGATTATTATTTCTAACCCGAGGCTCCTGGTTGCTCCCTGAATATCAGCCATGACAGCAGGAGCTGATCTCAGCCCAACACCCTTACCGAAGAGCTGTGTGTCCTTGAGCAAGTGGCTTCCCCTCTCTGTGTCTCAGCTGCACCATCTGTCACAGGAGGGGTTGGACTGGGCAGCACTCTGGGTGGGGAGGGGGATCCTCCCTGGTCTCAAACCCACCTCTTCCATTTCTCAAATAATTTAATTTCACATTTAATTTAATGCCACACACCACAGCAGCCAACCATGTGCTTAAAATGGGCCATTCAGGCAGTTGTCAGTATCTACCAGGACCCAGTGAAGGGCTGTCTCACCCTGGCCTTGTAGACTCACAGGCCCGACTCCCTGATTTTGGCAGCACGAGGCGGTCCTGCTCAGCTTGAGGCCCTCCGTTCTCACCTCAGACTGCCACAGAAAGTCCTGATCTTACCCCTGGAGGAACACTGGCTGGCCCTGTAAAAACCTTTGTGACAGTCACACCCTAATAAAGTGCTATGCTGCTTGTCCGCGTTTGTGAAATGTAGAAATTTCTGAGTTTTGACGGGGCAGGTGCTGGCAACAGCCTTCTGTGGTTTTGTTGGCTCAAATCAAAGGAAAAGCTCTTCTCCAATCGGGTGAGCCCCAGAACCACCTGTGAGGTTTAAAATCTGTGAATTATGGGCCCCTTCCCCAGGAGTGTTCAATAGGTCTGGGATGAGCCCAGAACACCCCCACCCCACCCTTGGCCCACGTGAGTCTGATGGGTAGGTCGTCAACGACCCCTCACTTCAAGAAACACCTCCCTGGGTGCTGAATTCCAGTTAAGACCTCACAGGTGGTCTAACCCAACCCACCCAGAGTTTTTTTTTTTTTTTTTTTTTTTTTTCTGTTTTTGTTTTTGTTTTGTTTTTTTGAGACGGAGTTTCGCTCTTGTTGCCCAGGCTGGAGTGCACTGGTGCGATCTCGGCTCACCGCAACCTCCGCCTCCCGGGTTCAAGCGATTCTCCTGCCTCAGCCTCCTGAGTAGTTGGGATTACAGGCATGTGCCACTCCACCCGGCTAATCTTGTATTTTTGGTAAGAGACGGGGTTTCTCCATGTTGGTCAGGCTGGTCTCGAACTCCTGACCTCAGGCAATCCGCCTGCCTCGGCCTCCCAAAGTGCTGGGATTACAAGCAAGAGCCACTGCGCCCAGCCCCCTCTCAGGTTTTAGAAGGAGAAACTGAGTTCCAACTGGGGAGAGGACTCTCCCAAGGTTACAGAGCCCAAATAGGACATTCAAGGTGACCAGACCTGGAGGCAGGTGACGGCAAATATCTGTTGATTGGTAACATGCAGCCCTTCAAAGTCCAGGGGTCCAGCAACTCCCTGTCCTCCTCTTCCTCCTCCTTTCTCCTCCCTCCTCCACCCCTCGGCCTCTTGGCCTTCCCCTTTGCCATTCTTCCGATTCTCCTCTTTCTGCTCCTGCGTCTCTTCCTCCTCCTCCTCCTCCTTCTCCTCCTCCATTTTCTTTTCTTTCTCTCCTCCTCACTATTATTTTCTAGAACTCATCCATAGCCTAATCAGACATAGAGCCCTCTGTGTTCTGTTCCCATGGTACACACTGCACATGGTACCCAGCCACAGGAGAAGACAATGTACATCAGCAACGTGTACCAGCGCCCAAGGGAACCACCATCCTTATTGGACTCCAGAAGCCCTCGTGGGCCACTCAGCCTCCTTGAGCTGGTGCACTGAATGAGGCAGCAGCTTTCTGAACAAGCCCAAAGTGAAAGGAACAGCCTCATTTTCCAGGCCCTATGGGCTAAAAGTCAAGGCTCCTGTAGCTGAGGGTTGAGGCCAGGCTGGGCAGCTGACCAGGACTGCCTGGGCTCCCCACTCCTGGCCTCCTCCACGGGAAAGCTGCAGGAAGGCAGCAGCCCAGAGGCCTGGAGCTGGTGAGGTCTTCTCCTCTCCTGGGAGGGAGCTCCACGTCAAAGTATAGCCCCCTTGTGCCCCACTGCGGGGCCACTGAGACCTGTGAATCTTCTTCATTCAAAGAAATGCCTGCTAACCGGGGTGCCAGATACGACACCTTCCCTCAGACAGAGCTCAAGGAAGGCGGCATCACATGGAAACCTTCGGCCATGAACTTCCATTACCCTTCCCCCAACACTCACACATGCTTAATCTGCAGTTTCAAAGAGAACGCTGAAATTGACGTTCCTACTCAACAGAGTTGGCAGCATGAAAGGGGAAGACGGGCTCCCCCCTGACGGTAACCCAACACCAGTTAAGCAGAAACCTCTGGGAGTTGAGGAAAAATAGAAACCCTGACGTCTGCCGGCAAAGATTCACAGTGGAGATTAACTCATGACCCTAAACGCGTTTTTAAAAATTATTAGCGAACAGCCTGGGCCTGAGGAGACACGGACTTTTAAAAATGTTCACTTGCCCCAGCGTTTTGTTCTAAAATCTTTCCGCCGAGACGCTCTCGTTTTCAAATTGAGCAGCACGGGCATCCAGCAGAGGCCTCGGGCCTCGGAAGCTCTCAACAGCAGAAAGGCCTAAAATAGACCCAAACCCGGAGGCCCTGCCACCGCAGCCCCCGACAGCACATTCCTGAAAATTCAGACTTGCCCATCGGCTCACGAGGTGCCCATCGAAAACCCAGCCCAACAGTACCTTCTGCAAAGAGGACACAGATCACAGGAACCACGACTGTCTAAGACGTCGCCCCAGGTGGTCACAAAGGGAACCCAGCAGCCCGGGAGAGCAGGAGCGAAGGAGCACCCCTCGGCACACACACACACGCATCCCTGCCCTCGCTGCCCCTCCCCGGCCCGTCCTCCCCCCACCCTCCTTCTGGGCCAATGTGATAGCAGCAGCTGAGTCGACCAGTCATTTCTAAAATTAGCTTGTGGGCTGCAGGTCTGGCCAGGAGACGGCAGCCCAGGGTGGCCGTGGACCAGGCAGCCGAGACCATGGACATATTTGGTGGCCCCTGAGCAGGGAAGGGGACAGCTCCGGACACAAGCACATGCTCTTCTCGTCATCCCTGTCCCAGAGCAGGTCACACACCCACACTCCCGCCTCTGCCCACACAGATAACCGGAGGCTGCAGGAACTGGGTGAGGAGGAGGACTGGCCGATTCTACACGCCAGGCACACTCTGGAAGAAAAGAAAGGAACTTGCATGAATGCTGATGCCTTTTGGTCAACAAGCAGTCCATGTAAACCAGGCGTCCCCAAACTGCGGCCCCCCTGAGGCCATTTATCCGGCCCCCCGCTGCACTTCAGGAAGGGGCACCTCTTTCATTGGTGGTCAGTGAGAGGAGCACAGTATGGGGCGGCCCTCCAATGGTCTGAGGGACAGTGAACTGGCCCCCTGTGTAAAAAGTCTGGGGACGCCTGATGTAAACAGACCTAATGTCTAGGTAGTGATGATCACATCCCAGGCACCCAGGGCTTTCACAAACCCACTTAACATTCCCCCTGAAGTGGGTTTTTCCCCAGCCCCACTTTCAGAGTAGGGAAACTTAGGCACCAAAAAAGTTAAGCGGCTGGGCTTGGTGGCTCGCACCTGTAATCCCAGCACTCTGGGAGGCCGAGGCGGGCGGATCACCTGAGGTCAGGAGTTCAAGACCAGCCTGACCAATGGTGAAATCCTGTCTCTACTAAAAATACAAAAAAAAAATTAGCCGGACATGGTGGTGGGCATCTGTAATCTCTGCTACTAGGGAGGCTGAGACAGGAGAATCGCTTGAACCCCAGAGGCAGAGGTTACAGTGAGCTGAGATTGCACCACAGCACTCCAGCCCAGGTGACAAGAATGAAACTATACTTTGAAAAAAAAAAAAAAAGAAAAGGAGTCCCTCCTCAATCTTAAGAGCTTAAACCTCCAGTTCTGAAATCTGATGATGAAGCTTGGAACTGCCTGCAAGTGAAACGCTCAGAGTAACTCTAAAAAGGCAGTTAGAATCGAATACCAGGTACTTGCATCTGTGACTTCATTTTCCGGGCCTGGCCGAGAATAAGCTCAAGGCAATAGGAATCTGAAAGGTGAAACCCCTAAAAACGCTACAGGTCATTTTAAGAGTTAGCCCAGCTGACAAAGAGGTAACATTAACTGCACCTCTACCAGGTGGAAAGGACATCTCGAATCTGCTTCTCCGTAAAGCAGACAGACTATCCAAAAGCAGCAGCATCAAAAAATCCAACTGTGGCGGGGTGCAGTGGCTCACGCCTATAATCCCAGCGCTTTGGGAGGCCAAGGTGGGCATATCACAAGATCAGGAGTTCAAGACCAGTCTGGCCAATATGGTGAAACCCTGTCTCTACTAAAAAATCCAAAAATTAGTCAGGTGTGGCAGCATGCACCTGTAGTCCCAGCTACTCGGGAAGCTGAGGCAGGAGAATTGCTTGAACGCCAGGAGGTGGAGGTTACAGTGAGCCGAGATCATGCCATTGCACTCCAGCCTGGGTGACAGAGTGAGACTCTGTCTCAAAAAAAAAAAAAAAATTCCTCAAAAAACTAAAACTAGAATTGGCATATGATGCAGCAATTCCACTGTTAGGTATATACCCCAATGAAAGGAAATCAGTATATTGAAGACATTCCATTTTATTGCAGCACTATTACAACAGCCAAGGTTTGGAATCAATCTAAACGCCCACCAAATGGATTTTTAAAAAATGTGGTACATATACAAATGGAGTACTATTCAACCATAAAAAGAATGAGATCGGCCGGATGCGGTGACTCACACTTGTAATCCCAGCACTTTGGGAGGCCGAGGTGGGTGGATCACAAGGTCAGCAGTTCAAGACCAGCCTGGCCAACACAGTGAAACCCCGTCTCTACTAAAAATACAAAATTTAGCTCGGTGGGTGGCACACACCTGTAATCCCAGCTACTTGGGAGGCTGACGCAGGAGAATCGCTCGAACCTGGGAGGTGGAGGTTGCAGTGAGCCAAGATCATGCCACTGCACTCCAACCTGGGTGACAGAGCCAGACTCCGTCTCAAAAAAAAAAGAAAAAAAGAGACCTTGTCATTTGTCGTTGGCAACATGTCCAAAATGGAAGGAAATGTAAGACATTATGTAAAGTGAAATAAGCCAAGCACAGACAGACGAGTATTGCTTGTTCCCATGCATTTGTGGGAGTTAAAAATTAAAACGATCAATCTCATGGAGATACAGTTGAATGATAGTTACCAGAGCCTAGGAAGGGTAGTTCGGGCATGGTCAATGGATGCAAAAACCTAGTTTAATAAATCAGATGCAGTATTTAATAGCACCATAAAGTGACTTTAGACAACAATCATGTGTTATATATGTTAAAACAACTGCAAGCATATAAGGGGAATGTTTGTAACACAAAGAAAGGAGGAATGTTTGAGGTGATGGATATCCCACTTTCCCTGGTGGGATATTACATATTGCCTGCCTGTATCAAACTGCCTCGTGTACCCCAAATATATACACCTACTATTACCCACAAAAATTAAACATTAAAAACACACCAAAAATGAGTCATTAAATTTCCCCTCATGGATTTCACTAATTATGCGCATGTCCAAAACCGTATATGTGCGCACAAAGTAAAAGCTGAAGGTTTCATTTGGTGAATCTGATCTCTGGAAATAGCCGAATAATTTGGCTGAGAAACTTTTCTTTTTTTTAAAGAGGGTCTCAGTTGCCCAGGCTGAAGTGCAGTGGCGCAATCACAGCTCACTGCAGCCTCCGCCTCCAGGGCTCAAGCAATCCTCCTGCATCAGCCTCCAGAGTAGCTGGGACCATAGGCATGCGCCACCACGCGTGGCTAGATTTTTATTTTTATTTTGTAGAGATGGGGTCTTGCTACGCTGCTCAGGCTGGACTCAAATGCCTGGGCTCAAGTGATCCTCCTGCCTCTAACTCTCAAGGTGCTGGGATTACAGGCATAAGCCACCGTGCCTGGCCTGAAAACCTTTTTTTTTTTTTAAGAACTCCAATATCCAAACTGGTAAGCACGCAGGGACAGAAAGCCTTGCAGTTGTTAGATGGCTCTTCTCAAATTCAATACATAGTTGCCGGGCTCTGGCATCCAGGAACTCAGAGTTTAAAGGGGGATATTAACATGATTACTCCTAATGCAACGTACGAGGAGCCTAGGACTTGGGAGAGCATTTCCTTATTGCAGCCTCAACATGTCACTTACCTCTACTCAGAGACGGAGGATGTTTTTGGCTTGGATGACCTTTCAGGATCCTCTAAGTCAACCCTCATAACACAAGGGTGAGAAAACTGAGGGCCAAAGAGCTTGTCCAAGAGGATCATGCTGGGAGTGGAGATCCTGAAGCTATTGGCCCACCTTCTGGCTCCCAAGGGAGTGACTTGATTTCTGCAGCTCTTGAGAGGGGTTGGAGTGCTGGGTTCTTTGAACTCCAATATCCAGCTGCCCTCAGTTACATAACACATTAGACCAAGGGCACCAGGATGGCTGTCACCTCCTCCCCATGGACGTAGCTACACACTCCATAGCTGGGTCCCCCATCAACTATTTTGCAAAATGGTTTTCAAAGTGGCAGGCACAAATATACTCCAGGGTTACTCAGTGGCTTCCTTCTTTCCTGAACTAGCAAGAGAGAGGGTATATTTCCCCTCCAGCTTAAAGACAGGAGATACCCAATCTGCCCTTGACCCACAGGGACCTACAGGCAGACAGTCGTGCCTAGACAGCTATGGCTTGGGGACTGCCACCTTGGATTTCTGGTGTATAGTGACAGGCACCACGGGGAGATCCCAGCACATTTCCATGGGAGCAGGGATAGGGAGCAAGGGGTCTTGTCTTCTGGGAGGGAATCCAAAGCTGTCCCAGTGGTGGGCTGGGGAGCACCGGATAGCTTCTAGATAAAGTGGAGATGAGAGAGACCAATTGTGTTTCCTCACCGTCTGGAGCTCCAGGCTCTTCATTTGCAGCGTGTTATTCAGGGGGCACAAGCGCTGGTCCCCCAAACCCTGAAACCAGTGATGCTCCAACAACCTACCAAATCAGCAGAAACGCTTTCGGCAGCCCCCTTCCTCCTCTATATCAAATCAGCCTTTGCGTGAATTCCGCCCCCCACCCCCACCCCCCGAGTCGGGATTCTTTCCAATCAGTCACTCTCTGGTATCTTAACAGCTTGGTAAAGAAATGCAGCTTTTAATTGAGGGGAAAAACAGCACACTGAAGTAGGTATTTTGGTACAGATCCTTTTTATTGAGATTTATATCAGCAATTTACCAACACAGAAAACCAGTCCAGCAGCTCCAAAGTAACTAAAAACGGTGGTGCTAACTGATGATGTGCCCCACACAGGACAGGTGACCTCGGCTGTGGAGCTGTATCTCCTGTGGGATGCTATTTCAGACGTGCACTAGTAAGTGTATACTGAGAAGGGGTTATAAACCTTCCCTGGCACAATAGATACAAAAAGAGATAGAACCAATGATAATTTTTCTAGGTACAATATCTAGATTTACAGTATCTAGTTTACCGGCTTCACTTTGTAGAGCAATGCACAATAGAAAACAGATTTCTTTAAGGGTATTCTAGTTTGCCAAGAACATAGTAAATACATTACTATATTGATGGCTATGAAAACAGACAGAGACAAATGAGTGAGGAGGCACGTTCTCTCAGAGAGACAGGACTTCATTCTATTTCACGTAAATCCTCAAGGGTCCATTCAAATAGGAGACCTCTGACAAAGTTTTATTCATGCATGAGGGCGCTGACATTTAAGACCCCATTTTTGAAACCATTTTGAAATAGTGACTGTAGGGTGGGGGATGTCACACTCAAATGTGCTACTCCTAAAAGCAGTGTTTCTAAATGCAGCTTGCCTTTTTGAAAGCATGATGGTGGCCTTTCTGTTTAGTGGGTGGGTAATCAGGTGCAATCATCAAATCTTAAGGCAGTGGCAAGGCTGATGTGGGGTTTTGGTACAATGAGGGGAATCAATGATGCTGTGCAATTGTACCTCAATCCGCAGGGATCACTAACAACACGGGAGGGGATAGCCACCTGCCCCACGCACGCCACACGCAGGGGCTCCTGGACAATTCTGTGGCTTTAGAAACAAACCTAGGTTCCAAGAGAATTACACTGTGAAGTCTTACAGAAATGCTCTTACGAGATAGCCAGTCCAGAATAAAACCTTTGGGGTGCATGTCAGCAAGCAAGAAGCCTTCCGAAGAGGTAGATGAAAGCATTATCTCACAGCAAGTTTGCTGCCCGATGTGACAAAAGCCGTGCGCACGCCTCTCAGCACGGACCAGAAGATCGACTGTTGTTGAGAGCAGTCCATGGTGGGGAGGGGAGGTGCTGGCCCACATTGCTACGTGCGTTATTTCCATTTTACTGTATTAAGAACAGGAAGGACTGCCATTTCTTTAAATAACAAACTATACAAATAAAAAGGAGCAGAAATAAGATGGAATGGTTTTGATGAAAACAAACTGATGGATTCAATAAATAATATAAAATGCTTTTGTGCTAAAATAGAACTCTTGTTTCTTATATATATATAGTTCAGTGATCTTTATGCTATCCAGAAAAAGCCAAAGCTATTATAATTAAACATAGAAAAATACCATTTAACAATAAAACTAAAAAAATGGCCAGTGTTGAGCTTATAAACCACATATAATATGTACATCATTTAATAAAATCAACTAAGAAAGTAAATTTCAAGTTATTTGTAATACAAATACACAATTGAAAATATGTCTCCATTCCCTACCCTTACATCAAAGACATCTCGTGTTTAGGACAAAATAAAAAATGGAAGCATAGTTACTGGTTTTCAGAGATGATTTTGAGATGGTTAGACATCAGAGAGCTAACTCTACTATACAAAGCTGAGTTATTTAATTCTAAAATGAAGGATTTTTCCCCCTATATGTGTGTTTGATGAAATGTATATACTCTTAACCTATTTTCTATAGGTTTTTTGTTTGTTTTTAATAAAGGCAATTTAAAATTTGGGGTCTGACATTTCTCAATCAATGCTAACACAGCTAGGTCAAAAACGCACCACCACTGGGCCAGCTGTGGGAGCCTGCAGGAGCGGCAATCTCTGCTATTCTGCTAAAACGAAACAGTTACCTTAGTCTTTAGGGAAAGAGAAAACATAAAGTTCACTATGACTGGAGGAAGCCAAGGAGTACCACTTTAGAGTGCAAATTTCATTCATTCCGTAGTACACTTTGTTAAAATGTGACTTGGGTTTTTTTTTTTTTTAATCATATTAACATGAATTTAAGTAATTATTTCAAGTCTCTCCAGTAAACTTTACATAGGAGGGAAAAAAATCATGTTAAATCTCTAGGTAAAAATTTAACTGTTAGTTAATTACTTTAAATTTTTTTTTTTTTTTTTTTGTAGAGACGGGAGTCTTGCTGTGTTGCCCAGGCTGGTAACTCATCGTTAGGGTGAGCGGGGCAGAACGGAAGAGGCCTGCTCTTCTGAGAGATTTACCAGGACTTCAATGGATTTGTAACAATGTCCCCATTTGACCAATGGGGCAATGCGTTCACAGTGATCCAGTCACCACCGCTCCACCTTGGGGGCTGCAAAATGCACACACCAGGAGATGGCCTGGTGCTGCTTTAGCCCTGGGTCCCCTGTGCCCTCACGGATGGGTGCCAGAGGTCAGGCAGAGGCAAAAGCACTTCTCTGGAAAGTTCTGATAGGCAGCAAATGGCTTCTGAATGAGTTCAGCAAACAAAGTGACCAAGTCTTAGAATAATTAGTGTAAGGAAAAATCTCTTGCTACAGGGGAAAAACCTCACCTATTTGAACTCAGTTATTTCCTTGGTGCTTTATGGTGTAATGATTTAAAAGCAACCTCTTTCTTCCTTCGCCCCATGTCTACTACTGTTCTCTCGGTGACACCCATCCAGCCTCCACTTATCACAGGTCCCAGCCAAGCCCAGATCATCTCCACAAGTCAACCCCTCATTCAGGGTGGGAGGTGTTAATTCATTAAGCATTTCGGAATGACATGGAAACATTTCCCTGAACATCGCCGAGACAACACGGCATATGATTAAATCACACCAGCAACTTCAAAGCATTTCTACAGGTTTACATCACGCGAGAAAGGCCAGATTCTGAGAATGCTGGGCTTTTTTTTCCCTTGGTAGGTTAAAATTCTGAAACATTAGAAAAATCAATTCTACTCAAAAGTAAAATGTGTTGAATTGGCCCAGCTACAAAATCTGCGTGAAACTGTAAAAAGCAGAGGAAAACCACTCTGGGTCTTTTGAATCTAGTTAAATTCTTGTCGTCAATTGGTAAACAATACTTTGTAGATGGCCAATGTGGCCTGAAAAGGTGTTTCTAATATCCATCTGGCATATGTCAGACCAGAACTCAAGCTGAATCTTGTTTGTAACAAACAAGACTCTTGCTTGCTGCTGCCGCCGTCTTGAGCAGAACGCTTCCTTCCGTCGGTGCTTTCTCACTGGGTATTTGGCCCCTTCTTTTTATACAGAGGATTTGAAACTGTTATGTCAGTGAATGGACCCATCAGAGGCATGAACACTTTGCATTAACGTTGAAAGAAGAAGCTGACTTGTAGAGGTTTTGTTGAAAGTGATATTTAAATATGACAAAGGAGGAAAAACCAGTGAGCCCCTGTGACATGATGGGATACACGAACCAAAGAGTGTGTTTTAGGTCAAAAATAATAAACCTGAATTCACGAAAGTTTTTAATTTATTCCATATGTGTCTTACATAGCAGCTTAAAATAATCTATTACTTATAGGCTTTGCTTTACTGATTCTTTTGAATCCTGAAATCAAGACTTCTTACAACATGATTTTGTAAAAATAAAATATTAACCTCAATTATTTTTCTCATCAATGTTAAAATATCCCAACCACAGAAATCTAAGATAATGAGAAAACGTGGGCTGAATTTTGTCCTTTTTAATAGCTGGAGTGTAAGAAGGGTGAACATCTAGGAATTTTGAGAGGCCAAGGAAGGAGGATCGTTTGAGCCCAAGAGTTCAAGACCAGCCTGGGCAATACAGCGAGACCCCCGTCTCTACCCCAAAAATAGACTAGCCAAGAAAGGTGGCATGCATACATCTGTAGCCCTAGCTACTCAGGAGGCTGAGGTGGGTGGACTGCTTGAACCTAGGAATTCAAGGCTGAAAGTGAGCCACAATCATGCCACTGCTCTCCAGCCTGGGTGACAGAGCAAAGGCCCGGACTCCCAAAATTAAAAAAATAAGTAACAGCCAAGTATACCACGATGTTTCATCCAACTGACTTCTCTGCCGGCCATGCAAGCACCAGGTGCAGGCACAGTGGTATCCTCCGTCTGTCGCAGAAACACCCCCATCGCCACATGCTGGCAGAAGACACGCCCCTCAGGGATCCTCACACCGGACCCCAACACAATTGGTGCCACCCTCAGAAGCAGCTCAACCTAATCTCACAAAGTGTGTTTAATAAATGACATCCAGATGCGCTTCTCAGCCATATCATTACGAAGCAAATGTGAGCTGGGAAATGTCAAAGTTTCCTTGGAGTAAGTCTGAAGGAAAAGGACTCTCAGGGTATTTTCCAATTCGTGTATCTTTTCTAAAGAGAGATGAGGCTTAGAGCAAAAATTTTTGTTTTTGAAAGAGATGTGGATTGGCTCAATTTTAGAACAAGAATGGGGAAAGTGGAATAATCTTTTTCAATACGTTTGCGGAGCTCACGCTCTAGGTATGAGATATTAGACGTTAAGCCCAGGCCCTGGTGGAGTCAGCAGGAGGCCCTTTATCCTGGAGATGTCGGAGAGGCAGGAGGCCCAGTGCTTGCCCAGCTGCACGTGCTGAGGACCCACGAGCTTGAGATGCAGACAGGAATGGCACCAGTCACAGCTGTAATTAACCAGGGCTGGGAAGACATTCACGCTTTGAGAACAATGGCTTTTCTGCTTCTGGGGTGTGTGTGTGTGTTTGTGTTTAAACAGAATGTGAATACCAGTCTTCCCTTTTAAATAAAGAGAATGCATATAAGCCGTACATCCCTCCCACCGTGTGTGTATGTGTGTGTGTGTGCGTGTGTGTGTGTGTGTTTAAACAGAATGTGAATACCAGTCTTCCCTTTTAAATAAGGAGAATGCATATAAGCCGTACATCCCTCCTCCCACACTGGAAATAACAGATAGTGGAAAACAGATGTTAATTTAAGCCCCTGCTAGCAGTTGAGATAGACAACAAACCCCCACATTATTTTTTTTGCGAAGTAACTCTTATGAAACAATGGACTGGACCCTTTTGGCAAACTGTCATCTGAACTCTCAACATAACCGCATTAAAAAGTACTTACTTTGCCCATGAAGACAGCACATAAGTATAAAAACAAAGATCTGGAACCACTGAAAGTATCAAGGACGATTGTGATGTCAAGTTATTTATCCTGTTAGTAGTTAAGGACATACACTGAAACCACTGCAAGAATGGGACAAACGAGTGGACTTGTCAAATGACCTTCTTTCAAGACTGATGACGGCGGGTTCACTGCGCCTCCTGGTTCTCAACCCAGCATCTGTTTGGGGGTATCAATGGGGCCTGAAGGCAGGGGGAGAAAACAGACTTCATCAGGCAGATGCTGCTGGGACCCAGCAGAAAGCCTTTATGCCCTGAGGCCCTCCCTGTCGTTCACCAGCCCAGTGCAAAGTGTCATTCATTCATGACAGACGGATGACGACATGAAAGTCAGTATACAGTTAACCCATTTTGACATTCATTCTTCGGCATTTTTTTCAATACAATTCATCTTGAATCATACTAAGACGTAAAACAGACCTGCTTTTGCACACCCATTCCTGATATGTCTCCCAGGGTCAGGCAGAAGGAACCACAAGGACTGTCACACAATTACTAATGGTGGAGACCCGAGACCGACTCACCCACAAGTGTTCCTGCACGCCAGGTACGGCTCGCTGACTTGCGTGCACCGGACTCAAAGGCTTTTGAAAAATGCTCTTTGCCCCTGAAACCTAAAACTCCACTGCCTGTCCTTCAGAAGCAGTGTCAATCTTTCCAACGATGGATGGACAAATGCCTTCAGTGAGTAGTTAATCCCAGCTACTTGGAGATGATGTCTCCGTCATTCCCACCTGGCTGAGGGGGCCCCGGAACAGACTGGTCAGAGGCAGGGCAGTCGTGTGGGTGCAGTTCCCAGGAGGGCCCGTGCGCAGAAAGATCTTCAGCTTCTAAGATCATCAGAAAATATCTTCAACTTTGAACCCCAGGACACGAAGTCAGTGGTGAGGTGCACGGAACGTACCGTGGCTCTCCCATCCCCCAGTAGTACGGAGCAAAGACCTAGAAAATCAGCAGTGAGTAGGGATAAAAGTCGGCAGTGCTTTGGGCAATGTGTGACCTCACACTGAACATCTTCAAAGTCCAGTCTGGAAAGTCTTAGAAGTGTCTGATATCAGACAGAAAAATTCACGTGGTAAGTAGGAGTCACTTCAAGTTCTAGGTTCATAGGTACCAAAGTGTGTAGCAGAGAAAAAGATTTTTTATTTCTTCAGTAGTTTTGCCTGGGGACAGATGTGACAAGGCAGGGAGCCGGGCTGACCCCAAGCCGAAGCGTCCCGACTCCGCTCGGGAGCCTGCAGGAGTCCCAGTAGTGAATAGGTCAGACGTCTCATCCTCATTCACCCCAAAAGGCTGAGAGCCTGGTGTGTCCTCCTCAAGGACCCTCCCTGTGGCTAGGTGCTAGAGGCCATTGCTGTTTCTGTGACAGAGGGAGGGCTTCGAGAGCTCCACGGTGTTGGACCGAGGTTTGTTGAGGAACTTCGGGGCGCGACGCAACAGTCGCTGCGCCTCCTTGAAGGTTTCGTTCAACTCCTTCTTCCACTGCACGAACTCTGGATCACTCTGAGTGGGGACACAAAGGCAGACGTTGTGATGGGCTCGCCCGTTTTGCCAACAGCGGGGGATGCCTCTGTTGAATACCAGCATCCCTGGAACCCCTGAAGGAAGCACACCCCATGTGTCCACCCCCGGTGGCGTTCCTAGCTAATGGATCGTGCTGCCTCCTTCTCCAGAACCTCTTGAAAAGAGCAGGGAAAGGCCACTTTAAAACCCTTCATGTGATTCCAGTACAATCCCACTCTGAGAATCACTGCCTTTAATTTGCTCAGAGATGACTTTTGATTTCTAAAACAACGGAAGCCTTTAATAATATAGGGGGGAAAGTTTTGACAAATTAAAAGTAAATTTAAATATATATTCATGTATGTAATGTAGTCATGAGGTTAGTAAAAATAATTTTTTGCATCTAATACTTGTTTATTTCTCTAAATATGCTCTCTTAAACCACACACGTCCACTAGTACTCTAGTGTCCAGGAATGAAATTTGTGATAGAATGCAACTTTGAGGAAAAGACAGACGACATTTCCCTTAAGATGGCATTTCAGTTGGCCATTTTATATTTATCTAAATATGTAAACCTTAACTTCGAACATGCTGAAAAATCTTCAAAGTTATAGAACAAATAAAATTCTAGGCCCCATTAAATACTGAGCAGATTTTCCAGATAGGGTAATCACATTATTTCACGTACGCCCTCCTGCCATTTCTTTTTTTTTTTTTTTTTTTTGAGATGGAGTCTTGCTCTGTTGCCAGGCTGGAGTGCAGTGGCGCAATCTCGGTTCACGGCAACCTCCGTCTCCTGGGTTCAAGCGATTCTTCCGCCTCAGCCTCTCGAGTAGCTGGGACCACAGGTGCGTGCCACCACGCCTGGCTATGGCCAGAATGGTCTCGATCTCTTGACCTCGTGATCTGCCCGCCTCAGCCTCCCAAAGTGCTGGGATTATAGGTGTGAGCCACCGCGCCCGGCCTTCCTGCCATTTTCTAATAATATTTCCCTTTTTCAAAAATAACCAATAGGCTGGGCGTGGTGGCTCACACCTGTAATCCCAGCACTTTGGGAGGCTGAGGCAGGTGGATCATGAGGTCAGGAGTTCAAGACTAGCCTGGCCAACACAGTGAAACCCAGTCTCTACTAAAAATACAAAAATTAGCTGGGTGTGGTGGCAGATGCCGGTAATCCCAGCAACTTGGGAGGCTGAGGCAGGAGAATTGCTTGTACCCAGGAGGTGGAGGTTGCAGTGAGCCAAGACAGAGCCACCGCACTCTAGCCTGGGTGACAGAGCCAGACTCTGTCTCAAAAAAACAAAAAACAAACAAAAAAAAATGATTAATTTCTTGAAAATCTTGTACACCTTGAGGCTTTCTTACTAAGTTTATAAGTTGCAAGTGATAAAACATGGTGTAAGAAAATGTTTTATAGCCAGGCATCCAACTTTGGTGAATATTTAATTATTCTAACATTCACCTAAGAAAAAATAAAAACTCACCTCACATTGCAAGACAAATTGCTTCCCTCCTTTTATTCTGAACAAAATGCATTTTTTGTCTTTAATTTGAGTTTCTTCCACAGAGAGGATCTGTTCCATTGTCAGTAAATTTTGCTAACCGTAAAAACAGAAATTCAAAATTCAAATTATTTTGTGATTTCTTAGGTGGCAACACCAAAAACTACCAAGTTAAAACAAGTAAAAAAAGAAAAGGCATCCATTTTTCTTTCTTTGATGATATTCCAAAAGGGAGGGCAAAATGGCTACAATGAACACACACAAATTATAACGTTTCAAGGAAGACGGCAGAGAAAGCGATGTTTCACTAAGGAAAAACAGCAAAGCTGTTATCTCCACACAGAACCAATTTTGAACGATGAGGAAACACAGGCATACCTGTTGTCTAGTACAGCACACTCCTATAAATTCTATCAATAAAGTGGTGAGGAAGCAAGATGGCCACATATGATTTCTGTGAGCCAAAGATGTGTAGTTCATTTTGAAGGCAGCAACTCAGCAAATGTTTAGTGATGGCAGCTTGCAAGCTAACAGTATTTTGATAATATTCCAATGACATCAGAAATAGAGATGGTTTCCTTAAAAGACTGTCAATACTAGGTCTATAGCATTATTGCTTAAGGTGAATGCTTTAGCGGCATGAGTTCCTTACCATTTGATGTTGCTTTTTTTTTTCTAATATATATATATATAAATACTCCAGGAATCTTGACTGAGAAACGACACCCTGATAACCACTCAGGTTTTCTTTTTCCTTACGTAGACTTACTAAATCTGCTCATGCATATTATGTTGGTACTCAAATAGAACAATCAGTGTTGCATCTTTTAAAGCCAAGCTCATTTATTGCATCCAACGTTAAACAAAGGTAAGGTTTTTTTTTTAAAGTTTTCAAACATTCTGAAAAGTGGGGGGGGGGGGTTCTTTTTAATGTGCACAATAGCGACATGCCAGTGGGTAGCATTCATCACCTGGAAATATGCTGAGCTTTGGGGAGCTACTGTGATGCTTCTCAGCCCTGAGTTACAATTCAGGGCCCCCAAAAGAATCTTACTAATTGGAACTAAGATCCTAGATTCTAATTTTTCAAAAATAACTTCTATGGCAGGAGTGATGGTGGGAAGATCTTGTTTCTTTTCAAAGAAATGGAGTGATATGCAATTGTAATCATTTGTAATTGAATGAAAACTGTGCTGATAGTAAACTGTAAAAATACAGCCCAAAGCCAAATCCATAAGATCTAGGTGCCCTGTTGTCCATACTTCTGATCCCTGGAGAACCAATGGGCGGTATTCCAACACATAAACAATGCTCTGAATGTGTAGGACCATTACCCTGCCTACAATGACTCATCAAGCTCCCCACCTAAAACAGAAAAGATGCCTTCTGCCAGGATTGGCTCCTTCCTTGGGGACAAGCCTTGGGCTCCTCACACAATAGGCGCTTAATAAATGCTGCCTGGTTTGCTGAAAGGTACCGTGTGGATTGGAAATTTCTTTCTATCTTGTTTGTAAACATTAGTTCTGGAAAGGATCTTAGAGGGCAGCCATATCTTGCTATCGTAGGAGCCACCAACCAATTCCCAACAAGGTGAACACACAGGGAGTATCTTCTGGTGACCTCACCTCTGTGCCAAGTGTCATGGCCTGGGACATTTTATTTGCGCCAACTAGGAGAAGCTGTACAATGGAGAGACTCAGGGTACAGGGAGACCTGGTCTGAGTCACCCTCCCACCTCCTAACTGTCCAGTTGTGTTTTGAGGTGGCAGACTTTCCCCTCTAAGCCTGCTTTCCTCTTTATAAAATAAGGGTTGGAGGCTCAAAGGTTCCAAACAAACGGAGTATTTTTGTTTGTTTGTTTGTTTTTTCCAGCACTTGACCTCAGATAAACATGCAAAGATTACAGTACAGTCATCCCTTGACATCCATGGGGGACTGGTTCCAGGAACTCCCTGAGAATACCAAAATCCACAGATGCTCAAGTTGCTGCCATAACATGGTATCGTATTTGCATATAACCTTCACACATCCCCCTGTATACTTTTAAGTCACCTCTAACGTAAATGCTATGTAAATAGTTGTTGGACTGTATTGTTTTTTATTTGTATTTCTTTTTCTCGCTGTATTGTTATATTTTACTTTTTTCCCCAAATATTTTCTCTCCTTGATTGCTTGCAGCCCAGGACGAGGAGCTGCAGCTATGGAGGGCTGACTGCTGTTATTAGGATTCTCATTCCCTCATTTCACAGAGGAGACAGCGGAGGCTGAGAGAGTCAATGTGATGTGCTCAGAGCCCCAGAGACACCCAGCAGCGGATCCGAACGCGTCTGTGTGACTTCAAAGTCCAGCTTGTCTTTTCTTTTTAGATCCACCTACCTGCTCTCCAGCCTTCTTCAAATCCATCTGATGATACGGTGCTTCTGACCTCACCAAAAAGCATGTTCTATTTTCAGATATTACGAAGTTCCCCCTTGACTTAACGAGTTGACTCGAAAGTTTAAAAGAAGTTAAAGCATGCACACTACCATCTCATGTGTACCAGTACAACAGATCCACGGAGTTTTGGAGGATATTTTATAAAACATGAAAGCAACATGAAATCAGCATATGCCATTGTACGTACTGGGAGACATGCCGGGCGAGACTGCCTTAGACTTACCCGGGACTCTCCCTCTCCTCTCCATTCAAGTCTATTTGGAAAGAGGTAAAAATAGCGCCGCTGCCACTGAGTCAGAAATGGGTTTCCCAGTTTCAGCATGTACCCGTGCATAATGCAGTCCTTCCCCAGAGCGTAATCTGAGGAATACAAAATAACTAGGAGTTAAACAGGCTCTGAAACAAAATGTCATAGCAGCATTATTCTCTGAAAAAAGAACGACATACTTTTTGGGAAAAGGAGGTTTCTATAAATATAGCACATTACAGAAGTCATGGTTTTTGTTTTAAATGCACGTGCACTGGGGGTCTAGAGATCAGAAGGTTCCGCAGCTCTCTCTGCCCACATGGTAAATGGCTGCTTCGCAATATGCTGATCAATCCATGATGTCCATGGATCGCTCTGGGAGGGCAGAAGTTAGTTTCCAAACTCTTTTCGTTATGTATGATGAGAATTGGAGAATAGAGAGGCCTGGTTAGTACCTGAATGGGAGATATTTACCTCTCTTAACAAGTGACAGGATCCTCGCCAGGACCGGCTACATACTTCTCAGCCCCCAGTGCAAAATGAAACTGCAGGTCCCTTGTTCAAAAATGACTAAGGGCTCCAAGGTGGTGACAACACGGCCCTAAACTGAGTCAGATGCCCAGATGACTGCACAGGGCACACGCCAGTGACACCAGCCCCACTCCTGACGCTGCCATACTCGATGTGCAAGAAAAAACCTCTGAACTAGTCCCCACGCGCTCCCAGATAAAAGGGCATTCTAAAGAAACCTGGCCGCCTGTCTCCATAGACTCCTTTGCATGCCGACTGAAGACTCTGAAATAACCCGGCTGAGCGTTTCCAAGCCAGAGCAAACTGAAACCATCTACGGCACTGCTTTCTTCTCGACTGGAAAATACCTTACGACCCAAATACTTTTTCGGCTTTGCCAGAAATTCTGAAAACGCACTGCCTGAGAAATGTATTGAGACACGTTCGCTCCGTTACCTTCTTCGTGGCCAAGCTGCTTATTTTTAGCCCTCTTTCTGGCCTCAATTTTATCCGCGTCTGCATTTACTGCTTCATAAACGGTTTCCGTGACCTCTTGCTGCCAGCGTTCGGAGATGACCAGAGGGAAGTTCTTGTAGAGTTCTTGGTCGCAATCAAGCAGCTGATTATTTTAAGAAGTCAAGATATTTCCGATTAATATACTTACAAAGGTAAGAGTCCATGGTGCCACATTCACAGTGACACTATCATAAAACTATATATAGGAAGATGGCAGCAGTGATCATTTGGAGGCAGGTTATTAGTTGTCGTAAATCTCTGCTAATGACAACTCAAGCAATCATCATCCACAAACAGAACCATCACCACGTCAGTTTCAGCCCCAGATCAGCTACGGTCAGCACGACCTTCTATACTATCCTCATGACATGTTTGCCAATGAAAACTCACAGACAGGGTTTTACTTCAAGTAGGAAAAGACTGACGATAAACTAAAATTTCAATTATGGTAAGGATATTTTGTTTCTGTAAGTGGGGAAACTGTTTCTATAGTTTTGGAAACAGTTACCTAAGAAAGAAGCCAAGAGGGCTTTTGAACCAACCTTCAATTAATCTGAAAAGTCAGAAAAACCAAAGGTAAATAAGGCTGAGCTTCCTATGAATTCCATGAACCTTCCAACTACTTAAAGTTTAACGTCATATTCATGTATAAGAAAACTCGAGATACATGGGGAGTTTAGGCAATGGAGCCTTTAAGAGTTGCTGTAGGGCTGGGTGCGGTGGCTCACGCCTGTAATCCCAGCACTTTGGGAGGCCGAGGTAGGCGGATCACGAGGTCAAGAGATCGAGACCATCCTGGCCAACATGTTGAAACCCCGTCTCTTCTAAAAATACAAAAATTAGCTGGGAGTGGTGGCACACACCTGTGGTCCCAGCTACTCGGGAGGCTGAGGCGGAAGAATCGCTTGAACCCAGGAGGCGGAGGTTGCAGGGAGCCGAGATTGCGCCACTGCACTCCAGCCTGGCGACAGAGCAAGACTCTGTCTTTAAAAAAAAAAAAAAAAAAAAGAGTTGCTGTGACAAAAATTACACTTAATGGGAGCATTTTTCCTCCAAATCATTACTCAAAATTCTTCACTCTGCCCTCTAGGTAAGGCTGCACTTTGAATATGAGCAAAGAAAATGGTTTTATGCATCTCAGCTACATTTTTACGGCAGAAATACTGGCAGTCTTTCTGATAAAAACATGCTTGCCTTAGAAGCACAGACCTCCTTAGAGACTTGATTTGCTCACTCTTTGAGAGATAAGCAGGGGTGGGTATCATAACAGGCAAAATACTGAGAAGGGCAAGAAAGCCCAAGGAGGCGAAGGCCCTTGCACACCCTCCCTTAGCAAATAACAGACCAGCAGAAGCAGCTGCATCCCACATCCCAATCTGGGGCCCGCTCCATCCAGTCTGATCTATTATAATGATCTATTGATTTTGAGGTCACCTTGCCCTGTCGAGCCTTTCCACTTTCTGTTTTCTTCAGACATTCAGTCTGAGCCCATAACTGAACCCCTCGATTGCTCTGAATGGGACTGGAGGTACGTGCGTGTGTGTGAGATGGGGTGTTGAAGACCCCAAAGCCTGATGAGCACCTGCGATCAGGCACACAGGGACAGGTTCTGAACAGTCTGGCGAAGAGTCAAAGCACACTCCTTGCCCAGGTGGCTATTCTGAAACGGCCTGCTCTGTTTTATAGACGAATGGTTCTACTGCCTATAATTTCGGAAAGCCTTGATCTTTACGAACTGAGCCCACATTGATGAAAATGATATTTTTTTAAAGAAGAAGACAACTTATGTTTACATGATTGAGGTGCCCCCCCACCCTTTTAAAGGAAATGTGTTATTTGGGCTGTTTTTACAAGATCGTTTCTTAAAATGCAGTCCTCTGCCCTCCTGCTAGACTCAGCCATCACCGGGGCGAGACCTGGGCTTCTTGTTTACAGCTGATTCCCTACCAGATCTGACTTCTTGCTCAGGAAGAACCAACACATCATAGTAGAAGCTACTAGTGTGTTAAGCATTGACGATATGCCTGTAGCCTTCAGCAGGCCACCTCACTGATCCTTAGAGAAAGCTTGGCAATGAAATCGCCCACTTTACAGGTGAGCAAACCAAGACCTGAGAGGTTACAGAATGGCCCACATTCACTCCACTGACGGCAGATCCCAGCCCAGTCTGTCTGACTCCAAAGCCTGGATCTTGGTTTACCACACTTTTAAGTATGATAATCTCTTTTTAACATCAAAAAATGTTCATGGGTGCCCACGTAATAGTAGTTTTATTTTTAGTACTCTGATAGATAGTAGTACAGCAGGTGAAAACATTCCATTGTGACAGCAGCACATTCTTTAAATACCTTTGTAAGTGGGCTGTTCCCCAAAGCGCTGTCGCATGCTCACATACCCCACATCAATGGTATCAACTGCAGACGATGCCTGGCGGTGCACGGGTCTAGGCATCAGTCTCGATGCTGACCCCAGCCGCTGCTCCAGACCACAGAAGGGTGTCTCGCAGTTGGTCAGCAATCCTCACAGCCCTGTGGTCTGGGCCCTCTGCACGTGGCCTTCACCTAACCTCCAGCACCTG
This sequence comes from Saimiri boliviensis, assembly GCF_048565385.1. Lineage (NCBI taxonomy): Eukaryota > Metazoa > Chordata > Mammalia > Primates > Cebidae > Saimiri > Saimiri boliviensis. The sequence continues at coordinate 28,232,404 of NC_133469.1, read as the reverse complement.
TGAAGCTGGCCCCGTGAACACCCCGATCACCATCCTGACCCAGCCCCTCGTCTCCTGGGGCCGCTAGCCCTGGCCGGCTGCCACTGGGTTCCCCAGTTACACTTGGCCTCTACATGCTGCTCCCGATGGCTGCTCTCCTTCCCCTCAATCCTCACATCTTCTGCCTTTTCTGCCCCATAGCCTAGTTGGTGCCAGTCCCACGTGTCTCTAATTATAGCTCCTCTCAGGCCCTTGCATTTTATTTGTCACCCTTATTCACACCTGAGAGGTGTGCGTTTTAATAGTGCTGCAGCCTTCTGGAAAAGGAGGCTCCTTGGTAGGGAAAGCGAGGAGGGCTTACATCAGGAGGGTGTAAATGGGGGCAGCTGAGAAGGAACCGGGACGGCCCGGGAGCAGTGGGGAGAGCCAGGGGCAAGCCGCCAGCATGGGGGTAGGTGAGAGCTTGATGTAGTGATACGCTTGGACCCAGCATCTTAGACAGGATGATCTTCTCTCATGACTCACCATCTCTAATTATGTCTTGTCTCTACTTGGGGGAATAGCGACACGAACGAAAGTATGAAAAACGCAGAGGATTGTATTAAAAAACAAGGATTATTTCACCTTTGATTGACAAATGCAAAATGATTCACGCTGTTTGCTCTTTTGTCCTAACATGGGGAGATCTAAAAACTTAGAATTGAGACAGCTGGCTCTTTTGCGCTAGCGAAGTATGTCTGATACCACACAGACATACTTTGTTTTTCCTGCTTCACGTACAATTCAAGTTTTATTTCAATCGCACACATTCCAAATCAATAAACAGTTTACCATGCAGTTCATCAAAAATAAAATTATTACAGTGGTCTGAAGAAAGCCTTCAAAGCCTGTAATTTAGATCCTTAACTTACGCATTCTTCAAATATGTTGATATTCATTTATAAGTTAAATACCACCAACAGTCCAATATTAACACAACCACTAAGTTTGATTTCCACCAGAAATCCCCCCATCCAAAAATAAAAGAAAGAAAACAACGATCGCATGTGTACCTTAATGCCTTTGGTATCCTCTTCATCAAATGAGCCAATATCAAAGGCATCAGCAGCATTGACTTCGCCCCGGGGAGGAATCAAGGGTGGGGGGTACTGGAAGACGCCAACAAGAATAGTGCATTTATCAGATGACCTTTACGGCCCCGTCCCGACCTAACATTCTACAAAGACAGCACAGTGCAAGGTATCAGCATGCTACACTGTCACGCGTTTCTTTTTCTCTTTAAAATCTCTTTGACCGAGTCTCGCTCTGCCGCCCAGGCTGGAGTGCAGTGGTGCGATCTTGGCTCACTGCACCCTCTGCCTCCCCGGTTTAAGCGATTCTCCTGCCTCAGCCTCCCGAGTAGCTGGGGCTATAGGTGCGTGCCACCACGCCCGACTAATTTTTGTATTTTTTGTAGAGACGGGGTTTTGCCATGTTGGCCAGGCTGGTCTCAAACTCCTGACCTCGTGATCCACCCGTCTTGGTCTCCCAAAGCTCTGGGATTACAGGCGTGAGCCACTGCGCTCAGACACACTGTGTGGCTTTTCATTCAAGATTGTAACAAATCACATTTTGTATTTCGTATAAAAGCCTTTGCGCTGAATAGCTCCGAAGGGAGGCCCAGGATTTTAGGACTCATGGCCGAAGGCTTAAATATTTTCAAATATAACAAAATCTCAGGCCTGCATTATCAGTCCAGCTCAGCTTAGGAAAGCACATTCTCTCAGAGGACGCAACAACACCTTCAGGTTGCTGAAGCCACAACAGGGAGCAGGCCAGAACTACAAACACCTCAATGTGAATGTTAACTGAACCGGAGGTCAAAACCTAACTCGGCAGGACTAACAGATGAGTCTCTCTTTACTACAGAAAATCATTGTTTCTCTGCAGCCTGAGTTCACGCAAAAAAAAAAAAAAAAAAAAAAACCCTAAGGTTGATCATCAACATTTTTCTAAAAATTGAATTTGGGGTGTTTCCTGTATCAATGCAAATATAATGAAGCTTAAAATAAGGGAAGGAAATTACGCTGATATAAAATCATGCTAATTCTTAAATTGTGTAGTACGGGGCCAGAAAACAGACATGAGTTTATGGAAGAAGTTTCGTGTACATTTTATGGAGAGCTATGTAAAAACAGTCACATAATGAGATAAGAATTCGAGAATACGAGCACACACTAAAATAAGGCTCAATTATAGGTGCATTTGAATTAGCTAGACAATAGCTCCATTTTACCTTCTATTAGCTGATATGGGAGATATTTTCAAAATGTTTATATTAGGGAAATGAAGAGTGAAAAGGTGCCTCAAAGGGAATGGGCTACATGGTAACTCTTGGGTGACAGAGCACTGGGGACACAGGATGCTGGGGTAGCCAGAGACGGAGACAGAGACGAGCGTGGAAGGGTGGCGGTCCCCAGGGCCGAGTCCCAGAGGGGTGAGTACCTTTTGTAAGTAGACATGCTGCCAGTCAATACCTTTGAAAAAGATGTGTTCTTTTACTTCCTGTGAGCTGGAGGAGAAAGTCGTAACAGTGGTAAGTATGCATTTGGAAATAGAAGAAATACCGTGCAAACTATCTGCTGTTAACAATACAGGGGAACAGGTATTTCCAGTTTTTTTTTGTTTTTTTTTTGTTTTTTTAAGAAAGCAAATAAATATGCTTCCTTCAAAGCAACATGAGGAATGCTATGATGTTTAGAATACTGCATGCAGCGCCTGGGAATATGATCCCATATGATCATTTATTTGGGACCGTTATTACAGTTTAAGATAACCTAGAAATTTTCACATATATACACACATGCATGCACACATACAATAATTCTATACTCACGAGAACATAACTGAAATAAGAATTAAATTGGATATCTACACATTAAAGAAATTATGGCAAATATCTACACATCACAATAGATAATATCATGGGAAAATGACAGGAATGTCAAGCACCACATTTACTCAGAAGCAAACTAGAGATCTAATAATACAATGTATACCGAAACGCTTTATAAATCGAACAAACAAGTTTTCTCTAAGGTCATGATTAAAACTCGAAGTACCCAGAGCGAAAGTTGGCTGGGCATGGTGGCTCATGCCTGTAATCTTAGCACTTTGGGAGGCCAAGGCAGGTGGACTACCTGAGCTCAGGAGTTCAAGATCAGCCTGGGTAACACAGTGAAACCCCGTCTCTACTAAAATACCAAAAAAAAAAAAAAAAAAAACGCTGATCATGGTGGCGTGCACCTGTAGTCCCAGCTACTTGGGAGGCTCAGGCAGAAGAACTGCTTGAACCCGGGAGGCGGAGGTTGCAATGAGCCAAGATCGCACCATTGCACTCCATCTTGGATGACAGAGTGAGGATATGTCTCCAGAAACAACAAAAAAAGTTGCACACTGCAAGGAAAAGCCTGCGTGGGACAGCGGCACCCCCAGCACGTGCCACTCACTTTCTCTTTCTCTACATCTTGTCAAAGAGCTCAGGGCTGGTTCTTGGGGCCCTTCTGTAGTCAGTCCCTGGGGCGTCTCTCCCTGCCCAGGAGCTGGAGTGCCTTTATAGGACTCCCAAATCTGTACCCCAAGCATCGACCCTCACCCTTGCTCAGGCCACTCCTACGCCACAGCCCACTCAGAGTATGCAGGTGGGGCTGACACAGCCCTCTCAGCATAGCTCCCGCACGGGCCAGCCAGGATGGTCCTGGATGCTTCCCGTCCCTCACGCTGCACAGCCACCCCTCGCCCAGTCCCAGACCTGACTACTTCCTACCACCTCCCATCCTCCCGAGACTCTCACTTGGGGCTGCTGTTTCTGCTCAGGGTGCTCCTGGCATTTGTGTGCAGGGAAGGGATGACAGACGCCCTGCCAGAAACACTGAAGCGCCAGGACACTGGCACCCCCCCGCCTGAGCTGCTCTAATGCCTTCTCCTTTGACCTCTAGTCCTGCCCACCTGCAGCCCCACCCCGCTTCCTACAGCACCCAAATCATCTTCTTCCATGAACTCACCACTCCTCTGCTCAAAACTCTGCAAAGTTTGGCTTTGCATTTATTACCAAACCCAGTGCCTAGGAGACCTGGCTTTGCTGATTCTACCTGGAAGTCCTCCCTTGCTGACCCTTCCGCCTGGAGCGCTCCTCCCCAGGCCCCGCCCTCCACACGGGCACTTCCCACCATCTGGACCCATCTGACTTGATGTTTCTACACCGTGGCTTTCCCACAGCAGGAGCTCCAAGGCAGCAGGGGCCATCCCTATCATAAGCACTGCCTCTGCCACTTCACGGGGTGGCATCGGTGTGTGCCCAGAAAACAGACACTGAATGAAGGAATGGGATCCGAGTCAGAGCGGATCCTTGTGCATTTTTACTGGAAACACTTCGGTTGATTTTCTTATTGGGTTCCATTTTGTGCCCATCATTGTCCACACATTAAATGTGGTAAGCTAAGTAAGGAGTTTACTTGCATCTATCCAAGCAATTAGAAAGGCCCCGGAAAGAATGCTTCTGGTTCAAGCCTGTGACTGGGTGCAAGCGTGCATCTCCACACCTTCTCAGCAACCACTGGAATGGCGGGAAAGGAATATGGAGATACAAACCCACCACAGGAACCAGGCATGGTGGCTCATGCCTGTAATCCTAGCTCTTTGGGGGCCAAGAGGGGAAGATCACTTGAGGCCAGGAATTCAAGACCCATCTGGGCAGCATAGCAAGACCCCTTCTCTATTAAAAAAAAAAAAAAAAAATGTTAGCCAGGTGTGTGCTATGGGCCTGTGGTCCCAACTACTCAGGAGGCTGAGGCCAAAGTATTACTTGAGCCCAGGAGTTTGCGGCTGCAGCGAGCTATGATTGTGCCATTGCACTCCAGCCAGGGTGACAGAGTGAGACACTGTCTCTTTTTAAAAGACCAAAATAGGATGGACATGGTGGCTCATGCCTGTAATCTCTGCACTTTGGAAGGCCAAGGTGGGCAGATCACTTGAGGTCAGGAGTTTGAGACCAGTTCTGGCCAATATGGCAAAACCCCGTCTCTACTAAAAATACAAAAATTCGCTGAGTGTGGTAGCAAGCACCTGTAGTCCCAGCTACTCAGGAAGCTGAGGCAGGAGAATCACTTGAACACAGGAGGTGGAGGTTGCAGTGAGCTGAGCAGATGGCACCACTGCATTCCAGGCTGGGCAACAGAGTGAGACTCCATCGCAAAAAAATAAAAATGCAAGTAAAAATAAACATTAAAAAAAAAAAATCCACCATGTGAGAGAGAGAGGGAGGGCTATCAGGAGACAAGAGGGGGTGTTGACACGGGGACAGTGACTGTTGGCAAAGCAGGGCAAAGCTACCACCCTGAGGACGGAGCCAGTGTGCCGAGGTCCAGCACACCACAGTGTGTGAGACACAGGACTGGAGCTCTGGGCATGGACCCTGTGGCTCTGAGCAGCACACCTGCACACACAGGCACACCCATACCCACCACACTTCCTTCCCCCGCACCCACCTCCAGAACACGTGCAGCAAGGTGTTTATTCTAACATGGAATAAGAAAGCCCTGAAAAGTTCTACTTTTAAGAAATTAAACCTGCTAAAGATTTTAAAAAGGAAATTTAAAAAGGGTTGAAAACATATACCACTGGCCAGTAGAACAAATAAAGCAAAGATGCAGATAATATCAGAGATCAGGAGCGCAGAGGCCCACGTCTGGAAAGGGACGCCAGCATCCAGCTAGTAAGAGTTCTGCCGGGCGCGGTAGCTCAAGCCTGTAATCCCAGCACTTTGGGAGGCCGAGGCGGGTGGATCACGAGGTCAAGAGATCGAGACCATCCTGGTCAACATGGTGAAACCCCATCTCTACTAAAAATACAAAAAATTAGCTGGGCATGGTGGCGCGTGCCTGTAATCCCAGCTACTCAGGAGGCTGAGGCAGGAGAATTGCCTGAACCCGGGAGGCGGAGGTTGCGGTGAGCCGAGATCGCGCCATTGCACTCCAGCCTGGGTAACAAGAGCGAAACTCCGTCTCAAAAAAAAAGAGTTCTGTGGGAAGCAGGGAAGGAGGAATGGCAAATAAAGAAAGGAAGGGTGCTCTCGAAGCTGAAGCACGCGAGTCCCCGAGCACAGGGGACGCTCCACGCCTGCCATCACGAGTGGGAACCTAGCTCCATGGCCCGCACAGACTGTCCGCTGGTCCACGATAAAGCCGGAGCTTCAAAGTTCTGGGGGAAGATTATTATTTATTTAGAATTCTATGTCTGGCCTAAATATAGCAGGAGGCAGGGAGTCGAGTGAGTGGCAGGTTCATACCAGGAGGCTGCAAAGGGAAGTGCTGGGTGATAAGATGCCAATTAGCAGAAATAGAGCACCTTTTTCCCAGTGCAGCAGCAGGCTGCGTCCTCCCGAAATATCAGGGAGAAACAAAGTCCACAATGTGCTTTTTTGAGAGAAAGATATATGTTTATCTCTTATATATATACATGTTACATATGTATATACATAACTACGTAACTTAAAGTTTATTACAAGCTAAGTAGAAACCATGAAATGAACATTTGTGATTCCACGTGACAGTGTAAATACCCCTTCTTCATTGGCAGCTATTGAAATCAACCTATATGCAAAGCACGGAGATTGATTACGGTCACAGAATAGGAAGTAAGCAGTATCATATTGATACTGTAAAAATAAAAATTCGCATGAAAGATCATGAGAGAGAAGAAGACAATGAAAGACGGGAATGTTGAAATCCTTGACTCAGATACTGTTTCTAGTTGGGAAAAGGTACAACTGGGTTAAGCACAGGATTGAAAGCTACAGAGGCCAGCAAAAGAGGAACCCCAAATAGCATTTCAACTCTTTTGAGAGGTGAAGGAAGGGAAGGCTACGGAGACAGTAAGAGTGAGCTAAATCTTCATCTATTAGAGCAGGAATAGGTAATTTTGCAAATTGCCTTAATAAGGACATACTCATATATAAGTATAGTATTTAGTTATCTATGTAAAATGCTTATGCTATATGTATAATATGCACACTAAAAAATACATATACATATGTATGACGTACATATAGGTAATACACAGTTAAAAGTTATTTCTTATGCCAAGCAAGCCTGGGGGTGAAGAGATACAGGAGAAAGGTCTGGCTTCAGTCTCTCTATAAGCTTTCTAAATACTACTGTTTAGAGTGTTTGGGGCAGGGGAATAGTGAGTACATGTCAGAGATAGCAGTTACTCAGTTATGCATGAGAGAAATATGTGAGAATCTGATCAGAATGTTAAACTGCCATAATCACAAAAATAACCATCGCTAAAAAACAAACGGACTACAAAATATCAGAATTCATGTCTATCATCCACAAGGTCAATCTTTAAAAGTTAAAGAGTGGGCTGGCCAGGGTGGCTCACGCCTGTAATCCCAGCACTTTGAGAGGCCAAGGTGGGTGGATCACCTGAGGTCAGGAGTTTGAGACCAGCCTGGCCAACATGGCAACACCCTGTCTCTACTAAAAATACAAAAATTGGCCAGGCGTGGTAGCTCACACCAGTGGTCTTAGCTACTCAGGAGGCTGAGGCAGGAGAATTGTTTGAACCCAGGGAGTGGAGGTTGCAGTGAGCCGAGATCACGCCACTGCACTCTAGCCTGGGCGACACAGCAAGACTCCATCTCAAAAATAAAAAAAGCAAAAAAGTGAGTGACTTCTTCAACTTCTTAACTATAAAAACACATAGGACAATATATGTATATTTCCCATGTGATAATTTTTTCCCCCTTTCAAGTCAAAATGGAAGATTTTAAGGACTAGGGATGACTTTTGATAGGCAGTATTTAAAAATCACTCTTTTGCTCTTCTGGGAAAGACACCGAAAGGCAGGAACAATGGCCTACCCGCCTCCATGACAGCCCAGCCTCTTGCTAACGTCTCGCTGCAGCAAGCCCTCCAAAAGGGACTTCAGTTCAGGAGAGAAGGCGTCTGGAAGTTCCACATTCTGGAGGAAAGACAAGTAAGATTTTTAAAATCTGTTCATGGAAACAGTATCCTACCAACCAACCAGTTAGGTTAGGTTAAAGGCTATTGCTTGGATAAGAATAGTATTAAAAACTGCAGTCTCATTCAGAATTAATATTTACTCTATAGAAACATAAAAAGGTCACTATTCAGTTGCAAAATCACTCAGGCTGGGTCCAGACCAGAAGAACCGAAGGCACTGTCATTCTTCGGCGTCTCAGTCATTTCTCCTTTTCTCCGATTTCTTTATTTTGTTCTCTAATTTTTTTAGCTTCTTCATACTGTTTGTTAGTAAATCCTGATGTCTGCCTTGGCATCTATTTCCATTCATTTTTCTCCTAGAAATTCTTTTAGAAATTATATCTTCATTTATTTGTTTTAAGAAAGCACATTTTTTATTATGTTGATATGATATATAGTTTTCTATTTCCTATAATATTTTATGTGATGGCCACTTTTATTATTGATAGAATGAAACATGACAATTATCATGCAGAAGAGAGTAGAGTTCTGAATCGCCTTACCACGGTGAGGGTCATCCGGTCAATCTCATGCTTGTCTTTGGTTTTATGTTGTCTGAAAGGGCTGTGACTGTAGAAATAAAGAATTCTTCTATTAAAACGTGGCATTAGGTGAGACAGCACATACCATTGCCTAACATTTGGGTAAAGTATTACATCCTATCACTACTCATTCAAAACTGGAGAAATGCAAAAGCTATCAACAGGTATCATTTCCACAGAAAAACTGGTGAGCAAATGTTACGTCCTGAAATAGCAGGACTTAGGTCTTACTTGAACTGCCTGACTCTCCCTTCCGTGAACTTGTGGCCCTAGAATACGCTGTTCCAATGGAAATACCATTAGAAAAGAATTTGTAACTAGCCAACAGGTAATCATGAGAACGAAAGTCATTTATGTAACATTTGTCATACAAGGGTTTGAGCTAAACAGTAACTTTTCACATAAATCTCTCAGGAAAATGGATATTGGTCCCTCAAACAGCCCAAGGAACAGCAGTTGAAGCAAAACATGACGGAGATGAAACGATTCACCCCTAGAAACCAGTAATTTTAAGCAATACATCCCTTTGATGAAAACAGAAATAAACTAACCACACACCAGCAGGTTCTCCACAGCTCTAGGCACTTCCTCATGTCTTTCCTGTACAGAACCCCAGACTCCAGAGTCAGAAAAGCTGGGTTCAAGTTGTGACTTGACTGTTTACTGACTGTCAGCCAGACAGAAACCTTCAGTACCAATTCTTCATCTGTAAAGCAGCGATCAAGCCACATACTTCACAGAAGCGGTGAAGGGAAAAGCTAAAGTGATACCTATACAAGTAGCCAAGACAATCGGAGCACGTGGTAGGAACCGGATACAGTAATCACTCGTGGAAATAAAGATTACTCTTACTGGGCAGGGCGTGGTGGTGGCTCAAGCCTGTAATCCCAGCACTTTGGTAGGCTGAGGTGGGTGGATCACAAGGTCAGAAGTTCGAGACCAGTCTGGCCAACATAGAAACCCCGTCTCTACTAAAAATACAAAAAATTAGCCAGGCATGGTGGTATGCGCCTATAATCCCAGCTACTCAGGAGGCTGAGGCAGGAGAATTGCATGAACCTGGGAGGCAGAGCCTACAGTGAGCCAAGATCGAGCCATCGTACTCTAGCCCAGGTGACAGTGTGACTCCGTCTCAAAAAAAAAAAAAAACTCTTACTTTATAAAATGAATGTCTACTTGGTGAACTATGTAAAACAGATTATTCTTACTCTTTCTCATGTTTTTAAAACTTTGGAGAAGCTGACTTTCAAAGGAAATCTTATCATTAAAAAAACTATTAAATATGCAAACTAGAATACCATGGTTTATTTTTCACTTTGAAAGCATGAGATTGAATTTTCTTACAGCAAGACATGCCTGGAAAGTAGTAATCCTATACATTTACTTATAAGGCAGATATGACATAAGCTGAGGCAGGCAGGATATTATGTAAAATATTTGAATATTAACTCCATAAAATGGATTAGAATGTCGAGCACATAAATCAGTGAGATTCTAAAAAAGAATTAAAATGCCACTCATCTTCTACTGCTACTTACTGCTACTGAGCTGGTCATCCTACTGAATTAATTAGGTTATACATTGAACTATCTCTTGAGATTATTACATTTCAGACCATTTAGTGTCTGAAACACTTGGATTTTCTTTTTGTACAAGAGAGGGCACTCCAGCCCTTTATTTCCTTCCATATCATTTCAGGCAGTGAAATACAAGCTAATTCCCGTCTCCTCAAAGCATTAATTTGAAAAAAAAAAAAAAAAAAAAAAAGAGAAAGAAAAAGAAAGAAAGAAAAGATAAAAACAAGGTAAATTAGCACCCAGTAAACTTTTGTTAACTTTGAAAATAGATTTTGATTGGAAATATTCTTTTTGCCTTATTTCCAAGGAAAAAAATGTACCATTACTACATTTAAAAAGCAGATGTAAAAGCAAACAGTATCTGTTATTTATGATTTTTAAAAACGTATCATGCTTGCATCATTCTCTTTTATACAAACTCCCCGGAAATACTAATGTGTTTATAGTTGCAGAGAAAAGGAATGAGAGTTGATCAAATCTTAGGAAAGCCTCAGCCTCCCTGCTTGACGCTGAGCTGCTTCCACCCGACGGTGCTCCTTAATGGATTAAAAGGGATTAAGTGAAGGTCTGGTGTTTTGACAAATCCCTCGGACCTGGCTCCTGCATGCAAAGCCAGAGGTCCCCACTCCTGTGTCTGGCCCCCGAGTCCTCACGGCTGCGCAGGAAGGAAAGGGCTGTACCCTGACCTTGCTGAGGAGGCCTGCTGTGTTCTGACACAAACGCTCTGTGCTAAATTTAACAAGTCTTTCATGAGACCACAGGGAGGCTTACGAGGGGACTTGGAGTTAAAGTTAGTGGTGCCAAAACTATTTCCAGCACACGGGCCCTATTGCTACAAATTCCTTTTATAAATATAGCGATTCCATGTCCGGCTCAATAAGAAATTATCAGAAAATGCTCTTCAGCTATTCAGTTCGATGCTGCCATGTTCAGACGGTTTGGTCTTTCCAGTTGAAATCTTGACGCACATCTGTTTCCAATGTATTCTTGATTATTCTTTGTGAACAAAGCCAAAGACTCGGTTTCTATTTTGGAAAATGTTAAAGAAAACCTATGATAGTAATAATCTCCATTCTGAGCGAGGCACGTGGTGAGCACAGATCCTGTGTGATCGCAGCTGCTCCCTGATGCAGCCGCTTTAAATAGGAGACAGTAACGGGCCTGTCAACAGCTTACAAGGCATGGCCAAATTCTTCCTATGCAACACGCTGGCTGCATCAGGGAACGCTGTGGGAAAAGAATTCACATGTGCAGTGGTCAAGTGTAGCTTTCTGAACTGCAGATATTATGGAACAGCTGCACGTTTCCCCTACATGAGCAGGAAAATTGTTCAGGACATTAGAAATGATGCGGGAACACACGCGCCCCCCGACCCCAAGTTAACTCTGTATCATATTCATGGGAAAACAATGGGTTCAAAAATTATGTGATTAAAAACTCTCACATCAAAAGTTAATTTTTAAATACCCCAAAGATGGCATGTTACATTACATGTGCATTTCAAACCTAAGCCAGTAGCTGCCAAAATATTCATAAACTGCCCTTTTTCCCCCTCCTGGAACAAACTCAATAGTGCCAGGCAGCATTCAGTTCTCCTCAGGCCACTGCTCGGGCTCCTCCTTGTGTCTGACAACTCCACAGGGAGACCATCAACGGTGATGAGCTTAAGATCGAGGCCACTGTCACATCAATTGATTTCCTTAACAGACATCTTAAATCCCGGTGAAGATCATGACGGCAGCTCCACAGATGCGCAACACGGACGTGTCTTCATACACAGATGCTCTCTAGTACCTGACAAAGTCATCTGAAATAGAAGTAGTGACCAGCACCCAAAAATGGGGCATATGCATGGCTCGGTCAATCACTGTGAGTCCAGGGATGCAAAATTCCTTCTCAAGTCTTGACAACGTTCTCCCATTCACACTCCTTCTCCAAATGCCTTGCAGTATTCTTGTAGGGGATGAAGACAAAATGAAGCGGCAGAAAGGTGTTTCAGCAGAAGCGAAGGGGATCTGAGCAGAGAACACAGACCCTTCCTTGGTGACCACGGATCCAACCTCACGGCACAGCTGTGGGAGGAGGGAGGGGTAACTTGCTCTGGGGCGGTGCCATTTGGGGCTAAATGATTCCTTGCTAGGGTGCCACGGGGGCTGTCCTATGTACCATAGGATGCTGATGATCATCATCCTTGGCCTCTACTTAGGAGATGCCAGTAGCAGCCCCTCCCCAAGTTATGACGACCAAGAATGCCTCCAGGCATTGCCCGGTGCCCCCCGGGGCTGACGACGGGTGCCCCAGGAGAGTGCCAGGATGCAGAGGGCACGGGGCCGGAGCCTGTGTCCCGGAGGCCCTGCCTAGCCAATCTCCTCCTCCGCTCAGTTGATTTCTTAGGCCTCCCGTGCCTGAGAAAAGACAGCTGCCTGCGGCTCCCTTCTATACAATGCGGGAAAAATGCACAGGATACTGACAGGCATATTTTTGAGGTTTTCCCACGAGCAACTTCGTGAGGAAGTAGAACAGGTGGCGTGATCCCCTGGTTCACAGCTGAGGCGGCGAAGGCTCCTGCCACAGTCCCACCTCCTCTCCTCCTCGCCACAGGGCTTTGCTCCTCAGAGGCCCTGCACACACTTCAGTACTGAAACTTGACAGACACTGATTTTGGTCATGACATCGTTATTCTCCCAATCATCCTGAACCTAAACCGCACCATCTTTAACGCCGATCCTTCCCTATGCAACCATCTATTTAAAAAACAAAACCAGACAGCCGGGCGCGGTGGCTCAAGCCTGTAATCCCAGCACTTTGGGAGGCCGAGAGATCGAGACCATCCTGGTCAACATGGTGAAACCCCGTCTCTACTAAAAATACAAAAAATTAGCTGGGCATGGTGGCACGTGCCTGTAATCCCAGCTACTCAGGAGGCTGAGGCAGGAGAATTGCCTGAACCCAGGAGGCGGAGGTTGCGGTGAGCCGAGATCGCGCCATTGCACTCCAGCCTGGGTAACAAGAGCGAAACTCCGTCTCAAAAAAAAAAAAAAAAAAAAAAAAAAAAACCAGAAAGAGAAAGCACCCCACGGAAACACTGAAGTGCCGTGGACTCTCGTTCTGCAGTACCACCACGTCATCCGCTCCTGTCAGGCTCCACGGCCGCCGCGCAAGCTCACTGCCTTTTGCCCACATTCGTCTGCCTGCCTCCTGTCTCGGTCTCTGTCCTTCCGTGGCTCCAGGCTGCTTCCAGAATCATCTTACTGAAAAGCCTTCAGCCTCCGGGGCCTGGAGGATAAAGGGCAAGATTCTCAGCTCGGCGTTCGAGATCCTCCCCAGGGCTGACCCCACCGTCTGAGCCTTCTCCCTCGGCACCCGCTCCTGAGAAACACAGAAAGCTGACATTTCCCCTGCTCCCAGCCTTTGTATTGTCATCCCATCTTCAAAGCCTGCTCCATACACTATCTCCTGCCTGAGGTCAACCCTACGCTTCCAGGTGAGAACTGGTTCTCCCACGACTGTGCTCCCAGCACATCGCTGCGGTCGAAGTCGGCACAGCTCGGCCAGCTCCGGATCCGGCGTGCACACCCACAGCTCTTCTCCTGCACTGCTTATCCCTCAAGGACTCCGTGTGGCTCCCTTCCTGGCTAGCCGGCTTCCTTGTTTGCTTTCTTCCCTCCCTCCTTTCCTTCATTCCCTTTCCCATCTCTCTTCCCTCTTCTTCCTTCCTCCTTCCTTCCCTCCCTCCCTCCTTCTCTTCCTCTCTCCCTTCTTCCTCCTTTCCTCCCTCTCCTTCCTCCCTCTCCTTCCTCCTTCCTCCTTCCCTTCCTCCCTCTCCTTCCTCCCTCCCTTCCTCCCTCTCCTTCCTCCTTCTCCTTCCTCCCTCCCTTCCTCCCTCTCCTTCCTCCCCCTCCTTCGTCCCTTCCTCCCTTCCTCCTCCCTCCCTCTCCTATTTTCCTTCCTTACCCCTTTCCTTCCCCCACAGCATCAAGCACAGTCTCTTGTATATTACAGGTACTCACTCAATAAATGCTTATCACATTTAATTTAAATCACTTAAGTCAAAAAACGTTTCCTGCTCTTTGGCTTCAGTGCTATATCCTATCTGTGAGCGACTTCTCGACAATCAAGGGAGTGGCATGAGATAATAAATCCTATGGGGGAGATCCATCGAATCCTGTCTATCACCCACTGGAAGGATTCTTTCTGTTTCAGTCTCAATCAATACTCAACAGTGACAGGGAGCCAGCTATCTGTGGGGTACAGCCCTCCTTCACTAGGTAGCTCAAATGACTGGGCATTCTTGTACCAAACTGCGATCTTTCTCTTCAAAAATGCGCCCCTCTGGAGTTACATGGCATGCAGAGGGACGCGTTCAACAAGACGGCCTTCTAGCAGCTGGAGCCGGCCATCCTATGGCTGCCTTGAGTTCTGCACTCAGCTCTTTCGGTCTTTCCGAAGTGGTGAGTTCTCACTATTTTATCGCTCTCCGCTGGTCTCATCCACCCTCCCACCCTCATGGCCCTCCTAGGGATGTCTTCCTGTCTGTCAAGACTCTTCTCAGTGGGAGCCCCGCTGAACATAATGCTTCCATCAAGGCAGACCGAGGACTTCACAAAGGAATTCATATCTTCCAGTTCAATACGACAAAGCTGAATTCCGGCCGAAGAAGACAGTTCATTTTGTTAGCCACAAGCCACACTGTTGGAGCAGACAGAGTTATTTAACAAAACCCTCTAGTCTTTTAAAAAATGAAGTCCTGTTACACCAAATCCTCGTCAGCCTAGATGCACCGACGTTTTAACAACCAGAATCACAAAAGAAACAAGTACACAAAGTCCTAAATACAAGACTTGGGAGATTGCCCGATTTTACTGCTGATTTTTGAATTCAGCAGCGTGGCTGTTGCACAGAGTTTTTGTTTTGTTTTGTTTTGTTTTTTTTATCATCTCCAAATTCTGTAGGTAGGGACTGTCTGTCTCCAACCACATCTCCAGCAGAGATCCAGAACAAAGACCTCCTGGGTGTCTTCATGCACTCCATATGCACAGAAGCGACGCCACTGGGGAAATGGCTTTCTCTGGTTTGCTTAGATAAACTCTCTAATTAGGTCAGCTAGTCTGATGACATGAATTAAGGCCATCCAGGCTCCACAAATACAATAATTCAATTAAGGAATAACAGAACCCAACTTTCTAAGCAATAATACAATTTTAGATCACAAGTGAATGCAAAGCAGACAACAACTGATTACCAGAGTCCTGCCGAAACAGAGGGTGCTCAGAACCTGGTTTTGGGGGAGCCTGGAATTCAGCCTCTCTCCAGAACGTGCTAAATGTATTAAGAGGATGCAGTGGTGCTCAATTAGGCTCTCCGATGGAAAGGTACAACATTTAGCAAACTATCAGGACTGCATTCTTATGAAAAGTATTCAAAGGAAAACCTGGACAAGGACATTTTAATGTAAAATGCTTTTTGTATTATGAGTCTGAATGATTAAAAAGTTTAACTGAAGATTTCCATTAAAATTAGCTAAAAGACTTAGAATTAATGGAAACAGTAATACAATTGTTGAGCGTTTAATACAGGCATCCCCAAACTTTTTACACAGGGGGCCAGTTCACTGTCCCTCAGACCGTTGGAGGGCCGCCACATACTGTGCTCCTCTCACTGACCACCAACGAAAGAGGTGCCCCTTCCTGAAGTGTGGCGGGGGGCCGGATAAATGGCCTCGGGGGCCGCATGCGGCCCGCGGGGCCATAGTTTGGGGATGCCTGGTTTAATATGAAAATATATTTTGAGAGTGCTTTTCTCTCATCATCTTTTCTACTTTATTTCACCATCTTTGGTAGTTCAGAACAAGGGCCAAGTATACTAGCAGCTTTAAAACACACGTGAATTTCAGCATTTTCCCCAGTGAATGCAAGCTTTTAAAATGGGTTTACTGGTTACGTATGGTGGCTTATGCCTATAATGCCAGCACTCTGGGAGGCTGCGATGGGAGGATGGCTTGAGGCCAGGAGTTCGAGACCAGCCTGGGCAACATTTGGCAAGACCTTATCTCTGAAAACAGTTAAAAAATTATCCAGGTGTGGTGGTGAATGCCTGTAGTCCCAGCTACTCAGGAGGCTGAGGTGGAAGGATTGCTTGAGCCCAGGAGGTCAAAGCTGCAGTGAGCCATGTTTGTGCCACTGCACTGCACCCGGGCAACAGAGAGAGACCCTGTCTAAAAACAAATACAATCAAATAGGTTAACTTTGGGTTTTCAACTTTTTTTTTTTTTTTTTTTTTGGTAACTCTTAAAATTCTGTAAGCCCCCAAGATTATGAATAACTAATTTCTAGGGAAGAAATTATTCTACCTTTTAAAATTACCTACATTTCAAAACAATACTTATTCCTACAACGTGGTTTTCCAGTGGAAATAATTCAAAGCAGTCTAATTTTAGGTTTAAAAGAATCCTGATTCCTACATGGTAGAGAATAAAAATACAAAGCCATAAGCTTTTCTCCAGCAGCTTATGGGGAAGCAGCTTTCACTTTTCTAAGGCAGGGTCTTCCAGATCAGCATGCGGCTTAAAGATCACTGTGGGATTTGAAATATCATTAGAGTCTAGTCATTTCTACGTATTTTCAGTGTTCGTCCAAGTTCCTGCTGCCATGAGGACAGCACTAAACGGATGCGTTGCACTCACCCTCTCAGAAGTTTGAAAAGCATGCAGCCCAGGGAGAACCAGTCGGCACTGCTGTCGTACGCCGTCCCCTTCTGCAGCACCTCCGGAGCCATGTACCCATGGGTGCCACTAGGGAGAAGACAGTGTACACGCAGTTATGAGAGCATGCCCGCTTCAGAAAACACTAACAGCGCCCCAAGGTCTGGGTGTCATTCATTAGATGGCAGCAGCTGTAAACAAAGGAGAAGGGACAATTGGGCCTCACCGCAAACGTGACGCACTGAACATCCAGTGGGAAAACGATCTCTTCTGCCTTCGCTCGTATATGGATTAACAGAAATAAGCACGTGAAATAAACATGTAAAATGCAAGTTCAGAATCTCATTAGTCCTTCTCTACTCCAGCTACCAAGAGCAAAGGTTCTCCTGCTGTTTAGCTCTTGTGATGGAGTTGTGTGGGGTCGGGTGAGGTGGGGAAACTGACGATGAACAGGTGATCACACTGCGTGCTGCGGACCTTGAAGGCATGGAGACACCCACCCCTGTGTGGTGCCACCCACTGTGCTGAGGATCCGAGCTCGAAGGGGCATCGGCTTGATGGTGGTCAGCAACAGACCCCAGGGGCATGGGGAACAAGGAGGAACACGAGCCTGGTCGTACACACGAGGGAGAAATCACGTGTCAGGTTTCACAAGCTGCAGACGGTCAAAGGACTCAGCACTAAGCGAACGGAAGATGATTTTCAGGAAATTGAGAAAAATCACTTGAGAGGACCACCATTTGGTGGATCATCTGCACCATCTGCAACTCGAAAGCCCCTCCCGCTCTGGCACTCTCCACCTCTCCTTGAAGGGCTAAGCTGGCCTGGCTGCAGCAGGAAGCGCGAGGCAGCCCGTGGGGAAATTTCCAAGGTGTAGTCTGAAAGGGCCCGGGCAAAAGCCATTATCTGTATGCCCTACAACCCCTTCATCCACAAGTCTTTTTCTTCCTCAGTACAATGGGTGATAAGATAACATCTCTACCTCTCAGGGTTGCTGTGAGTCCTGCAGGTATGCCACGGGCTCACATACAGGAGCAGCTCGATTCGTGTTGGGGACCATGCTTATCTTAGTAGAAGAATTTTTAACTTGCTTATGCTCAGCAACAGTGGGAATCTACTCAGATAAATGATCCTGGATCACTAACAAGCCTTCGTCATCACTGGCACTGGTACTCTCCGTCTAAGAGGTGCATTCTGAGAGTTGTATCAGACAGTGAAAACAGGCGTGGGTCCATCAGGGCAAATCTAGCACTCTAGAAAGCTCAATCAGCCCAAACCCATGATAGTGTAAGGTCACCAGGCCACACCATGAGAGCATCGGAGATTTCTACGAGGGGCATCCAAGCCATTTTCTGGGAAGGTTTAATTTCAGCGTTGGAGAAAGTCCTTTTCTGTGGCCTTTTAGCCTGTACTTATCAGGATCAAATCACAGTTCTGGAATGGAAAGACATCTACAAGGATAAATAAGATAAATGAATGCAGACCAGTCAGTCCCTCATGCTTACACCGGATTCAACTAAAACTCAACGCTGGACTGCCTGTCGCCGAGGGTTACTGATTCTGCCTATAAGGGCAGCTGCTAATGCTTCCTGACGCATTCCGTTAAAGATCTGTACTACTATTAATACTGAATGAACGCCTGGACGTTTTAAGACACTGTGACATGAGACATGGCTTTGTGTTCTTAGATAAAATAAGCTAGGACTCAAACCAGTCACTGACAATCTGTTCAACTCCAAAAGTTTCCCTTTGATTTTTCATGGCTCCTTCACAGTTAACTTCTAGTTTACAATAATTGATGATTCTTTCATTAAGTGGACTAAGTCTAAGCTCAAATCAAAAAACCTCAACTACAATACTACTTTGGAGGTGGGCCAGCCGCTAGATGAAGTCTGAGAATCACATCTACAGCTTTGAGAAGATCTGAGAAACCAAGTTCAGGGTGAAACCGTAGCTAAAAATCTTCAGTCTTGTACTGAACAGATCATTCCAAAGCCTCAGGCAGCTCATCCACACGGCGTAAAGATTACAGGCTTTGGAATCAGACAGAACTGGATTATAGGTCTAGCCCCACGGCATATCAGCCATGTGACCTGGTTCAAGTTACTTAATTTCTCTGAAGCTCAATTTCCACACCACAAAAATTGGATAGTGATTGCTATAATTTCTGGGGTTTCCATAAGGATGACTTATGCTCGCCTGGGACAGCTGGTATTCAGTGAGTGGCACAGTGAATGCTGCTGATACTGCCACCACTCCATATGCTGGTCGCTCAGGGGATAAGTTCTTGAGGCTGCTAGTTCCAGGAGGTCAGGGGTCAGCTCTGTCTTACCATGGCATCACCAGCAGCTGGCATGCCGCAAATGTTAAATAAAGACTTGCTGAATCATTGAGTTAACTCAACCCTCACAATTATCACAGGAGATAAATATCATTGTCCTCTCCTCTTCACGGAAGAGAAAAATGAGGCTTACACAACTCGGAAGAAGAACCCAAACCCAGACCTGTTGGTTCCAGAGCCTTTGCTCTTAACCGCAGAATGCCTCCTTTATTTAAAATTACAAGGTTTTTGACAGGGCACTTTGGGAGGCCAAAGTGGGAGGATCGCTTGAGTCCAGGAGTTGGAGACCAGATTGGGTAACATAGGGAGACCCCATCTCTATAAATTTTTTTTAAATTAGCTGAATGTGGGGGTACATGACGGTGGTCCCCACTACCTGGGAGGCTGAGGTGGGAGGATTGCCTGGGCCCAGGAGGTGGAGGCTGCAGTGAGCCATGATCATGCCCCTGTATTCCAGCCTTGGAGACAGAGCAAGACCCTGTCTCAAAAAAATAAAAAATGTAAAATGTTATTGTCCCTTTCCCTTTTTAAAGTAGTGGCCTCCTTCCTGATCATTATTTAAACATGGAAACCAACCTTCTCCGTCCTACGTCTTTACAGAAGCTGTTCAAATATTGTGCTTTGCAGAGCAGGCAAAAGCACAGCCCAGCGTTCCTCAGAGCTGACATGTGAATTACAGCAAAAAGTGGGCTAAGTCCTGTTAGGAAATAAATAACTCTATATCTGAAAATTAATTCCTCTGGAAGATTATTTCTTATGAACCCTTGGATTCATATTTAGTTATGGCTATACTAAACTGAACAAATTAGCATACCAAATAGCTGTGGCATTAAAAATTCAAATGAGTCTCTTAGAAGAATCTGATGAACTCCCTGAGAGAAGCTTATATGACCACAGGTTCTGACCTAATAATCGTAAAGTGCTAGCAAAATGCTTTTATCACCATACATTCTGTAGAAAAAAGAGAAATATGTTTACAGAAACGGTGCTACTCACTATTAACATTTGATCAGAGCTTTAAAAGGCAATTTTGATTTAATGCAGTCCTTCATAAAGTATTGCAGTTCAGAACCACTTTACTTCTGGTTATGCAAAGAGAAGGATCTGTGGCTTATTTTCCGCACAGATGCCTGGATTCGGACCACTGGGAGATTTTTTTTCAAGACCATTCAACACAAAGATGAATGTTAGTTCAAGATGTACAATAAAACGTAATTTTAAAAGATTCAGTGCGAAGGAGACATTTAAAAAGACAAAATCAGGCAAAAGTTGTCTGCTTTTCCACAAACTGTACATGTGTTCATAGTTTCCACCCAGATCATCGCCTCGCAAAGAAACAGAAATGAAAACCAGTACCCGTTCCATGGCGTTGCTGCAGAGCCCCAGGAGAACTGTCCTACGGTCCTGCCGTCTTTTTAACAACCCCGGGTACAGAGAGAAATCCTCAGGTCAGGGCCAACTCGCACTGATCAAGCATGTTTCTCCACCCCCAGAAGCATTCTGCTGCTCCCCAGGTGTCAGGTGTTGACTGAGGGCTGTGCCCTCAAGAGCTCCCTCTGTGTGATCACGTAGAGGACCAGTGTGAGGCCCAAGTCTAACCATATGACCCGCTGTGAACACCTAAACTGCAAGTGGATGACTTGTTTCTTTAATTTAAAAAAAGAGAGAGAGAAAGAGAACTATTCCTAATTTCTCTTCAGGAAAAAAAAAAAAGAAGAAAAGCCTTTTTGAAAAAGAAAGAAAAGTAGATGAAGAAACTTGGCCCCGAGGACCTCCCTTGGCCACATCCACGCGGCTGCCTCTGTGCCTTTCTGGGCGCAGTCTCTTTCACGTATCCTTAGGACGATGTTCAGCGGTTTATTACTACCATTACTTACAGATGAAGTAACTGACTGACTTCTAGGTCACACAGGCAGCAGGGACTCTGGTTTCTTGCTGAGGTCCTGACTGTTTCTGAGAGACCACCCTGGCCCCTGGGCAGGTTCAACTACACCGTGAGTTAATTCCCACTCCTCACAGACGGGGAGAGAAGACACCCCACTCTTATCTCCTTTCCCGCAACCTGTGACGTTGGATCTTCCTGACATACTGAAAATCACCACTGGCAAGAGAAAGGGGGTGACAGTTGGCCAAGCCTTTGAAGGGGCACGAGATAAATGATGGTGAACCGATGTTGATGCACTACTTACACGCTCGCATGAGGCTTCTTTTTGGAAAAATCACAAGCAAGACCAAGATCCGATATCCTCGCGTGTCCGTGTTCATCCAAGAGGATATTTGCTGGCTGAACAGAAAGAGAATGATCTTTAGGAGCATCCCAAATGCCATGGGGACTTTGAGAACTTTAAGTGCAGATGCTTGACATCTTACTATTTTATCATAGTTTGTTCCTAAACACAAATTACAGCTTTATACGTGGAAATAGGGCATGATACTGAGAATAACATTTTTCACGTTAACTTCAGCAGCAAAGTGGGAATGATGGGGTGAAGGATTCCTTTCACTACAAAATGAAACATGGGGCAGGTCACACAGGAATGGTGGGACCACAGGTCCTCGGCATTAAAAGCGTGTCCTTTCAGTTTACCACGGACTGCAGCGCAGCCAGGGCGGCACTGCCTCGCAAGGGTGGGACCTGAGTCCTCCAGCCTCTGGGCTTCTGTGAACCACAAGGATTCCTGAGAGTGAAGCCATGAAGCACAGGACAGAGAGGAAGCTTTCAGGAATGGATCAACACTGACCTAAGAAATCAAAATATTCCACAGTGCCACACTAATCCCGATAACTGTCATTTCTGGTTATTAGTACATCATTAACATAGGGCCCTACCAAATGACCAAATGTAATTTTGACCACAACTCTGATGAAATGTATCCATGAAGATTAGATTTAGTCATCATAATCATGAAAAAAAATCTTGTCTCTCTGATATACATTGAATTATAGTCATCTTCATAATATTTTTCTGCTGGCGATCAACTATTATTTGGCTTGAAATAAAAATAAATGGCATGCTATTATAAAACTGAAGCATGAATAATCATGAGTGACTAGAATTAAGTTTGAATAGAAATTAAATAATACCACTGCCTACCAAATAGCTTAGAAAATAAAAATAAAGCATAAAGATGACTAGAAACCAGTTATTGATTTAAATTAGAATGTATTACAATAGCCCTTCATGGGCCTTCAGCATGGATTTTATTCTTCTGCAAAGCTCACACAAGGAAATAAAATGTCAAGTTCCAACTATCGTCTAGTTGTTTCTAATTCAATAAAAATACATTTTTCTTCTTTATGCTTATAGGGAATACTAATAATTCTGTAACCTTACAGAAAGGTTTAAAATTCACAAAGTATTTTGTAAAAAAAAAAGAAAAAAGAAAAAAAATCTTGAAAATAAAATACAATTTTTATAGTATCTTAGAAAGTAATCTTCAAAAGCCAGTCACGGCTTCTCGGCTCCCTAGAGGGAAGAACATAATCTGTACATTTGAGCTGGCCACTGTGGGTTCATTCACGAAGGCATCCAAAACGAGAGGCAAACACATTCTCCTCGAGTCTTCTTGCCTATTGCCAAATTGGCAGCGCTTTCATTTTTCTTATTACTATTTATGCGTTTCTACATCTGCACAGTCATTTCTTTAATTTTTCAGGGCCCCTTTCTTTCCCTGCCTGCCTGCAGGTTGTTGACCATACACCTGGGTGAGTGTCACCATGGATGTCCCGAGCCAGCTTGTAGCCCCCCTTCCATGTGCGAAACCTAGGACCAAGCACCGATTGGTTCTGGAATGGAAAAACTCACAACGCTCCTATTTTATTGCTTTCGAGCCGAGTGACCTCTTACGGAGGGCAAGAACAGACACCGGGCGCAGCAGCTGGAGGTTACACAGGTCAAGGATCTAAAACTCTATCAGTGATTTTCGAGGCAATCTCAAAAACATGGGAAGTTCTGAGGGTGGCCTTTGGGAGAACGTCCGCAGGCTGGTTGGCGATCCACTAGTCACTGGCCGGCCTTGCCTCAGGGGAGTTACGACTCAGCCGTTCTGTGTCTTGGCTCGCCAGCTTCTGAGCCCCACAAAATATATGTTCCTTGCTTATTCATCACTGTCCATTTCCAGCCCTTTACGCAGCCAGGACCAAATCAGTTGCTTAGCGAACATTAATCGAATGATAATTAATTATGAAATGGGCGACACGGAAAGGGCTCCTAAACTGCTTTTCACTAACTAATCAACGAAAATGTTTGACTTAGTATACGTTGCTGCACCAGGCACTGTCATGGGCACCAGAGTTACAATGATGACAGGGGACAGACGTGCGCTCCGTCCCCGCAGAGTCTGGTCCAGAGGAGACCAATGTCACACAGCTAATGACTTCACCAGGGCTGAGATGAGGGCTATGAGGGAAACGTCAGGACTCTCCGAAAGAGAAGGGGACTTCTACAGGGCCATTTGCACAATACCCACTGTGCAGAATGAGTCTGTCAAATGTCCTCACCTTCAAGTCTCTGTAAACAACAAATCGATTGTGCATGTGCTCCAGGCCCAGAATGATCTCCGTGGCATAAAACCGCATCTCCTTCTCAGAGAACACCCCGTGTTGTGAAAGGTGGTAGTGCAAATCGCCCCCTGGAATCAGATTCAGAACTTAATTCAAAGCATGTCAATTTAAAGGAAACAAAAATCATTGTTATCCTACATAGTCAGGACTCAGTAGAAAAAGGGAAATTGCTTCTGCTCTGCCTACATACCTATCTTTGATTCCTGTAGTTTGGCAACAACTTAAACATTATAGAGAAAACTTAAAGGTGACTTAAATGTGTTGACAGGAAGGACAAGACAGCAAAAGCAAGCCACCATTCTCGGGCTGGCGGCTCAGCCCATGGTTCCGCCATCAGAAGCTGGGACTAGCTAATCTGCTTTGACCACTTAAACCCTGATAAATGAATCAACCCATGGAGTGATCCAACAGACACTTTAGCAACTAGCTCTATGGATAGACAAAAAAAAAAAAAAAAAAAAAAACCCAAAACAAACAAACAAACAAAAAACTAGGCTGGGCGCGGTGGCTCACACCTGTAATCCCAGTACTTTGGGAGACCAAGGTGGGTGGATCACTTGAGGTCAGGAGTTCGAGACCAGCCTGGCCAACATGGTGAAACCCTGTCTCTACTAAAAATACAAAAATTAGCCGGATACGGGGGTGCACACCTGTAACCCCAGCTACGCGGAAGGCTGAGGCAGGAGAATTACTTGAACCTGAAGGGCGGAGATTGTAGTGAGCCAAGACTGCGCCACTGCACTCCAGCCCGGACGACAGAGACTCCATCTCAGAAACAACAGCAACAAAACTGACCATGTAGACAGATATTTGACAAAACAAATACAGTAAAATTTTAACTAATAAAAAAAATCCAGGTGGTCGGTATCCCCAGGAAAATTCTTTCCATGTTGCTATCTGCTTGAAATTTTTCATAATAAAACGCTAGAGAAAGGAAATAATCAGATGGCCTCAAATTACAGAGACGGAGAATGCCATCAACAGGGTGAGGGAATGATTTTATAAAACACGGGGAAAAAGCCTCTATTGATTGATAAAAACAAGCGGGTGTGTCCAACTTTATTACCCTTGTTTTTGCCAGCATACTTCTCTCTCCATACACATATTTCTGTATAACCATTACCATATCAAGATGGAAAAGACGCCGAGCTTCCCAAAAGCTCTCCCACCACTATGCCCTTTTAGTCAAGACCTTACCCTCCAGCCCCAGTCACACAAAGGTCACTCTTCAGCCCTCTCTCCCCAACCATTAGTTTTGTCTGTTTTGACAGTCACATAAGCAGGGTCACCTAGGGTAGATGCTGCTGCGTCTGGCTTCTTTTGCTCATTATTATGTCTGTGAAATTCCTTCATGTTTTGGGGTAAATCTGGTTTTAGATCAAACACTCGAAAAACATCATAAAACTTCAAGAGAATTTAAGAAAAAAAAAAAACTAGGCATGTGAGTTGTGAATTGTATGCCTTTTTATTTCAGTTATTACTAAAAATACTTTAGATATAAACCATGACACTTTCGAGTATCAGAAAGCTGCTTTTCCAGCTGAACGTTTTCCAGCATTTTCAAAATCATCATCCACAGTTTAAAAGATCAATGTACAGTACTGCAGATTTAGAAGGTGCAGAAGGCTGGGCTAAAATCTGTACTTGGCCCAAAGTCAGTCCTTTAAAGTTGGTTTTTAAATACATTTCTATCTTTGGCCTATATTCTTATGAGGTATTTCATTCCTAAAAGTTGAGGGCCAGGAAATAGCTAATTAAAGATCTAGGCCAGCTGCATTCCAGAAAATCAAGTAAGTATTTTATGAAAATCTTTTCTAGAAAATCCAACTTCTTAGGAAGCGACTGGGAGGCCCAGAAGGACATCACAGTCAAAATTTTAAAATGAATTTTCACTGAAGATGAAAGGTAAAAGATTTCTTCAAATTTCAGAGGGAACCTAATTACCTGAAAGACCCACATTGCCACTATGCCTAGATTTAATGCATGCTAAGATTTTAACATCACGGCAAAGTCATTCAAGGTATTCAGACTTTCCAAGTTTTGCTTACCGTTCATCAGATCCAGGATGAAGCAGAGTTTATCTGGGGTATGGAAGGCATAGGTCATACATACAATGAAAGGACAGTCCTAGAGTGGAAAAAAAAAAACAAAAAGGTTTATAAGAAGAGCACAAGCTGCTAGAAAGCATATCTATTACCAAACATCATGCTATATATTTTTAAAATTATTTTTAATTGCCATGTTGCAATTATACATATACGTGGTGTACAGTTTGATGTTTTGACACATATCTATGTTGTATAATGATCTAATCAGGGTAGTTAGTGTAGCCATCACTTCACACATGTATCATTTCTTTGTGGTGAGAACCTTCAAAAGCCTCTCGTCTTGCTATTTTGTAATATACAATACATGCTGTGGGTTTTTATCCAAACCATTACCTCATGCATTGAGCACCGACAACTACATGGTAATTTTAAAAGTCACAGTAAAATGGAGCTGGTTACATAATAAAATGCATAGAGACACCACATTAATAATTGGAGCAGATGACCTTGAAAGTCCTTTCTCACTTGGATTCAATCATGTCTCTTTCCTAATTATATCCTCTTCAAAAATACTAGATACAGAAACATATCACCATCTTGCCAGCTTTTTTGCTGGTCAATATTTTGGTTCTGGCTATTCAAATATCCATTTCAATCTCTGCTTCTGAAGTTGATGGAATCATAGCATGGGTTGGGGAGGGAGAAATGTTATTTGTGGTGTTGTTTTGAAACACTAAGAACAAAAATGGAATTAAATTAGCTTTTGAAAGTGGAAAACTATTATCATGATCAAGGACTGAATAACTCAATTGTAAAGATTTCAATGTTCCCCTAATTAATCTATAGATGCCATGCAATCTTAATTGAAACGAAAATTGACAAGCTGGACTCTAAAATACATGTAAATGAAAACAGTCAAGAAAAGTTCTAATATTCTTGAATACAAACGAAGCTGGAAAATGTATAGGATCAGATATTAAGACTTATTTGAAAGCAACAGTAATTCAGACAGTGGTATTAGCCCAAGGACAGACAAGAAAACCAATGAAATGGAAAAGGAAATCCAAAATCGACCCACACATAAATGGTCACTTGATTTGTTATTAAGGTGATATGACAGGGACTGCGGAAAGGATGGCCTATTCAATCAATGGTGCTGGAGCAACTGAACATCTGTACAATAACATATGAACCTTGACCCCCTACCTCACACCATACACTAAAGCCACTTCCAACTGATGTAGATCTAAGTGTAAAAGATAAAATGACAAAGCTTCCAGAAGAAAACAATGATTTGTGGTTAGTTTTCCTTAGGGTTTTGTTGAGATGGTATTAGTATTTACTGATTTCAAGATTTATTTTGCTCTAAATAAGTAAAATAATGGCTGCCATTATTTTACTTTTACCTTTTGTGATCTCAAGCAAGTCATTTCCCATTTTGAGGGGGCCTTAGTTTCCTTGTCAAATAGAGGTCAGACCAGGTGATTTATTTTTAAAGAGCCCTCCTACTTGGATAGCCTTGATCAGAGATCTAAAATTCATGTTCTGGCCAGGTGTGGTGGCTCACACCAGTAATCTGAGCACTTTGGGAGGCTGAGGCAAGCAAATTGCTTGAGCTCAGGAGTTCGAGACCAGCCTCGGCGACATGGTGAAACCCCATCTCTACCAAAAAAATAAATACAAAAATTAGCCATTTGTATAAATGTTGTATTTATACAAAAATAAAGACAAAAATCTCTACTAAAAATTTTTTTACAAAAATAGTAAAATGATTTTACTATTTTTCCTTTGACCATCAAAGCCCTGTGGTCTTTCCACTTGGTTCCAAGCTCCATCCTGCTTGGAACCCACCCACCTACATGTCACCAGACCTCTCTAAGAGCCTTCTGAGGGTGGCTGGGTTGTTCTGCGCCAAATATCACACTCCTTTCTTTATGGGACTCCTCACACATTCTTGTTCCTGATCTGGTGAGCAATTCATCTGCAGAGCAGAGAAGCAGGTAGACCCTAAACTGGGTAAAGCCAGGGTCTTTCCCAGCTTGGGCCACCAACGGCACCTGCTTCACCCCAGGGACAGGTGGACCCTTCCAAAAGGGATTTTGGAACCCTCAGAAAGCAGCAAAAGAATAAAGCCTCCTTAAAATACTATGTTATTAAGAAGGGACATGAACTTTATTTTTTATTTTTCATTATAGTTTTTGAGACATGGTCCCCCTCTGTCACTCAGGCTGGAGTGCAGCAGTGTGATCTCGGCTTACTGCAAGCTGTCGCCTACGTTCAAGTGATTCTCCTGCCTCAGCCTCCCGAGTAGCCAGGACTATAGGCACACACCACCACACCCGGCTAATTTTTGTATTTACTTTTTTAGTAGAGATGGGGTTTCACCATGTCGCCCAGGCTGGTCTCGAACTCCTGAGCTCAAGCAATTTGCTTGCCTCAGCCTCCCAAAGGGCTCAGTTTACTGGTGTGAGCCACCACACCTGGCCAGAACATGAATTTTAGATCTCTGATCAAGGCTATCCAAGTAGGAGGGCTCTTTAAAAATAAATCACCTGGTCTGACCTCTATTTTAAAGACAAGGAAACTAAGGCCCCCTCAAA
This sequence comes from Saimiri boliviensis, assembly GCF_048565385.1. Taxonomy (NCBI): domain Eukaryota; kingdom Metazoa; phylum Chordata; class Mammalia; order Primates; family Cebidae; genus Saimiri; species Saimiri boliviensis. The sequence goes on along the minus strand of NC_133469.1, from coordinate 28,204,009 downwards.
ATGGGAAATGACTTGCTTGAGATCACGAAGCAATTTGGTAGCCAGCCAAGATTCAAACCCCAAGTCTCCTGACCCTCTCCAGAGTTCTCTCTGAATTATGCTTAACATAGTTTCTGGCTAGGCACGGTAGCTCACATCTGTAATCCCAGGACTTGGAGGTCAAGGCAGGTGGATCAAGAGGTCAGGAGTTCAAGACCAGACTGGGCAAGATGGTGAAACCTGTCTCTACTAAAAATACAAAAATTAGCCAGGTGTAGTGGCAGGTGCCTGTAATCCCAGCTACTTGGGAGACTGAGGCAGAGAACTGCTTGAATCTGGAAGGCAGAGGTTGTTGCTGTTAGCCAAGATTGTGCCACTGTGCTCCAGCCTAGGCAACAGAGAGAGACTTCATCTAAAAAAAAGAATTTACTATTTTTTCTAGCCAACACTCAAAAATAGAGCCCCTCTCTCCCAGCCTCCATAGCAGGGTAGGAGTCTGGCTTGGATAAGTCCCAGTCAGCAAACCCAGATGGGTTCCATATAGACCACGTCACTTTCTGCATTGCAAAATTCTTCACTTCTTTGACTCTGCTCCAGCCCCCAGTGCACTCCACCGGCCTCTGTCCCTTTAAAACATCCAGTCACCTCTGCAGAAGTCAGAGTGGAGCTCTGCTATTTCTCTTACTGTCTAGTCATTACCAAATAAATGCTGTTTTCACCACTTTAACTAATGTCCAGCTATATTTATCTTTGACTCAATATAAAAAAAAGCACGCAGGTGAAGGAATCAGATTTGATTATCTCTACAGAAATCAGTGACTGCAACCCTCATCTCTTGGGGTGCTGAACAGACGCTATAATGGGTTTCATGTGGAGTCCAGGACACAACCGAATACTGACCAATATGAAAATATAAGAGGCAGTTTAATGAATCGTAGGATATAGTTCCAAGGATAATTATAGATAAGAGGACGTGCCTTGATTACAAGTCAGTGGTAAATAAAAGCAGATTTTTAGAAGACCCTTAAGTAAAACTCTTGAGCAAGGAGCTGTCTTCTTTGACGTTCTACCAAAAGTCAACAAAATAGCTTACATTTTGCAGGACCTTGCCATAAAAAACACTGTGATGAAACAGGACCATGAAGTCGTTGTTTAAGAAAATCCTCCAGACTGCAGTCGGAGCAATCTTAGTGAACTGCAAGGCTGTCCTCATGGTCACTCTCTAGTTAAAACACGTGGTTTCTGAGTACGGTCAGATCATTTAGGCTCCTCAAGATCAGCCTGCGATGGCCTTCATGGTATGGCCTGGCCATACCATGTCTCTCTCCAGCTTTGTCTTGTCCTATCCCCCCACCACTGCAGACCCTGGCCCCTCATCTGATTCCCCCAGCCTCACGTGCCTGGGCTCAGACACGCACTGGCTCCTCCCCAGGTAACCCCCAACTTCAGAAGGGCATTCGCTGACCCCATCTCCACCGTGTGAAAGGCCTTCCGAGCACCACGTGCCTGTCTTCCATGGCTCTTGCCACATGCCCCGGTTGCCCACACATTTCCGTCATCATTTGGATAACATCATCCTTTCCCTTTCCATGCGGCTTTATAAGAACTAAGAACCAGGACCACAGTCAGGTTTTGGGAGCCCCGGCTGGCAGCAGAGTGCCTGGTTCAACCCAGACACTCAAAAGTGGTTCATGGAACGAATGAGTCATGGCTTTGGGGAACCTAAATGATTGACTGGATGAATTGCTGACTGCTCTTCCCAGCTGCTGACACGCTTATGCTGGTTCTAGAACATGCATATTTCCTTTTTGCCATCTAAGAATTACAGAAGAAAACCAGGAACAGTACTTCCTACTGTCTTTTTGGGGGGATGGGGAAGAATACTCAAGTTGAGATTAAAAAAAAAAAAAACTTCCAGGAAAAAGGAAAACTGGTGAGTGAACAGATTTCAGTTACATATCCACAGTACAGGAAACCCTGCCGATACAGGCTGATCGAAAAGCTTTACCTAATGAGGGGATTTGAAACTAAATGTTACTAAAAACTATAGACAGTATCCCTTCATTAGCAAAAACAATTCCAAATAACTTTACTATAATTTAGTTCGACTATGCATTTATAAATTTTTAAAAATACCATATAGTTTTGATATTTGAATAAAATACAAATAATTCTTTTAAATTAGTTTAAAGTGGTAGCCCAAAATAACCCTAATTTTTAAATTTACTCTCTTAGGGTTACACCAGTGAGAAACTACTAGTCAAATCAATATAAAAATGCTACATGAAAACTATACTTACATTCCTCTGACATCAAAACATTTTTTTTCTATAGGCTTTCTTAAGAATAAATATCCAAAACTGTGAGATAACTCATTGAAAATTAGTATTTTAATAACTATTTAAAATCTTCATCTAGTACTCACATCCATGTTTGAAATTTAGGATACAGACATTTCCAATAGAAATTAGAAGCCAGTACCATTCATACTGCTTCCCATAGAGTATTCGAGATGCCTGGTTTCCATTCTAATCAGTTTCAAACTTGGTCAGGCCTCCAAAGCAACTCTTATTTGAAATGCTTAATACCCATACAATAGGAGGTCCGGGCACATAATTAGAAATTATTTATGGCTATGGGGTTTCCATTTGTTACAACTTAGCTACATTATGCTATTCTTTGGGTTTGATAGCAAATACCTCTTCTAGAAACACTTAAACTAATGCTAGAATATTATAAACCATACTATAATAAATATAGGTGACAAATGAAGAAACATACAGCCTATAAAGTGATGATAAAAGCAGCACTGGCCAAAAAGTCGAGACATTTGGGGAAGGAAATTAACCTCTCTGGGTCTCAGGTTCCTTGCTCAGCTGTTGAAAGGGATTCTTTCATTAGCCACTAAAATTTGGTTCTTTCAGAATCTTTTGGTGAAGACTTTCTTTTCTTTTTTATTTTTTTTTATTGCATTTTAGGTTTTGGGGTACATGTGAAGAACATTCAAGACTGTTGCATAGGTACACACGTGGCAGTGTGATTTGCTGCCTTCCTCCCCCTCACCTATATCTGGCATTTCTCCCCATGCTATCTCTCCCCACCTCCCCACCCCCCGCTGTCCCTGCCCTATTTCCCCCCAACAGACCCCAGTGTGTAGTGCTCCCCTCCCTGTGTCCATTGACCTTCTTTAGAATTCAGCCTTGAGATCTGGAAGTCCCTCCCATCTCTCACCGAATGTAAACCTTCCTGGCTGGAGTACGTACAGTTTCATTCATATGTAGGCTACACAGTCAGAGTCTGGCCCCTCCACGCTCACCCCATGCCTCTCCCTCTCTGTCCTGACTCCCTAGCGCACTCTGAACTCTAGGTCACAGCCATGCCAGTGCACACTTGCAGGAACAGGGTTCTGGGAGGACGGGTTTTTTGGATGTGTCTTCATATACACTGGCATCTGTACAGATAAATAAAAGCTGAGGTTTTCATCTTGGGTAATACCAATAACAGAAAAAGTTATCAGGCCAAGGCGGGTGGATCACAAGGTCAAGAGATCAACACCAGCCTGGTCAACATGGTGAAACCCCGTCTCTACTAAAAATAGAAAAATTAGTCAGGTGTAATGGCATATGCCTGTAGTCCCAGCTACTCGGGAGGCTGAGGCAGGAGAATCGCTTGAACCCGGGAGGTGGAGGTTGCAGTGAGTGGAGATCGCACCACTGCACTCCAGCCTGGTGACAGAGCAAGACTCCATCTCTGAATGAATGAATGAATGAATGAATGAATGAAATCGGAATGGGCATCTAGCAAGTCAAGAAGATGTAGGGTAAACGTGGTGTCACACATGTTGAGCTAAAAATGAGAGCTTAATACACAAAGAAAGTGTCCAAGGAGTAGAAATACGGTGCTGGGAATGGAAAGGCTGATAAACAGAGTAGCAGGTAGTGAGAGGCAGGTAAGGTCACCTTCCAGCGAAACACTGACCAGGGATCATCTCAAAAGGACAATTCAGATGTGACTAATCCAAGTCGCTTCCTCTCTCTTTGCTTCTGAAGGACAGAAGCTACTTTTCTCTTACTTTTCCTCTCTAGGCTAGTCCCTCTTATCAGTTGTTTAGTCCATTCTTGACTATATTCCAGTGATTTTGTTGTTGTTATAATTATTTTCTGCCATCTCCACTACCATATACTGCAAAGAAGGAAGTCAAGGACGAATAAATGGGCACTGCAGGGCGAAGCCATGGGTGTGCATAACGGAGGCTGCTCGTGTTCTTTTAACTTGCAAAATCAAATAAAGAGATACTATCAGATTCCAATCCGCCCAAGAACTCGCTGGCCTTGTCATCAACTAGAAGAAAACATAATAAATCAACCTGCTATAAAACAAACAAGCAACCTTTTTAAAAGAAACGCTGGAAATTTAATACTTACGCCAGTGCTGACAAGAGACAACATGATTCTTTCATTTAAGGCCAATGTTTCTCCTTGTTTCATTTTGATCCTCTTCTTATCTAAGCATTTCATTGCATACCTAGAAATACACATTTATTGAAAAATCCATGCCATAAACATATCTAGACTAATTCAAACAATATACATTATACTGCGGAAAGTTGCTAAAACTTCAGGCCATGTGTAAAAGGAGCAGAGTTGTACCCAAGCGCCATGCAAGTAATATTTTCATTTTGCATGTATTGTGAAAACGAAATCAAGCAATACTTAAGATATTTGTATCATTGGATGGATAGAAGTCCCAGTTAAATAAATGATAAGGTAGATGGATATAAATACATGTTATTATGACTGATAATGAGGGCATACGTATATATTTAGCAGCTAGGAATTATGAATTCAGCAGGGGTCAATGTTTTTTTTGTGTGTGTGTTTTGTTTTTTTTGTGAGACGGAGTTTCACTCTTGTTACCCAGGCTGGAGTGCAATGGCGCGATCTGGGCTCACCACAACCTCCGCCTCCTGGGTTCAGGCAATTCTCCTGCCTCAGCCTCCTGAGTAGCTGGGATTACAGGCACGCGCCACCATGCCCAGCTAATTTTTTTGTATTTTTAGTAGAGACGGCGTTTCACCATGTTTACCAGGATGGTCTTGATCTCTTGACCTCGTGATCCACCTGCCTCGGCCTCCCAAAGTGCTGGGATTACAGGCTTGAGCCACCTCGCCCGGCCTCAGGGGTCAACGTTTATAAGAGTTTGTAGAGGTTAAGAATCTAAAACAGTGATGATCAACAAAATGGAAAGGGAAGTCGTGGATTCAAAACAGCATGTCCTAAAATGCTATTTTATCAATTTATGTTTAATTTTGATATTTAAGTTATGACATTTTAAATAATACAAAGAATCAATGAGATTTTTCTACTATGATTGATGAAAGTCAATTGAGGAGAACCAATTGGCAATTCAAGATTTTCAAAAACCTGGAACAAACTCCTATTAAGAAAATATAGACAAGTTAGGTGGCATAGTCTATTGAAAACAGGAAGCTTTTTCGGTAGGACAACAGAAGGCTAAAAGGGAATTCTTGCAAGTGTTTTCACACGTTTCACGGGCTGAAAGTTCTTGTGTATAATTATAAAATCCCAGTTGATGGACTACTTCCTTTGGCCCAGATACGCAGCATGGACACCGTCTCGGTATAATAGGACACAGAAAATCTACTTTTTTCTTGTTGATCATAACTTACCATGTTTAAGTTACATAAAAACAGAGATAAACGTTCAAATTTGCTGTTTTCTCCACTTTGCTATTTCTTAGAACAAATCAATTGATAAGACATTAATTTGCTTACATGTGGGATCCCGTATTAAAAACACATGAAGCGATGTGTTCTTTAAATATCTTATTTTTATTTAAAAGACTTTTCGAAATGTTTTACACTACGTGTATCACCACTCTCTTCCACAGTGGACTTTCTTTTCTTTTTTTCTTAAGAGATGGGGTCTCATTCTGTCACCCAGGCTAGAGTGCAGTGGCAAGATCATACCTCATTATGGCCTCAAACTCCTGGGCTCAAGCAGTCTTCCCACCTCAGTCTCCAGAGTAGCTGGAGCATAGCTGGGGTCACAGGCACCTGCCATCACACCCACTTAATTTCAAAAATATTATTTTTAGAGATGAGAGTCTCATTATGTTGCCCAGGCTGGTCTTGAACTGCTGCCCTCAAGCAATCCTCCTATTTCAGCCTCCTCAGTAGCTGGGATTACAGGCATGAGCCACCGCACCTGGTGGTTTTTAATAAAACCTTTCGATTGCAGACCAAAGAAGATAACCACAGGCCTCGGGCCTCTGGGAAGCAGGTGCATTCTTGGGCCTCTGTTTAGAAGGTATGAAAGAGCTATCTAAACAGGCTCCTGGGGTGCATGTGGCAGTTCTTCCACGGGCTCACAGGGCCAGTGCACATGCAAGTGGCAGCCTGGTGACAAGAACAGATACGAGTCAGGCTTCATGGACCTTAAGACTTGACCACTTGCTAGCTATATGGCTCCTGAGAAGTGTCTACACTTGATCTATAAAACAGAAGAGTATTTACTACCCACTGGCTGTGTTTGAGAGTTATGTGAAATAGTAACTGTGTACAAAGAGATACGTTGATATGATTTTCTTCTATAACATCAAGTGTCTGACTAGGTTTTCTAAATACGATGATGAAGCAAAACTAGCAGAAATTAGTGAACTGTGCCAAGCAACGGGCAGAGTATATCGTTTAGGATCAGCGTCTACTGCACCAGGACAGAATGGGAAAGAACTTTTCCACGAGAAAGTGACCAGGGCTCCAGAGGGCTGCGTATCAGTACACTCTCATTTCCTTGTAGTTGACACACAGTAAGCAGCCTTCCGACAGCCTGCCCGTGTCTAATCTCATTTGCTTCTCACAACAAGGCACTTTTATTATTCCTACTTTATAGACCAGGATATGGAGCCATAGAGAGGTCCCAAACTTTGTCCAAGGCAAAAAGTGTGGCAGAAGAACTTCACATAGCAGGTGTGATGCCAGGGGCCTTATCTGGATCCCTCAGCTACACTGCCTGGGCACGACCCCAGACTTCAAACTCCTGAGTGCCGGGCAGCAGGCTCACCCTGCCCGGGCCCCCAAAGCAGAAAGATGACCAGTGTGTACCAATGAACAAAGGTAAATTTCAGTCCCCCAAAAACGCATCAGCCATTGGACCTGTCTCAGAATGGAAAGGACTGCTTGGCAAAGCCATCAGTTCCCTGTCCCAGGAAGTGCCTGAGCAGAGGCCGACCAGAGGCAGGCACTGAATTGGGGGGCCACAAGCACCCCTTCTCCCACTGACTCAATTTATAACCAAGCCTCACACACTACACTACTCCACCATGCCCGCGGCTCTAACACGCCTGGCACTTAACCAAACATGTAGTTCTGGGTCTATCAAATCATACTTTTCCATTCTCTTTCACTCTCGGAAATATGTCTTAAACTACTTCTGTTAAAAAAGTATATCCCCCCCTGCCCCCGCACTTAAGAATAACACCATTCACTTTCCAGAAAACCCTTCTACCCAGCTCAGATGCACTTAGTCTCCGAATGCTGACCTCCCAGGAAAAATGTCACCAAGGAGAGTGAGGGAGCCCACGATCGGTGATCACTGTCTGCAGGGCTTCCTCCTCTCCACCACCCCAGCCACCGATCTAGGAAACCAGCATCTGAAATGCCACCACTGCCTACGCTTCATCATCGGCGAGTCTTCATTTAAAAGAGAATGTTTCTCTTTTGCACAGTGAACAATTCTTTGCCATATGATCTGATGGGGAGGCTGAACGTAGCATGCCACGGCTGTCAAGAATCCCTTCTAGTCCACCTCTGGATCCCTGGACCCACACCCACGCTATGGTGGGCACAGGATACAAGATTATGGTTTAACTTCCCGTTCGGCCCAAAGAGGTGGAGGTTCCAGCTTATTCATTCACCGCGCTTCACAAAACACAGCCTATTTCTTTTGGAGGTAAAGTACTATGAAAGAAATGTTATAGGCTTCCACGTTTCTCTACAGGAATTTTCATTTAGTGCAAATATTAAAATCTTAATAGTGCCGGTAAAACATATGAGCGCTGAAAGCTTACATTTTTCCAGTGTCTGCTTTCCTGCAACCATAAACTTCCCCGAATCCTCCTCGTCCAATAATCCTATGCACGCTGAACTCATTCATGGTCAACTGGGAAATCCAGACACAAAAGGAAAACATAAGATTACACGTAACTGTAGCGTTAGAAAGATTTTTTTCATGCAAAACATAGACAGTAATTAGAATAGCAATCTGACTTTGGGAACTACGCTTTTCATGACTGATTATTTAAGGTGAAGGATGAGTTGCCCCCGGGGTGGCAAGACTTTCAACAGCCTCGCTCAGCTCCACCTCCCGGGTACACGGGGCACCAAATGGTGGCGCAAGGGAAGACGCGGAGTGGAACCGACTGAGCTGAACTGTTTCTCCACTCTCACAAATCCCAGATTACAGTAGGCCGACCTTGAAGACAAGTGAATGTGAAATGTCTAATCAAAATGAAAAGCAGCCTCGGCTACTCCAAAGCCTCATGTTTGGGTGCTATCCAATGCTTCCACGAACTGTCAAGAGTCAAAAAATGAGAGTCCATGTCAGGAGCAGCGACGGGCTCGTAATACAAGGCCATATGATCTGGAAACGCAACAGATGAAGGCCATGTGAATTTGTTATTGATAACGTCACTGAATAGAGAGGGCTCATGCTGGCCATGTGAGCATGAAACAAGGCTAAATGTGAGTAACGTACATACAGAGGCCGTATTCATAAACACTTTCCTTTAGTCAATAGTATCTCAGGAAGGCCCCATTTCACCGTTAGATTTAATAGTGTTAAATGGTACAAAGACAGACAGCGAATCTGACATTTCACGTGAGAGGCCGTAAGACAATAGCAAATACCTACTACTTTACATATCCTGGCAAATTAAAGGTGCGATTCTTTAAGGGATCCCCCAAACAACCTTAAAATATCATAGAGAAACCTGCATTTGGACCATAGGCCTCATGTTTTGATTTTCAGAGTCCACAAGGGCACAGGGTCTCTCCTGAGGCAAAAGTGTACAAAAGACCCAGAGCAGATATAAGGAATTTTTAGAGTATGTGTTATTGCCTCTTGCTTCTAAGAAAAGGAGGTTAAAAAAAAAAAAAAAGATCATTTCTTGGCCTTTTAGTGAAGATAAAGTATTAAAAAGAAAACTCCTCTTCCAACAATACATTCAAGTAAAAATCTCAAAAAAAAAAAAAAAAAATTCCAGTTGATGGTTTTGTGCAATTGCAAGCCTATGTAAAGAGAGAATGTAAAACAGGAGAAAGACCGTGCAAAGAAATGTGTGCATTTTACAACCGCAATAAGGATGATGCAGTAAGAATGACTGAAAATAAAAACGGAAAGATGAAACGCTAAGATGATGGGTTAGAACACGGCTCGTCCTGGAAGACTGCTTTGATCACTCTCGAAATGACAAAAAAGAAGACGAAGCCTTGGTATGATAAAAGATGTCATCATTTGTATTATTACACCCAATTTGTATTATTCCATCTACTAATAAGAAAAAGAAAAGGAACTTTATGAGAATGGCAGAAGGCAAGGACGTGAAGGAGTTATATTAAGTAAAAGATTTGTATTTTTACTACTGTTTTTGTTAAAGAGTCAATTACTGCTGAAAATATCCTTTCTTATATAAACACATTCTCAGATGAATATGAAAAAGAACTAAAGCCCCAGTTGTTTATAACAAAGCATGGGAGGGTGAATGCTTAGTATTTAAAGCTGCAAGACAGACATCTGTTCGGGCAGTGTACCCTCTGGGAGTATGTTCCGGAATAAAGTATTTTCTCATGAAGTTAAGCCAGAGGAAGTTTTTATTTAAAAAAAGAAAAAGATGATACTCACATGGATATTCAATTCAACGTTTTTCCACTGACAAAATCTAGTGAACTTGTCACTAAAAGAGAATAAAATAATTACTAAAAAGTTAAATATTAAATTCACTGGATTTACAAAACGCTGTGCGACGGACTAGAATGGCATTCCTTGGATTGCTTCTCAAATAAAGTAAGTTTCTCAACCCTTTTTTCACAGTGCATTGGACAGGATTCATGGCTTTATTTCATGACTCAACTGAAAGATTTCATGTTTCTTCTTTAGTTGTCATATGCTATGGATGGTAACCGCCGCCCCCCGCCCTTTTTTTTTTTTTTAAGACGAAGTCTCACTCTGTTGCCCAGGCTGGAGTGCAGTGGTGTGATCCTAGTTCGCTAAAACCCTCAGTTCCTAGGCTCAAGTGATCCTCCCACCTCAGCCTCCCACGCAGCTAGCGCTACCTGCACACACCATTGCACTTGGCTATTATTTTTTATTTTTGTAGATACTGGGTGTTGCTACGTTGCACAGGCTGGTCTTGAGGCCCTAGCATGGAGAGATCTTGCTGCCTCAGCCTCTCAAAGTCCTAGGACTACAGGCGCAAGCCACCACACCTGACCAATAGACCTTTAAAAATAAGGATCTCTAACAAATATTTCTGAAGCTAATAATCAAATTAAAAATCAAAAGCATGGGAGGCTGAGGCAGGAGAATCGCTTGAACCCAGGTGGCAGAGGTTGCAGTGAGCCGAGATTGCGCCACTGCGCTCCAGCCTGGCGACAGAGCGAGACTCCCTCTCAAAAAAAAAAAAAAAAAAAAAAAATCAAAAGCAGAGAAACAGTTGCAATTACAACAGCATCTTTATTTTCAGTGAATCTAAAATGACTCACAATGAGTTTTTCACTGATCCTCCTGATGTGTCTAATGAAGTTAGTAAATTAAAATTATATTTTGAGAGTTCCTAAGAGTTATTTCAACCTATTTTTTAAAAGCATGGTGCAATTAAAAGGCAAAACCACATTTGGGTGCACTCTGCATTTAGAAATCTATGACTGGTCTTTGAAATGCACATGGTTTCTTGGGCTGGCTCACGCTCTCTCTTCTTACAGATCGTGGCGTCCAGAGCTGGTGATGGGGGATGGTAATCTGACATATTTTACAACTAGCTGAGAAGGGTTAACAAACAAGGGAGAGGGAAGTGTCCACGTATTTTGCCCACTAAGAATGGATTTACTGTAACAAGTTCCTCTTTAGGAGGTACAGATGGCCCTGAGTATCTAGGCTCCGTCAGTTCTGTCTCCATGGGGGTTATTTGAGTGCTATTCCCAATCAATGCCTGGTTACTGAGTGGGGCACTTTTGACAGGAGGGGAACCGTGGCAAAGGAAAGAGCTGGACAATTAAGGGCTTCAGGCAGCCAGAGCCCTTGCAGACGGCTTAAAAGGATCTCAGAGAGAAGATCAGAGGTGAGAGACACAGAAATGCCTGGGAGGCGGTAAGGGTGGGGCAGAATCAGTGTTTTTAACTCTGATTCCTGACTCAGCGTCCTCCTGCTGAGCAGCTGAACTCCACTGCCCGAATGAGGCTCTTCGCTCTCAACTAGAAGACAGAAAGCCTCCGCTGCTCTCTCCAATTCAGCCTCACCTGCAACTCAGCCCCGCAGCCCTGCCTGGACCTCAGGGAAGGTGGGGAGACGTTGCACATGGCCCTGCATTGCTGACGGCCCCCTCTTTACTATCAGACTCAGGGTGACCATGGAAACATCGCCTTTTCCGTGAGGCCCTTCACGTGCCCGGTCCCGATGACCGTATGGATAGGGTCCCTGTGCTTTTCAAAATCAAAGCTCCAAACTGATCTCCTGACATGAATTTTGTTTTCTCATTTGATAAAAGTTAACAAGTCAACTTTAAAAATAATTTATTTAAATGAGGCCAACAGCATCATTTGCATTTGCTGTGAGGATGTGAAAGGACTGGCTCAATGAACGAAAATCACCATGTCCGTGAGCCTGGTTCCAAGTGAAAGGACGCGTGGCAAACTTATAAAATATCCACGGAAGAACCTCTTCCCCGCTTTTAATTACCATCCCCCTCTCTCCCTTCTTCCCTGAGGATCACACAAAACTTGGGTTTACCCAAGAGTTGGGAAAGGTCAGATTTTACGACCAACAGCCACGGAGATGGCCCGGGACTTGACTGCCACTCAGCCCTCAGCCAGCAGCCTACCCTCTCCGTTTGATGCTGGCGCCTTTTGGCAAAGTTTCTGCTACTACTCAGAATTGTGCAGTCGTTTGTATGAATATTAGTTTCCCAACATACTGACTCTACTCCAGGATAAAATTCTCTCTCGGACTCCGGGAGAATTGCAACACAACTTTCTTTTTAATTGCTTTAGTCCTGTAAGTACACAGAGAAGGAAACTATAGTAAAGTAGTGTTTGTTCTTCGAGTGCAATTACGGAGCAGCTGCCGAAAGCACCAGCATGAGATGTAATCATCATGCATATTGTGTAGAAAATAGCCAGGCTGATAAAGTCAAGTCAGCGTCAGTGCAGGTTCTGTTTTGCAAGGTCCGATTTCAGTGGTGCACTGTCACAGAGACATACCCAAAAAACTGAAGAACTGACCAGTAGGTGCCTGAAAAGCGTATGAGCTGGACATTTTTATACATGTCATTAAAAAAAAAACTACAGAATATTATATGATAATCATGTTCTATAGTCTGAGTAACCAAGGGGCGTATTTATTAGGTATCTAATAATGTATGCGATCATGAACACACATTGACCTATGTCCTTAAATTCGATTACTACATAAGGAATCAAGTTCAGGCTTGTCCTACTTTGGGAGACATGATTCCAAAATCCAAGCAAATGAATTGGATAAATTACAGTCAAGTTTGTATTATTAGCAAAGGTCTCCCAATAAGATACTTTTTTAAAATTGAGGTTCCTCAGTGTATTTATACTTTAGATCATATTGAAGCTAAGAAATTGAAGATCAAAGAGATGTTAAGATAGACAAGCCCTAAAATTATAATGTAAAGCACGAGGAAACAGTTTAATACAAAGTCTGGCACACTGTACATAGTCAATAACTATCTGCTGAATCATTAACACACATTTTAGGGACAGCATTGATGGCATGAAATGAGGTATGCATACACAGTAAAAAATTGTATATGTATGCATAAAGTTTCGTACCTTTCCATAAATTTTTGGAAAATGTCACCTCGAAGGCTTTCACAAATTTCTTCTATGTATGGCTAGAAGAGATGGAAAAGAAATTCCACACTGAATGAATCAGAACGTATCAAAAAGACACAAACCAATGAGACTCAGGTTAAGTGAAATTCCCAATTATGCACTCCCCACGGCATCGTGCCTGGTCCCTGCCCTTCTCTGTGCTCGTCTAACACTCGCTAACGGATTCCTCAACATTTATCTACACCACTTGACGCTATGAAGGCAGAGAGGTCTGTCCTGTTTACCGCTGTATTCCCGCTACCTAATATGACTCCTGACAAGTCACAGACACTTCTTACATGAGCAGAGCTCGCTTGATAGGAGGTGTGACTTGGAAAAGTCTGGTGCTGGGTTTAAAGCTCTGTGGTTGCCATTTTGAAATTCTTAATCACTTCTGTATGAGGAAAACTGCATGTTGACACTGGGCCCCACAAGTTATGTGGCACCTCTGGTAAGCTAGTAAAAGCATCTGCACTGAGTTTTTTAAACTCAAAGCGAACAGACCCATGGAGTGCATTTTTTTTTTAATTCGCTGTTTTATTTCTTGATTTTCTATCTCTTAGAGTCATAGAAATAACCACAGGGGAGAGACGATGCGATCCCACACCTCATCTGGCATGTGAACCTCCCGGACTCAGGCAGCTGCACTCCCAAACGTCTCTGAGAAGGTCCATGGCTCAACTGGAGTTACGGGCTCCTGGTTGACATGCACAGCGCTCTTCCCCTCATGGAGAACAATTACCACCTATTCAACATCATGCCACTTTACCCATGACTGAAGAAACCGCATCCGCTTTCCTTTTCCATGTGATTAACTTTTAAAATCAAGAAATATAAAAATATAAAGTATCAACATGTCATGGGTCAGCCCAGAGTCAGTGAATTCGTTCTGGAAAATATTTTGGCACCCTCAGCTCATTGAATGATCCAAATTTAACCTTTTTAATGTCTTCACAGACCATCCTGAAAGTTTACAAAAAAAACAAACAAACAAAAAAAAAAAACGACTACATCATGGAACAGTACAAACCAAGCGACGAGAATAGGAAGTCTGCAGAAGCCACAGGAAGCAAGCATGGGCTGGGAGGCAGCTGCAGTCCTTCTGGAAGCCTTGCTTCCTGCAAGCAGAAAGGATGCTAGCCTGGCAGGAACCGATGCTGGGGCATGAGCCAGTCCATGCCAACTTGCGGAGCCATCCCTGTCCTGGGGAAGGCACTAGAGCTAGTTGCGAAATCCATATGGACTTTGTCCCCTTCGTGGTGAAAGAGGACGCTAAACTATCTCTCTCTGAAGTTCTTTCCAGCTCTGAAATCCTATGATTCCAGGAAACACACAACATCTCTTAGCCAAGTCCTTGACAAGCCTCCAGAGGTTCAAGAGACGAAATAGTTCACACGTTCAAAAATCTAAGAAAACGCTATATTTATATATCACAGATTTTTCTATTTATAAAAACTATTGTGTCAATTAATATTTTTCTTTCATACTTGATCAAACATCCCTACTTTCTGCTAATAAAGTAAAAGACGAGTGTCACTGGGAATTCCTAAGACTACATAGAACATACCACGCGACCACTTTTCAACAGAGGGAACCACGACAGGCTTGCTAAGGAGTACGAACGCCAGAGTGCAAGAGTGGGATCAGGGGCAGACTCCTTCCCCTCTCTGATCCTCAGTTTCCTTAGTCTGTAAAGGAGATAGTCATATCTAAGTTGCAAGGCTGTCGTGAGAATTTGACAAGATTAAGAATGCTGAGAGCTGAGCTCAGGACCAGTACATCTTAGGCACCCAAGCACAAGCCATGGCCCCTCCCAAGCCTGCCACCAAAGGACCTATGTACTTACTTATCTCTAAAGGCAATCTTACAACGAAAAGAATTTAATAAAAAGAATTTGTGTTTACTTTAAGAACATTTATGTTTTACTATGAACTTCAACTGACTTTATTGGTTAATGTACCTCTCTGTGAACAGGACATTCAGACACATAACTTCTATTTATACTTTAGTCATTATGCTCTGAAGGTACATGAGACAGAATCGCACTGATATACTCTTTATTTTAATAAACTTCATAATATTTTCTTCACCTCTGAAACAAGAATAATACCCATTCTATATCCATTTAGCCAGAAAATTATTTTCACTAATTTTTTTTTTTTTTTTTTTTGAGACAGAGTTTTTTGCTCTTGTTACCCAGGCTGGAGTGCAATGGCACGATCTCAGCTCACTGCAACCTCCGCCTCCTGGGTTCAAGCAATTCTCCTGCCTCAGCCTCCTGAGTAGCTGGGATTACAGGCACATGCCACCATGCCCAGCTAATTTTTATATTTTTAGTAGAGACGGGATTTCACCATGTTGACCAGGATGGTCTCGATCTGTCGACCTCGTGATCCACGCACCTCGGCCTCCCAAAGTGCTGGGATTACAGGCTTGAGCCAACGTGCCCGGCCTTTCACTAATTTTTTAATGAAAAAATCAGTAAAGTGTTTTTTTAAAGATATATGAAAGAAATACCTCCTAAATGAAAGTCTTTTGAAAGTATGAAAAGAATCCTAGTGATCTCTATATTTCAAGTAGAACAATTTTTTTTTCAATGTTATTTATGTTATTGTAGAAACTAAAACCCGATTTGTAAAACTCATGTATTATAAGGTATAGTTTAGCAATACTAAACGTAATTGAGTATAAGGCTGTCTACGTACCACAACAAAGTCAGATGAAAACTGAAATTCTGACACTCAAATATTGTGGAGACAACAAAAAGCAGATATTCACATGGTACGTTCTGACTGTGTGTGATCCTAGGTAACGTTTGTGGAGCACAGTGACAGGTGGCCCCGTACAAAGCAACCCATGTGCCCCTTCCTCACTGAATCCTCAAGACCTCCCTATGACGGAGAGCGCAGGGCCATCTCCACCTTACAGATGAGAAAACTGAAGTTAGGAAGATGTAGAAGCTTACCCAAGGTCCTTCAGCTATGGCCCTGGGATTCAAACCCTCACATCAATGAATTTCAGAGCCTATAACCCAAGCTTATAACCCACTACTGTCCAGACAGCTATAGCATTTATGAAAGTCCATCTAATCAATTATTGTCACAGAAAGGTATCACCCAATTTGTTGCTATCGAAATGCACTGTCAAATCAATATTTGCTCTGCTGAATAATTAAATCCACTTTGCATAAATACTACCATAAGATGCCAAAGGCAGCTTACCTCCCCTTAAATGACCAGGAAAAAGATGAGGTGATTATTTTCATCTATTAAAAGCACTATATTACTCAGTGACATTCCTTCCTATTTCTTGTAACTCACAGAAACATGAAAAGCACTTTATTCATTTGAGAATCGGACTGTCCTTGTAAATCACTGCCACCTCTATAAGAAACACAGGATGGAAAAGGCTTTTGGGAGGAAGTGAAACCATTTCATCTAAAGAATGGCAAATACAGACCTATCCGTTATGAATCTGATTTTCCAAGTCTTGTCATCTAAA
Organism: Saimiri boliviensis; assembly: GCF_048565385.1. NCBI lineage: Eukaryota > Metazoa > Chordata > Mammalia > Primates > Cebidae > Saimiri > Saimiri boliviensis. The sequence goes on along the minus strand of NC_133469.1, from coordinate 28,187,397 downwards.
CCTGTATGACTGCATTGTGTTCAAGATATGAACAGCAAGGTAAAATACAATTTCCCATGACTCAAAGATCACTCAAACATTTGCTCCTGAAATCTTGAAAATACATCGTATTTCCTGTAGAGGATAATCACAGCAAGTATCAACAGCCTGGCGCTACAAAATACATCTTGTCGAGTCTTTGCTCATCACAGGTGCTGGAATATCAAATGGGAAAACACTTTCTTCTCTGATGTCTTATCTTGACTGATTTCTAGAACATGTTACTACAAAGCTCTAGTGGCCTTTTTTCAGAGAAGGCTTTACAAAGCATGTTGATAGAAGCACGCTTTGCAAGGAGAAGACATGCAATAGTAAACTCAAACTGTCTCATTAAAGCTCCAGATTAGAACACAGTCTTACAGAGCAAGTCCTCTGGTGTATTCCCACATGCAAAAAGAATGTCACCACGGCCAAGTGTTAAACAAAGTTGATCTGTGTATTTCGGAATGATTTTATCTTACCTGAAAAAGAGTTGATGTCACTTGCTTCTTGGATAAATGACTTTGCACGTGCTCTACAGCTTGCTTTGAGAAAGGCTATCAAAAGTCAAAAATAACGTTGTAATAAAATGTAACAAACCTGTGTATGTTATATAATATCAGGACAGATGAACTGAACACAGCAATTACTAAACAGTAACGATGGTAATTATATTAACATTCTTTAAAAATCTGTTGAGTATTTAGAGGGAATCCCAGCAAATGCTTGTTCCTCTGGGCAGCCAGTTCTCAGATACATGCCCAGAAGAATGACCAGTGCTGGGTTTGACATTATGCAATTTCAGAAGGGTTCAAGATCACTCTGATGATGAAGTGCAAAGAATCCTATTATCAGGCCGAGTGCCCTGGCTCGTGCCTGCAATCTCAGCACTTTGGGAGGTCGAGGCAGGAGGATCACTTGAGCCCAGAAGTTCGAGATCAGCCTGGGTAACATAGTGGAACCTCATCTCCTTAAAAATAACGAGCCGGGCATGGTGGTGTGCACCTGCAGTCCCAGCTACTCTGGAGGCTGAAGTGGGAGGATTGCTTGGGCCCTAAATGCATACACCCATCAACAAACTGACCATGGGGTTCTAAAAATGTAAAATTTCCACTATACCAGAGAAAATACACACACAGAAAATCCCTAAGAGTTCATGTCAGAATTCCAAAGTCAAGCCATAGTGGTAAAAGGCTCTAAGTGAAGGAAAGTCTTACTGTGACCACAGAGAGGGGAACTAGGGCAGAAACAATGGCGCTTCCACCGATAAAAATTACATTGGTGACCGGGTACGATTGCTCATGTCTGTAATCACACCACTTTGGGAAGCTGAGGCAGGTGGATTACCTGAGGTCAAGAGTTCGAGACCAGCCTGACCAACATGGAGAAAGCCTATCTCTACTAAAAATACAAAATTAGCCAGGCATGGTGGCGCACACCTGTAATCCCAGCCACTCAGAGGCAGGTTGAGGCAGGAGAATCTCTTGAACCTGGGAGGCTGAGGTTGTGGTGAGCCGAGATCGCACCATTGCACTCCAGCCTAGGCGACAAGAGTGACACTCCGTCTCAAAAAAAATGAAAGAGTTCCTATGATGTCCTCCCCGCTCAGAACTTCAAATTGTGTCTTCTTTATTAATGCACAATAAGAAGAAAGGCTTAAAAAGACCATCATACGGATAAACACTCTCTAAATTGCTGAACTACATAAAAAACGAAATGTACAGAGGCTTTCCCACTGAACATCTGGCATTCTCCAAGGGTTCAGCCCTTCCCTAGTGAGGCAGCAAGGCATGGAGTAGCAACGATTAGTCCCAGCCCAGAAATTCCTTCACCAAGCCAGGTGGGTCCAAGGAACAGAGAGCAGTGCATGCCACAGTTAACGCAAATGTCAGCAAGAACTGGAAATAAACAATGAATACAAAAGCACCAAAATATACCATCACCATGACCAGTGCTGCCCAGCAGGACTTTCTGCAACAATGGGAGTGTTTGTTGTACATCTGTGCCATCCAGTACAAAAGCCACTAGCCCCATGTAACCACTGAGTGCTGGAAATGTGGCTCATGAGGAACTGACACATTTCTACTCCCATGTGACTTTAGTGAACTTAAAGTGAAACGTTAATTGCCACATGCAGCTAGTGACTACTGCGTTTGAGAGAGCAGGCCAGGACCGTCAGGCCACCCACTGGAAAAACATTCCTCAGGTAGAGACATCACGTGGTAAATTTTCATTACTAATTATTCCAGTTACTCCTGGTAGAGTAATTTCCTAGGAACCTAGTTTATCCTAATGACCAAATTAGATTGTTTATCTGATTTACAAGCAAAAAAAAAAACAACAACAACAAAAAAACTTTCAACTGCTATGTAACTATTAACGAAAAAAATTAACATAATGTGTATAAGCCACCTTATTCATTCAGAGACCATTTAAAATGTATTATTTCTCAATAGCTGATGAGTTTAATCGTTAAAGTGTAGTGCAATTTAAAATAATAAGGCTTAATTTCCTTCAGAATGTCTTGAATTGTAACTAACCATTTCTTTCGTTGATCTAAATTAGCAATTTTATTTCATCGGTTTTTGCAGTGAAAGTATCAGCTTTTGGAAATAAAATAAACTTACATGAAGCAACACATGTCGTGCTAATATTACCATGAAACAGACGACGAAGTAGAAGAAATGCGTTCCATTCTGGGCATGCGTTTTTCAATTTCAAACACCTTTCTACTGTTTTACTTCCATTCTGAAAACACTGGACATGGTGCCATATTCATCAGTACTAAAGTCATAGAAGAAGAAGAAATACTTACATGTGAACAGGAAAGAAGCTCCTTCATGATGTAGGCATCATAAATCTGTCGACTTCTGCAAAGGCGATCTTCCTCATTATCAAGTTTTTCATATTCTTTTATCTAGGAAAGTTATCGTTGTTAGCTTACGTCTTCCTGGAAACCTGCCTTATTAAAATATATGACTGGCCCAGGCAGAAACCCCTTGCACATGAGATAAAGCAAATGACTGAACCGGCTATTCCACAGGAAACAGCTACTTCTAATGTTGTAATAAGGAAGTTGGAATAATTTAAATTCAACTAGAAACATACAAGTGGGTTTTTTCCCTATGATGACTCTCATCACTTAAATGTAGAAACATAATATAGGAAACACATCACTGCCATGGTTACAATTATCTTACAACACGCGAGCCACAGACCATGCATCCTTGCCAATTCTCCTCTCCAAAGCACAGATCATTTCAATTTGGCTGTAACTCAGTCCTAGGAGTTATGATAGGGATTGTTCTCACTCAACGGCAGTGTTCCAAAACTACAAGGAGGAAAAAAATTTATGGCCAGAAATCCTGCAAAGAGATTTTTCAAAAATCAACGAAAGCAAATAAGTATTTTAGAAAGGAATTAACCCACAGATGAAAGCACTGGCTTTTCAGATTGGAACCTCACCTGCAGTATAAAGTATTAACAGACAGATGACTTCAGTGTTACACTGTGTTGGCTGAAATTCACACTTCTGTTCCTGCCAGGGCTTGGAATGGAGTCTTCTTGAAAAAGACAGTAAAATCTGACATAAAGGCCGGCAGACTCGGGAAGGCTGATACTCTATCCAAAAGACCATCTTAATGAAGAATCGGTCCAGTAATGTCAACATAGCCAAAGGACCAGGACTTAACCATCCTCAGTCAATTCAGGAGGACAAATCTAACATGTTCAAATGCCATACTAGATGTGAATATGGTAGCTGCAAAGTAACAGAAGCCAGATACCAAAATCCAAAGCAGGGTCCGAAAATAAATCAAAGAGTTTTGGCTTGGTTGATTTCTTTTGTTGTATTTTGCTTTAGGCAGATCCAAAGGTTAATGCCAGAATGGCCTAGGTTACAATGGTAGACTATTACCAAACCAAAGGCAAGTTTCTGCCTCTACATAAGAACAGCCTCAGGGGATAATAAGCCTTCATGGAATTATGATCTTTGAAAACAAGTATACTGAAATGTAAGTCTATGTTCCAAGAAACCTACAAAGCAAACTGACACCTGGTTAAACAAAGTCTCATTCTATGGAAGTTGCTTCCCATGAAGAGTCAAATCCTACCATTTCTGGGTAAATGATGCTCTGAAAGACAACACTATCTTTACTAAGAGCCTTGTGCCTTCTAAGCGTCAACTTGAACAACAGAAAAGGTAACTCTTGGTAGGCAAAGTAAGAGCCTAAAGCATCTATGGCTGTAATTTGGCATTCACTTTCTATAATCAGTAAGACCACTGATAAAAGAACATGTAGCTGCTGGGTGCGGTGGCTCATACCTGTAATCCCAGCACTTTGGGAGGCTGAGGCGGGCGGATCATGAGGTGAGGAGATCAAGACCACCTTGGCCAACATGCTGAAACCCCATCTCTACCAAAAATATAAAATTTAGCTGGGCGTAGTGGTGTGTGCCTATAATCCCAGCTACTTGGGAGGCTGAAGCAGGAGAATCACTTGAACCCTGGAGGTGGAGGTTGCGGTGAGCTGAATTTACACCACTATAATCCAGCCTGGGCAACAGAGCTGGACTCTGTCAAAACAAAACAAAACAAAAACCCCGCAGTCGACTACCAATTGCTGTAAACAGATGTCCTACTGCAGCATATGCGTAGCAAATATCACCTCTGATCCTGGAAGTTTGGCTGTCCAGGTAACCTGGGCAGAGAAAGGTCTAGGTTCAAGGTGAAAAGTATTTCCTACTGCAGGACAGAAACACTATCATCAATAATAAATATTCACAGACCTGTAGTCCCTTTCTGCTTTGGTGGCTACATAGCTCCCAGCTGAACATCTGGCCTAAACTACTCGAGCCCTAAGAGCCCTAAGACCAAGCACTTTGGTCCACAGGTAACATGGTCTCCACTTCCTTGCCCACCCTTTATTTCACCACCATTCCGGTGGGATGGTCTAGTGAAGTCATCAATGGTCTCTGTCGGGCGCAATCCAAGGCTCTCTCCTTTGTCCTTAGCCATCTTGACTTCTCAGCAGCATTCAACTCAGTTGTCCACTGAAGCCTTCTTTGAAACTTTCTCCTCTGACCTCTGTAAACTGTCCTCTCCAGGCTTCCCTTTCTTGGTCTCCTTTGGAGTTCCTCTCTCCCACTTGACTTCCAAATACTGAACCGACTCAGACCATGGTGCTGGGGGCAGCTCTTCTTCACCAGCTAAGTTCTCCCTAGGTGAAGCTACTTAGCGCCCCACAGTTTCAAATATTCTGATGACTAAGTCTGGATCTCTAGGACTCCTGAGCTCCAGATGCCAAATATCCAACTATGTATTTGACATTTCCAGCTGAATATCTAGTGAGCATCTCAAATTTAACATGTCTAAACGAAACCCTTAACTTCCACATCCTCTGCACTCCAGCCAACCAGTCTCCTCTCCCAGCCTTCTTTATCACAAAAATGAGTAAAATCATCCTCCCAGTTGCTTAAGTCAAAAAATGAATCAAAAAATGATTCTACTCTTTTGCCACGCCCCTGCCACCACCACTTCCTACATCCAATTCATCAGCAAGGCACGTCTGCTTTATAGTCAAAATAGAACACAAACTCAGGCTCTGCCAGAACCAATTAACTCCTAACAGAACAATCCTCTTAAGATAGCAACTAAAAATTCTGGACACACATAAACAATAAGCATTGTAGAGTGACCAGAGGTACATAGAGAATGGAAAAAGGCATCAAACAGAAACTGCAAGAAAGGATCGTTCTGAAAATGAAGAGCTACAGAAGGAAAGCTCCAAAATTCTATGTATAAATTTGATCAAAATTCCCAGTGGACCCCATAATGACACATGAGCATGGGAGACCCAAAGCACCCTAGCTAAACCTTAAAGAACTGAACAAGATTCATCTGCTCCCACTGCGGAGAAGACAGGGCTGAGAGTTTGAGTAAGCGAAGTTAACTGTATTCTTCAATGAACAAATGAAAAAATCAGTATCCCTTGGAGGAGAATAACAGAATTTAGAATATCTACAATATACCAATTGCATGTTCAAGATACAATCTAAAATTATTCTACAGATGAAGAAACAGAAAATGTGACCCACATGCTAGAGGAAACACCATCAATGAAAACCAATCCAAGCTAACTCAGATGTTAGAATTATCGGACACAGATTTTAAAGCAGCTATTATAACTGGATATAGCAGAAAGCATGTCATCAGAAAATATTCATATAATGAATAAAATGATAGGAAATGGCAGCAGGAAATAACTACGAGAAGAACCAGATAAAAATGTCAGAAGTAAAAAATAAGAGTATCTGAAATAAAACATTCAATGGATAGACATAACAGCAATTAGAGATGCCAAAAGAAAATGCCAGCAAATGTGAAGACAATCTATAGGAAGTATCCAATCTAAAGAAAAGAAGAAAAAATACTGGCAAAAAACCCAGACGGGGCATCCAGGATACACAGGATAGATAACATCCAAAGATCAAACATATACATAATCAGTCTTAAAAGAAGAGGAAAGAAAGATTGAGGTAGAAAAATAATCCTTTAAGATTAATGGCCCCTAATTTTCCCAGATTTGGTAAAAAAAAAAAAATACATAAATTTACAGATTCAAGAAACTCAGCAAACCCCACAAAGGATAAATACGATATCTAAAATCACTTCAGTAAAAAGTAGAAGCTTTCAAATGAGGGAAAAAATAATCAAGATACTTTTATATCTGTCTAAAAGAAACACACTTGATATATATAAACAAAAGCTGACAGTGGAATAATGGGAAAAGATACATCATGAAAACAGTAGGCATAAGAAGACTGAAGTGTCTGCATCTATATTACTACTCAGTGAAATCAATTTCAAGACAAAGACTATTACCAGAGACAGAGACATTTCACATGGAACAATCGAAAATGTTTATGTACTCAATAACAGAGCTTCAAAAAATGTGGAGAAAATGGACAAAACAAAAGAAGAAACAGACATTCTACAATCAGAGTGGAAGATTTTCACACCCTTTTCTCACCAATTGACAGAACAACTAGGTATAAAATCAAAAGAGATGTAGAAGCGATCGTATCAACTACCTTGACCTAACCGGTACTTATAAAACCCTATACCTAATACTCCTCTGTTTTAATTTTTCCATGGGTTTTAGAATAAAATGTAAATTTGTTCCACTGGCCCCCAAAACTCTGCCTCTCTCTTCAACCTGATCTTCTCTCACACTACCTGCCCCTCTCTTCGTACCGTACAACCAGACCACGCTAGTCCTCTCTCAGTTCCCTAAATATGCCAAGTTCTTTCCTACCATGTTAGGGGCTCTGTCTTGTTCACGACTTTAGCCTAAAATGCTCTCCCCATCACCTAGCTTTTATCTTCAGAAGACCAGCCCCTTTAACATTCAAACCTGGGTTTAGACGTCATCTCCTCTGACAGACTGACTCATCAATCTAAAGTAGTCACCAAGTCACAATACAACATGCTGAGTTTTGGTTAGATCTTGAACCATTACATAGCAGTTTTGACTTCCGGGTACACTTCTTGTTTATTTATTGTCTGTTTCTCTCAACCAGAACTCAAGCTCAAAGAGGTCAGTTCTTTGCAGCTGTTCTTCTGAACAATGTCTGGTATAACATTGGTGTTTAATATTGGTTATGACAAGTTGGTGTTTAATATAGCTCATGCCTTTAATCTCAGCACTTTGGGAGGCTGTGGTGGATCACTTAAGGCCAGAAGTTCAAGACCAGCCTGGGCAACAGAGTGAGACCCCATCACAGAAATTTTAAAAATAGAAATAAAAGTATCTGGGTGTGTGGTACACACCTGTTGCCCCAGCTACTCAGGAGGCTGAAGCAGGAGGATTGCTTGAACCCAGGAGTTCAAGACTGGAGGGAGCCATGATTGCACAACTGTACTGCAGCCTGAGTGACAGAGCAAGACCCTGTCTCAAAATTTTAAAAATAATAAATAAACACTGGTTGAACTAGTGAAAAAAATCTATATAGTAACTTTACCTTGGAATAATATTTATTTTCCCTTTTCCATTATTTATTTTTAAATCTAGGTATAAGGTACATATTTTTATAAGCTGCCTCAAAATCTAACTGGAACGAGAAGTATATAAATCAATATATGGAGCAGTAACTGTGGGGCATCACTGCTCTATGTGTGTTGTGTAGATACACAACAACCCTACCAGACAAGTAATATCATCATTCCAATTCTTAGCTGAGGAAATCTTATGTCATGAGAGAAGTCTGCCCAAGTTCACACAACTAGCAAGCAGTAGAGTTCAAATCCAGCCAGTCTGAGTTCAGCACTAGAACTCTCGGCTACTATGTTGCAGATAACTGAACGGCATGTTATAGACACTATGGGCTAGAAAACCATTGTTCAATTCGTTTCCTATTTGAACCTCACAGTTAGCCTGTGAAGTCAGCAGGAGATGATTACTAGCCTTACTTTATAGATGAGGCAACTGAAGCTCAGATATGAAGTCCTCATACTATGACAGCCTCAAGTACGGGGCTGGTGTGTCTTTGCATCTGTAAGCTCAGGGTCTGACATACAGGTAGATACTTCAGGGCTTGCTGAATGACTTGCCCCACATTCCGCAGCAAATGAGAGCTGCCGTTGCACTAGATCCTAGCTAGGTCTTCTGCTGATGTGCAAAAATGCTGACCACACACATACACAAGCAGCAGGCACATGGTAGGCATGACGTGAGCATCAGACAACAAACAGTGTAAGAATCAGAAAAGGCAGCCATCACAGAAGATGGAAACAGCTGCACAAACCGACCCGCTAGAAGACAGAGACATTTTCCATGTTGAGCTAGACCTTACAGAAAGCCAGGCTCTCAACAAGCAAAGCAGCGCCATTCTAGGCTGGGGAAAGGACATAGGAAAGTAACTAAAAGAATGGTCTTGGGTTTGGGGAAGGCTGGTTAGTCAGGTTTGGCCAATGTAGACATTCTATGTAAGAAGTTGGTGAAAAATAAACAGGGAGAGGTAGGTACTAGGTAATGTAAAGATACTTTGAGTGGCAGGATACGCAGTGAGAACTTTAAAATGGGTAAAAATGGATAACTGTTTGGAGACACAGGAAAATGGAAATACAACACACAAAATGTACCTTTCAAGATACCCCACAAGAGGTTTCTAGGGATTGGGGTCGCAGCCAACAAGCAGCAATTAAAGAAAAATGACTAAACTGACAAAAATGAGGGGTCAGAGAAGAATTACTGATAACTTCAATGTGTAAAGGCTGAACTGATTTAAAGAACTGCCCGTGAGCCCCAAGAGTGGAGGGTATCTTCAGTGAAAGAATACAGAAGCAGGTTGCTGAGGAGATTGACAGCATCCTCCAAGGGGATCATCTGATGAGCCAGACCCACCATGTGTCAAGACAGAAGAGAGGTGAGAATTGCTGGGGAGGATGCCAGCTAAGAGAAACACCAATGCTTCAAGTTCAAATGGAAACGCATCAGCAGCAATCACCGCTATATCTGCAATAAGTGGTTAGGAAATAACCACAAGTAGATTGCCCATCTGTTTCAATCCAGCAAAAATTATCCGCTAAAGGAGATTTCTCTGTATTTGACAAGGTGACTTAGTAAATGCTGAAACTGGAGAGCTTAAGTTTTTAGAAACTCAAGGAAGAAATTTTTTTTTGACAGATCAAGCTGTGCTACATATCCAGATAAAATGCCTGATTATGATTCAGACTGAAATAATAAGGTTACTTTATACCGAGTAAAATCCTTTTGGATTTAATTTACTTTTTTTCCTACATTATGGTAAACGTGTATCATAATCTGACCTTTCTTCCTAATACATTAACATAATTTTTAAAGTTTTCATGTGTATGTATATTATATGCATTTTCAGATATAAACCAGAAAGAACATTCCTCAAATTTTTACAAAAACATGAATATCAGCCCCAGACATGCTTTGCTTTCTTTTGACTATTTAAAATGTTTTAGGATAAAGACACATCACACTAATAACAATGGTATATATAATTTCTTAAATATATTTTTATTCAAAATAGTTTCTAATTTCTATTTTCCTTTCCTCTTTGACTTATAAATTGTTTAAAAGTATACTGATTTTCAGGCAGTTAAGAACTCCTTATTTTAACTCTGTTATTAAATTTGAGCTTAATTCTATTGTTGTCAGAGATCATACTCAATTATGACATTTGTAAAAGCTCTCTTTGGGACTCATCACATGATCTATTTTGATGCTCCATGTGTACGTTAAAGAATGTGGGCCAGGCATGGTGGCTCATGCCTGTAATCCCAGCACTTTGGGAAGCTGAGGCAGGTGGATCACGAGGTCAGGAGTACAAGACCAGCCTGGCCAACATGGTGAAACCCCATCCCTACTAAAAATACAAAAATTAGCCAGGTGTGGTGGTAGGCAACTGTGATCACAGCTACTTGGGAGGCTGAGGCAGGAGAATCACTTGAACCCGAGAGGCAGAGGTTGCAGTGAGCCAAGCCGGCACCACTGCACTCCAGCCTGGGCAACACAGCAAGACTCCATCTCAAAAAAAAGAGTACAAATTCCATTTTGCTAGGTGCAGCATTTTATACATGGCAATTAGGTCAAATTTACTCATCATTTTATTAAGATATTCTATATCCTTACTAAATTTTTGCCTGCCCGTTCTATAAGCTCTGGAAGGGTATGCGTTACTATTTCCCAATAGGATTATAGATTTGTCATTTTATATCTGCCAATTTTTGCTTTATATACTTTAAAGTATATAAAGATTTAAGTTTGTGATATCTTTTTGTTCGACTGACACCATTATCATTAAGAAATAGATCTTCATTTCAAAGCAGCATTACTGCATAGTTTGCCCAATGTGAGTGCAGTTATGCCAGCTTTGCTATGGTTAGTGTTTGTGCTGTATCACCTCTTCCATCCATCTGTTTCAACTATGTCTCTTGTAACGAGTACATGCTGGGGGACGGGGTGAGGATTAGTTCTTTATTCAGTCTGGAAAACTTAATCTTTCACTTGGAGTATTTAATCCTTTATATGAAACGTAATTACTTAAAGATATTTGTAGCTACTTACTCTTTGGTTGAAATTTGACCCACCTATTTTATGTCTTACTTATATTCCTTTTTTTTTTTTTTTTTTTGCCTTTCTGTTGATTAGTAAATGTGGTTTTATTTACTTTTTCCCTCTTTTAAGTTGTTAAACAGTCACGTGTAGCTTAATGACAAGGATACGTTCTAAGAAACGCGTCAATAGGCAATTTCATAATTGTGTGAACATCGTAGTGCATGCTTACAAGAACCCACATGGTATACCCATTATACGCCTGGGCCATACGATGCAGCCTATGGCTCCCAGGATTCGAACTGTACAGCACTGTATTGAATCCTGTAGGCAACTGTAACACAACAGTAAGTGTGTCCAAACATAGAAAAGGTACAGTAAAAATGCAGTATTCTAATCTTCTGGGATCACTCACATATACGCGGTCTGTTCTTGGCCTGATAACATCATCCAGCCCATGACTGTACACACTATTCTTATAGAAGTTACCTTAGAAATTAAAATAAACATCCCTGACTGATTACAATCCAATGTGATTTATTACTTATACTAAATTACTTATGCTAACCCCCAATAATCCTAGAACCTTAAAATATTTCAATTTCATTAACCTTCCCTGCCTTTTGTGCTATGTCATGCATTTTAGGTCTGCATATCTTTTAAGCTCAAGAGACATGACATGACTGCTTTATCCAGTCAACATTCATTTATATTTCACATACATATTTACCATTCATGCTCTCCATTTCTTCCTGCGTCTCCAGGTGGATCATTTTCCTTCTGACTAAAGTATCTCCCTTTAGTATTTCTTGTCATGCCGGTCCACTATTGACAAATGCCTCAGTTTTTGTTTGTCTAACTATATCCTTCTATGATTTCATTTTTTTCATGAGAATTTCTTTATTTCAATGATCCACAAAACAATATTATAATACTTTATAAAAATACTCAGTTTAGGCTACCATTATTCATATTTAAAAGTGTGCTAGAAGGCTGTTTGGCCAACTTCCTTTCTCGGTACAGGTTAACTTCCACATTCAGACACTGAAGACGAAAAGCTTTTGGAAGAAATCTTCACGTGTACAAAGTTGTTTGTTTTTCTCGGCAATTTAAAAATACAGAACAATTTAAAATGAATACACATTAAGTTAGTGTTTTATCTCTACTATACAATTGTTATTACAAAAGGAACTGTTCCATTCAGTTAAAACCTAATGAATACCATCCATTTTTTCCTGGCTTACTTTCCTGATCAGATTTAGTAGATAAACATAATTTTGTTACCTTTTTGAATGTGCTTAGAAAAATTACAGTATCACGGTTCACATAAAGCCCTTTAAAAATCTCATGTCACAAGTTGTTGACAAGAGGAAATAATGACATCACTCTTCTTAGGAATACCCTCTTGGTAGAGAGAGGCAATACTAAGCATGTTATGTAAACAGAAAAAAACAACAATTTTTAGTACTAGAACCATTGCCAACTTGCATGAAGTCCATTTGCCCACGTTTGAAAATGGTTTGAATTTGAACGTATAGACCACGGCACAGAATTTCAAATTTAATGATTAAACCAGGTAAATAACGATAGTTTTTGTTTGTTTGTTTGAAGACGGAGCTTTTCCTCTTGTCAACCAAGGTAGGGTGCAGTGACTCCATCTCGGCTCACTGCAACCTCCGTCTCCCAGGTTCAAGCAATTCCACGGCCTCAGCCTCCCAAGCAGCTGGGATTACAGGCGAGTGTCACCACGCCCAGCTAATTTTTTTTTTTTTTTTTTTTTTTTTTTTTTTGTAGAGATGAGGTTTCACCATGTTGGCCAGGCTAGTCTTGAATTCTTGACCTCAGGTGATCTGCCCGCCTCGGCCTCCCAAAGTGCTGGGATTACAGGCATGAGCCACCGTGCCCACCCATTTCACTATCTATTACTAAGAAAATATCTCATTGATTTCCAGGATTCAGAAGCAATCTTTCAGCTTCTTTTCCCCCCATTTTGCCAAAATACCGTTCTTCCGCCTGAATGGAATCTGCAGGTGCTACATAATTGCTCGGGATATAACCATTCTTTCCTCTAGCGATTGATCTTGCTTCCCACCAGTCTCCTTCTGTATTGTTAATTATTTGAAATGTTTCACCCTGCTTAAATGAAAGGTCTTCTGTAGTTCTAGCGTCATAATCTTATAGGGCCACAAATATAGTAACACCACCTGTTAAACCAGCAGGATATGAACTTGGCACCACTGAGAATGAGGAAGACGCACCTCTAAAAGGTGTTACCCCTGAGGATCCTCCAAATGGCGTCGTGCAAAGACTGCTGAAATTAACTGCTTTTCCTTTGCTGAAGATGATGGGCATGGTGACACCACCGTGGGTTCTGCTCCATAACGGCTCACACTTGTACTGACAGGCTCTGGAGTGGTTCTCGGGGCTGTATTTAATGGCTTGATTTTTGCTTTCTTTACTTTTAATGCAGCCCATTATCAAATCTGTCTTCAGGCAGCAACTCACTGAGTGGCTGCTGCCAGCTCCAGGTGACAGGAGGGGGTGGCAGGCGGAGGCCCAGGCCGCACGTCCTCTCCCTCTTCCACCTCTGCGTCCCCCATGTTTAAAGAAAATTTTTGCTGGGAGTAGAATTCTAGGCTGGCAATTATCTTTCTTTCCTTTAAAGATGCCCATTTCATTGTCTTTTTTAAAAAAATCATTTTTTATTAAAAAATCATTTTCATAATGTCACAGTCAGTCAAATTGTTGCTTCTTTAAAAGTGATGTGTCTTCCCCACGGCTCGCCATGGCTATTTTAAAGATATTTTCACAGTTTAAAAACTTTGCCATAGTTCCCATAGTCTTATATTGACATGCAAAGATCTGTTTCATTTGTATTCATTCAGCTTAGGGATTCCTAAGCTTTCAAATCTGTTAGCTGCCGTCTTTCATCATTTTGTAAAATTCTATGTATTATCTTTTCATATCTTGCTTTTGCCCTATTCTCTCCCTTCTCTTTCTGAAACTCCAATCTCACGTGTCAAACCTTTTTAAAATGTCTCATGTGTCTTCAGTGTTTCTGTTTCTTTTTTCAGTTCCTTTTCTCTGTGCGTCAGTTTGAGATTATCCACTGACCTGCCTTTCTATTTATTAATTTTGTCTTGAACGCTAACCAATCTGCTATTGAACTTAACCGTTAGCTCTAATTTCAAGTGTGGTCCTTTCTGTTCTAAAATGTTTACTTAAGTCTCCATTAATAAATTCAAATTTTCCTGAAATTAAGTATCCCTTCATCTATTGTGTCCATCTTTTCCTCTATTTTCTTGAACATATGATTCATAGTCATTTTAAAGTTACTGTCTGCCAACTCCAATATCTGATTCACCTGTTGGTCTGCTTTTATTGCCTTGTGTATGGTTCACGTGATCTTCCTTCTTAGCATGTCTCATAATTCTTTACTGTATGCTAAACACTATACGGTCCTTACATAATGTTATTTTCTACCTGTAAAAAGACAGAAAAGGGCTCCCTTTGTATTTGGGAAGCGGGTAAGGAGGGAGCTCATCATGCAACAAGGGACGGCACTAGGTTGGGTTGTCATTTTTGTAGGACCCCATCTGCTTCTGCCTCGACCCTGTTTCTAAGGCACGCCCTCCATGGAGTTCAGTGAGAGACTTGTGTTTCCTTAGCACTGGATTCAGTTCTGCCCAGGACAAGTTTTCAGCTTGCTCTTTGGCCTCCCACCCCACTAAGCTTGAGAACCTGGCATGTGTTTTGAGAGGGCGACTCATCACCTATGTGGGGCTTCTCTAGTCTTTATTTTTAAACTCTAGCTCCGGAAACCTCTTCGGCACTTTTTTGGCTCCCAGAAGTAGCCAAGCCTGGATGCTCATCTGCCCGCTACACCTGAAATCAACAGACACCCCAAGTCAAAAGTAGCTGCAGATCCTCAATGTCACCACCACACTTCCTCTAGGGTTTTCGTCTCTTGTCCACTCCGTTTTCAGCCTCCAGCTGATCTGTGTTTCCTAAGCAGTGTAAGCCTGCAGGAGATTTCAGGGTGCCTTCCAGAAGTTTCTGGCCTCTCTCTTCAGCTCCCCTCCAACCTCAGACTTCACCAAATGCCTTATGGGAAAAATCCGTCATGCATTTGAGCACCTCACCACACCGCCCCGCGCCCCCACCACCAAATCTCCAATTTGTCCGTCCAGTAGGACTAGAAGTCCTTGGCTAATAGCTCTTTCAAACCTAGTAGCAGTTCTCTGCCTCTGCTCACATCTCCAGAGCCAGGAAAGAAAATAAGGGGCGCTCCTCAGTGCAGCTCGGGATGACCCTCCCACCTCTGGGACTTCAGTCCAACCGTGCCTCGTTCTTTCCAGAGCCCTCTGAAGCCTTTAAGGATGCAACTCGTACCGCGTGTTCCGCTTTTTTATACATGCTAGCATCCTGAACTTGATGCTGTATTTTGCACTACTAATTACTTTCAATGAATTTCTATTTATAAGATATTGAGAAGTCTTAGTATGTTCCAAGTACAGTTTAAATATGCTTTTGAAAGAAAAGCATCAGTAAAACTTCTTACCTCTTCATAAAACTTCACCTGAGGTACAGCTTCATTAATTTCATTCAAACAAAAATCTTTAAATAGCAAGAAACCTAAAGGAAAAAAATAAAAAAATTCAGGGTGGGCAATTCATTGAAATTTTATCCCACAAGGATGTTTTCAAAGCAATGTGTTTACACCTCAACCTCTTCTTCCCCTACTTTTTTTTCTCTTTTTTAAAGATTTCAAGAAGCTAGTGAACTAATTAATTCCTGGAAGGAAATACGCCAGGCAGAAGAGTACCACATACCTGGCCCCTTGCTTCAGGATTCCGTCTCTATTCATGTCCCCCACCCTCTTTCTATAAAAGCATGATACAACAGGGCTGGAGTTCCCCACCACCACTTGGAGCCGCTGACCACTGCAGGGACCAAAATGATAACCAAAGGAATAGGAGGTACAGACGGTATGAAAGCATTGGTGAGAATCACCAAGATGCTAATAAACACTATGCCCACTAAAATAAGACCAAACGCCATAAACACAAACACACACACACACACACACACACACACACACACACCAGAACTTCCCAAAACTTTCTAGACCTTTCTCTTACCACTCATTATTTCCAAGTCCCTACCAAATACCTAGTTCCAGAGCAGATTACCCATTCCCAAGTCATTCGTCACTCCTTCACAACTACATGGCTCCCCTTTAAACAATCAATGCCATTTGCCTAGAATACCATGCCCCTTTCTGGACCTTGAACACTCCTAAAATAACCAGAATTGGACTCAAAAGCCACCTGTGCTCCAAAGTCTTCTCTGATGAGGCAGACCCTATTGCACAATGCCTAGTACACAGTAGGTGGTCAATAAATGTTCATTGAATGAATGTTTGTTTACTTAGCCTTTCCAACATTCTGTCAAAATACTTATCACACTCGGATTAATTATCTGATTTATAAGGCTCTCATTCCATTTGAGAACCTAGTGCCTTGCTTGAGGCCTAATGGTCACACTTAGATACATAAACAAAGTTGAACAGAACAAGCTGATACCAGAGTGAAGATAGAAACACTTGAAGATCATAAATTCCAAAAAGTCAAAACAATTCAACACAGAGTTAGCAAAAACAGAAGTCGCAGAAGGGAACTGAAGACTCACGAGGTCGAACATGTAGAGAGGAGGTGGACCAGAATTCCCCAGGTGGGACTCAAAAAGGAAGTAGCTGTGATGAGATTTTAATTAATATTAGCGTTTAAGGCTCTCATAACTTGAACTGGTCTGTGACTGCTCCATAAATTCCCCCACAGTTCCCGGAACGTGACCTTTGAAAACGGTAAGTGTTCGTTCACTCAAACCAGAGTAGAATGACTACGAGTGGTGGTTAAATAGGCGCAGCCAGACTTTAGCAGGGGCCGGTGCACACCTGTGGCAGAAGCACTGCCACTCTTACCCCATGGAGAAACTGCAACGACCCCAACGGACGCAGGAAGTAGGAAATTCAAGTAGCAGACAAATGGGAAGGATACACATCTCTATCTGTCTGTATGTTAGCATTTTGAGTTTAAGAATAATGGCTGTCTCTTCATTTTCATTCATTTCAAAGGAATTCCTAATTTCCCTGGTCATTTCTTCTTTGATCCATGAGTCCTTCAGCAGGATGTAATTTAATTTCAAGATATTTGGGGATTTTTCAGATATTGATTCCTGTTTAGCTCTGCTGTGGTCAAAGAACATGCTTGGTATAACTTCAATGTTTTTGTTTTTGTTTTTGTTTTTGAGATTTGTTCACCTTTTATCAACGTTGTCAGGTTTTGCCGCATGTATTTCTTTTTCTATCTTTGGAAGAGAAAACTAATATGAGAATCGGAACTTAGATATTCTGGTCAAATTAGAGATGTTTTCAAAATGTCTAAATGACAAAATGAAATAATAGCACACATGGACCACTGTCTTTTGACTACACTTGGAATCAAACGGAACCTCTCCACCACAGCCGGCCCCCCGCCCTCTGGAGTCGCCACTCCCTTCTCCAGCCCCATCTCACAGTGCTCCACCCAAGCTGACTTCGCTTAGGCCAAACTTCTGTACTGTTGTGTAGTTTCTCTGACACCAAGCTCACTCCCTTCTCGGGGATTCTTACCGGCTAGTCCAACTGCCTCACACACTTTTCCTGGATCTTCAGACTTGAACAACTCACTAGCTCACTTCAAATATCCCTTTCCCCGAGGAGGCCTTCATGATTCTCACTCATTCTCAATATCCTGTTCTCTGTCTCTATCTGTCATACACACACACACACACACACACACACACACACACACACACACACATACACACACACACACACACACAAAACACTTTGTAGCACTTATGATGACCAAAAATCATCACATGTATATCTTTGCTTCTTTACTGTCTACCTCTTCCGCTACAATATAAGCTGCAATGCATAGGGTGCAGGTGTTTTATTCTCTACTGTGTTTGCACAAGAGCATTGACTGTGGCAAAGACAGCTGAGGAGAGAGAACAAAGGAAAAAAGGTAGAAGAGAGAGAATGGGTAGGAGGGGAAGGAGGGAAGTTGGGGAAAAGGAGGAAGGAAGACAGCAGAAACGGGAGGGATGAGGGAAAGAAGGAGACGAATGAATGAACGCCCAACTTAGAACGTTTTTACCTACTTCTTTCAAAAAATTTCCATTGTCGGTTGGTAGAATAAGCCAAGGACTTAGTTTAACATACAATAGGAAAAACAGAATATTATTTTCCTCCTGAGTGCACATAAACTAAAGCCTTACTTTCTACCAGCTATTTAAACGGAGCTGCTAAAACAGAGCGGCAGGAGGAAAGATTTTTGGCTTTTGGCTAATCCTAGATTACTGTGTCCTAGGCTGAATGCAACTTACCTTCATTAGCCTGAAATTATATAAAAAGCAAATGAAGCATGGCTCAGATTAGAGCAAAACATGCCTAACAAGTTCACTTCATCATTGCAATTCCTCCAGATTTTAAAGAGTAAAAAATAGTGACCTAACATCTGCTTAGTAGATATCTGTGAAACGCGTTTACTTTGTTTCTATATTTGAACCGCTGCAAAGTGCTGAATGTTGATTAACTTTTTAGTGCATATGACACCCAGGAAAGGCAAACTATCCAAATTTGCCATCACAATAATTTTTCAAAAATTAGTAGAAAGAATTGTATTGCTTTTTTAATAAAATGTGAGTTAAGAGCTTTTGAAAATGTTAAATGTAAGTGATTTCTATGAGAAATTATGAAACTAAATCTCCTAACAATTAGAAAGGTGAAAAGAGGGAAATATGAAAATTTTCTTGCAAGAAATAATACTTGTCCTCAGTTTTTCCAAGGAGATGAAGATACTAGGAAGGAGAGAAGATTGCATAACTGCTAAAACTTCCTCCCAATATTGACTAATTCTACAAAACATTTACTGAGTACCTACTATGAGCCACTGTAGTATTCACTGAGGATGTAATTGTGAAAACAGTGTTTTTCCCATAAGGGCCTTATGGATTAGTGTAAGAGGCAGATAACAAAGAAATAAACAAATATAATTTATGATAAGCAATATAAAGGAATGAAATACGATGCTGAGATAATGATAAAAAGAGGAAGATGTATTTCAGACAGAATGGTCACTAAGGCCTTTCTGAGTTGTGAGATAAGCAAAATACAACGCAGGTCAGATTAGAAAAAGCTGGAATATGTAATCTCACCCCTCTTCAACATTGTACTGGAGGTCTTAGCCAATGCAATAAAGTAAGAAAAGGAAATAAAGGTTATTTAAATTGAAAAGGAAGAATTAAAACGGATTCTATTCAGTCTGGTTAGCTACCTGGCAAATCCTATCTATAAGTAACTCCTATCTACATGTAAGTAAATTTAGCAAGGCCACAGGACATAAGATCATTAGATAAGAATCAGTGAAATTCCTATAAAGTCATAGCACACAATTTTAAAACGGAATTTTAAAAACAAGTCAATTTGTAATAACAAAGAACTATCAATACATAGGAATACATAAGTGACATACAAGACCAGTATGCTTAAAAACTATAAAATGTTACTGAGAGAAATTAAAGAAGATCTAAATAGATGGAAATATACACTCAGGTCATGGATTGGAAGATTTAATATTACTTAGATGTTACTTCTCCCCAAACTAATTTGTAGATTCAGTGCAGTTATAATCATAACTCCAACAGGCCTTTTTAAAGAAACAGACAAGCTGATTCTAAAATACATATGGAAATGCAAAAAAACCTAGAATACCCAAAACATCTTAAGAAAGAACAAAGTTCAAGGCATTAACACTATCCAATTTCAAGACTCATGACATAGCCACACTTATCTTAATTAATACATTAGATTGATTAATATGGCTATATGATGTAGTGGCATTAGATTAAATCACTGGAACAGAAATACAGGGTCCAGGAATATGCCCACATTTATACAGTCAATTTAAGTCTTCTCAACAAATGATGCTGGGAAAGCTGATATCCATATGGGGAAAAAGATGAAAGGAATTGTTACCTCACATCTTATAAAGAATTAAATTAAGGATTATCATAGAACTAAATGTGAAGGCTAAAATTATAATGCTTCTTGAATATAAATAGAGTATCTTCACAGAAAATCTTATGCAAAAGATTTCTTAGGCAGGGTAAAGAAAGAAATGATAAATTATACTTTATCAAAATGTAGAACTGCTGTTCATCAAAAGACACTGTCAAGAAAATAGACCAGCCACAGACTGGGATAAAATATTATAAAACCCAAGTTAGATAAGAATGCCTTGAAAATTTGCATCCAAAGAAACAAACAAACAAAATTCTTACAAATCAATGTCAAAAGAACAGCTCAATAAAAGAACTCAGCGAAGATTTGAACACATCACAGCACGTGAACACTTCACAAAGAAAGAAATATAAACAGCCAGTAAGCCCATGAAAGGGACCCAGCATCATTGGTCATCACGTAAATATAAATTAAACCACTCTAAGAGACCCCTTTTCTCAACTACTAGAATGGCTAAGTTAAAAGACCGACAACCCCAAGTGTCAGCAGGGAGACGAGGCAGCCAGAACTCGAATGAGCTGCTGAGGAGGACAGACAACGCCTTGGGTCCCACATGCCTCTGAATCAACAGGCTGAGAAGGGAGATCTTGTCCTGGCTGGAATGACTGATCCTGACTGCCAAGGGGATCCACACTATAGAGGTCAGGAAGAGCGTGTCTGGAATACAGGGTATTCCCCCACTATTCCTATGGCCTGTGATTTCCTAGGGTATTCCCCACTATTATAATGGCCTGTCAAGGGAAAACTGTAACCCAATTCAGGCAGGGCTATGTATGAATGGCCCAGACCTTTCAGGAGTAGTGATTTGGGTCATCTCAACAGGTAAAGAACCATGACCTTCTGAAGTGCTTGCTGATGGTAAAGGGAACATGTCATGTGTGGTGGAAGAAGGTAGTAAAGAAGACCAGCTACAACCAGGTGACCAGTTACAGAAATGAGGACTGCAACTGTCATGAGTGTTCTATCCTTTGTGTGTGTGTGTGTGTGTGTGTGTGTGTGTGTGTGTGTGTGTGTAAGCAAATATCTTTGTTTTCTTCCCTCCTTCTTGTCCCTTTATCATGTAACAGAAGATAATGCTGACTTCCTAGTGTAGCACTTAAATGCTGTTAACTTTACATGGTAGTATTTAAGTTGCAGGACATCAAAGAAAAGAGCAAACATCATTCAAGGACTTTGCATCCTCTTCTGAGAAAAGAGTCATTGCACTTTCCGCTGTACACAGATGAGGCAGAAGGACTGTGTTAGGTGGAAGTCTGACCTTGTCACTGTCTTTATTTGGAGATTAATCATGGTGTAAGGAGATGTGTATGAGCACCAAGATGACAAGGGGTGGACGTGTAATCGTTCATTTCATCTTGGAGAGTGTTCCGGAATGAAATTAACATTTAGATCAGTAAGCTGCGAGTAAGCAGATTGCTCCCCATACGTGGGTGGGCTGCAGCCAATCAGCGGAAAGCCTGAATAGAACAAAAAGATCAGACTCCACAGGGAAGGAAGAATTTCCCAGCAGACTGCCTCCAGACTTCACCTGCACCATCCGCTATCCGGAGTCTCGAGGCTGCCAGCTCACACTGCGGATCTGGGCTTGTCCGTCTCCATAATCACAGAAGCCAATTCCTTACAATAAGTCTCTTTCTGTCTATATACATCCTATTACTTCCGTATCACTGGAGACCCCTGAGTTATATGGATTTTGAGCATGGTAAAAGAATGTACAGTCACTTCGGGAAATAGTTCGAAAGTTTCTTATCAAGTTAAACACACACTTATACAATGCAGTGATTCCTCCGTTGGATACTTATCCAATGAAAACATGTATCTCCAAAAAGACCTGTATAGGGAATCTTCAGGGCAGCTTTATTCATAACTTACCTGAAACAATTCAACGACCATCAACAGGAGGAGAAGCAGACTGTGATATTTTCACACAATGAAATACTATTCAGCAATAATTTTTAAAAATTACTGATATATCCAGTATTGTATTTGTATTAGTCAGGGTTCTCCAGAGAAACAGAATCAGTAAGATACATGTAAGCAAGTAAGAGATTTATTATAGGAATTGGCTCACATGATTATGGAGGCCGAAAAGTCCCATGCTATGCTCTCTGCAAGCTGGTTCTCCGGGTGATGTGACTCAGTACAAGCTCAACACCCTGAGAACCAGGAAAAGGCTGCTGGTATCAATCCTGCAGTCCCCAGGCCTGAGAAACTGGAGCTCTAATGTCCAAGGGCAGGAGAAGATGGATGCCCAAACTCAAAAAGAGAGAAAGTATGGGCCCTTTCTCCACCTTTTTGTTCTATTCCTGCAGGCCCTCAATGGATTGGACAATAGCCACCTATGTCCCTGACAGTGGATCTTTTTACACTGATTCAAATGCTAGTCTCTTCTAGAAACATCCTCACAGACACATCCAGCAATAATGTTTTACCAGCTATCTCGGTATCACATTTAACTTACTCAAGTTGACAACTAAACTTCACCATCACTGTCAATGAATGTCAGACATTACATTGGTCAAAAAGTGTATGCTGTGTAATTCTATATATACAAATTCTAGAACAGGCAAAACTGACCTATGGTTTAAAAAAAAATCAGAAAAATGCATGCCTCTATGGACATGAAAGTGACTGGGAAGAAGCATGAAGGAACTTTCTAAGAAATGAAAATATTCTGTCTTTTGATACAGGTAGGGGTTATGTGGGTCAATACATTTATCAGAATTAAATTATGTACAGTACTGTAAGTAAATTTGCCTTTAAAAAGAACTGGAAACAAATATTAACTCTAGCTAGCAGGTTTGCTTTCACAGCAGTATGAGTTAGTAGTTTGGAAACTATTTGCAGTATATTCTAGGCTTACACAAATGATTAAATATACTGAGGATAATAAGAGCCATTTTGGATAAGAGAGCTAAAACCTGGAAAGAGAATGTACACCGTAGTATTGAATTGGAACGGGAGTATCTCCTTGAACTCATTGTTTTTGGTAGGTAAATATGTGAACACATACACATATACACAAACATTTCCTTGCTCTGTTAAAAAGGTCTAGAGCGATGACACACCAAAAGCCGCGAGCACCGCTAGTGTCCAAATTTAGGCTGCTAAGCACCATTCTCCATTAAAAGCAACTAAGGCTCCTTGGAGAAAAGGCTGATTGTTTCTAGGGCAAGGACAGTGAATAAATAACAACATGAGCTTTCAACATCTAGAAAGTAAGCACGTGCTCATAGGATGATGGAACTATATGAACAGGACACAGGACCCAGCTTGAAAGTGCTCCTACTAGCCCAAACTGGGAACATTTGAACATAAAAATAAATAACAAGCATCATAGATCATAACCCATTGGAGAAATTCAGGATCCGTGAGTACATACTGATATAAATAAGTAAATAAACAGGGAGAAGGGGAAGTGCTTTCTCATAGCCAAATGACAATCAAAAACTACGGAATGAATGATGAAATCAGAACGGGTGTCAAAACTAGTGGGTAGCCCTGAATAGGACAGAATATTGATGTAGTGTCAAAAGTAACTCCCACAAGTTACTTATTTACAAAGGGAAAAACTCACAACTGACAGTGGAGGATGCCAGCAAATGGTCAAAATTAACAATCGTCAGACCTGGGACAATGCAACATTGTGATGCTTTGAGAACAACACAACATCTTTCCTACGGTCTCCCTGACAAAAGGAGTGCCTAAGATGAAGCTTAATTGTTATGAACCACTAAACAAAAGGAAGGGATGTTTTACAAAGCAGTTGGCCTGGACGCTTTATAAATGCTGAGGTCAAGAAAGTAAAAGAAAGCTGAGGGATTTGTCCAGATTAAAGGAGACTGAAGACAGGACAAGGAAATGCAGGCATGATCCCAGACTCAATCCTGGACCAGGAAAAATCATAGCAGAAAAGAACGGTTTGGGAACAACTGCTGAAATGTAAATATGAACTTGGAATTGGATAGTAGTAGTATATCTGCACTCAATTTCCTGATTTTGAACATTGTACTGTGGTTCTCTAAGAGAATAACCATGTTCTTAAGAAATACAGGCTGAAACATATAATGATCAAGGTGTGATGTCTCTAAATTACTCCCCCCAAAAATCATAAAAAGAAAGAATTAATGAAACGAATGAGGCAAAATGTATACAGATAATGAAAATGTTTAAAGCAGGGGTATCCCATCTTTTAGCTTCCCTAGGCCACATTGTAAGAAGAATTGTCTTGGGCCACATGTTAAAACAACAACAACAAAACACACACACACACACACACACACACACACACACACACACACCTCTTATCTTCCTGGGCCGCAAGTTGGACAAGCTTGGTTTAAAGGGTATATGGAATTCCTCACCCTGTTCTTATGACTTTTCTGAGTTTGAATTTATTTCAAATTAAATTTTAAAATGCACATCCAAATACAAAGTTGTAAGAAAAGTGGCAAAATCACAAAACTCATTTGTGACTAAAATTATTGGGAAAAAAATCTAGAGAAAAATAACTGAAATTTGGCTTTTAACAATTAGAAATTTTATGTGACTTATAATAGAAATGATTGCTGTCAATTTGGCTTTTCAAATATTTATTCCTTTTATAATTAGTAATTTCCAACCCATTTAAAAACTATATATAGACTTTTGCACTGGAAGAAAACTTACAGCACTTTAAATCCTTGAACGAACACAATATAATGGAAATGCTAATATAATTTAACTAGAACAATGTTAATAAGCCTCCTTATAATTAAACTTAATTCTGAGAGGAAACATAAAGGTGCTTTAATGGAGCAAATCAGTTACATGTTCCAAGAGTTTTCTAAAATATTTTATCCTAACAATTTGAAGATGATAATTTTCATGTATTATATTTCTCTATAGTCTTCTGAGTAAAACACCCTAAGCAAGCACACTAACTCCCATATAATTGGAAATTCCCTACACCTTATTATCCAGTATCACAACACATATTATGAGACAGCTCCACTGACCATACTAGAATTATATCTAAACCAGGATCTCTGAACCAGCATTACACATTAGAACTTGTGTCTTAACTTTCCATGTGAACAAAATTAACAAAACAGGTGTTAGGTTTCTCTAATATTAGCACAGTTTTCGAGTTTAAAAGAAAAACCCCTTGGATTAATCTCCAGAATTTTTTCAACTCTAAGATCCTATAACTCTAAATAAAACTAATCAAATTATAAAGTCATGGATTGAATGGTGAAAAACACAAACATAACTAATAACCAGGAAATCAAAGAGAAAAAGAAAATGAAATGGACAAAAACAAGCTGGTTAGTGGAAGATCTTAAAAGCCCGGGACAAACACCTGCAGAGTAATATGACGGTCTAAGAACAAAAATTAAATTATCCAAAGAGCAGATCGTGAATACTCACCATAATCATGCTGTATGCAAGGATAAGAGCCCTAATAATCAAATAATCAAATTATTTTAACGCATTTTCTTATAAAGTTTCAAGTCCAACCAACCAAAAGCATTAAAATAAAACATGAAAAACCAACTATTTAAAATATTGCCTTGAAATACACAATCAACCATTTTGCCAAGAGATAATGGATTCAAAGAGTCCTAAATTATAATTTCCTTGAGAAATAAATTAATTAGAGTTATTCATATATTTGGTGCACATTCCCTATTGATATTTTTATTTATTAGTACTGAACAATGGGAAAATTAAACTTAAAGCAACAGAATAATTAATAATAACACCAAAAAAACCAACACTTAGGAACAAATCTAACCAGATATATGCATGATTTGTATGCTAAAAACTACAAAAATGCCAATGAACAAAATCGGAGGTGATCCAAATAAATTAAGAGAAATATCATGTTCATGGACTGGATTGAAAGACTTGATATTGTTAAGATGGCCATTCTTCCCAAATCAACATTTAGACTTAGCATGATCCGAGTCAAAAATCCACTAGAAATTTTTGTAAAAAAAAAAAAAATCAATAAACTGATTGATTATAAAATTGATATTAAAAATGCAAAAGAACTAGAATAGTAAACTTTTTGAAAATAACAAAAGGATTTACACTATCTGGTTTCAAGATATATTATAGGCTGGGCGCTGTGGCTCACGCCTGTAACCTAGCACTTTGGAAGGCTGAGCCAGGTCGATCACTTGAGGTCAGGAGTTCAAAGCCAGCCTGGCCAACATGGTGAAACCCCATCTTTACTAAAAATAGGAAAAAAGTTAGCCAGGAGTGGTGGCAGACACCTGTAATCCCAGCCACTGGGGAGGCTGAGGTGGGAGAATTGCTTGAACCTGGAAGACAGAGGTTGCAGTGAGCCAAGATCATGCCACTACACTCCAGCCTGGGCAACAAAGCGAGAATCTGTCTCACACACACACATACACACACACACACACGCAAAAGATAAACACATAGATCAATGAAACAGAGTATAGTCCAGAAATAGATCAACATATACATAAGCAATTGATTTTTCACCAAGGTGC
The DNA here is from genome assembly GCF_048565385.1 of Saimiri boliviensis. NCBI lineage: Eukaryota > Metazoa > Chordata > Mammalia > Primates > Cebidae > Saimiri > Saimiri boliviensis. The sequence goes on along the minus strand of NC_133469.1, from coordinate 28,160,659 downwards.
AAGGATGATTTAATGAGGAGAAGAAAGCCTTTCCAACAAATGGTGCTGGAATGACTGAACCTCTCTGTGGTTCTGAACCCCTCTGTGGTTACACAACATTCTTTACTAATGAAAATAAGGGAAATTGTAGTTGACAAATAAAAAAGCAAACTCATAAAGAAAGAAAAAAAAGCATACAGATACAAAACCTGAAAACTCCCATAAGGTGTCATCCATCCCGGCTGGGGATTATTAACTTACATTCCCAATGAACAATTCTCTGCTTTTTTGCTTCCAGGTTCCAACAGGAGCAAAAAAACATAAATCAAAGTGAGTAGTCAGTTAACTATAATCATCTATTCTACAGAAGCCTTAAGTATATTTATTTTTACGTAACTCTACTTTTCAAAGTGGAACTTTTACTTCTTGACTTAAAACTTGACAGGAGGAGAAAATAATAAATGCAACGTCATTTGGGAATATCGTAAATAGTTGGGTCTTCTTCTAAAACCCAAGTCCTCGATCCTGCCCCCAAATTAAATTCAACACACATGTGTTCTTCCAAAATATCAACAAAATATTCCTAGATTAATTAATGGGATCATTCACTTAGATAATGGAGAGATTCTGAGCCATGAATATTAAGAGTCCAATAGACAAAAGCCCAAATTGAAAAGAATGTGGCCAAAGAAAAATTCATGGAATGTTCCAAGCAATTGGCTCTTAACTCAGAAAGGAACAGCGCGAACTGGGACTGGGAGAGAAATGTAAGAATGTAGTGGCGAGAAAATTCTATCAACCCCTTCCAATGGTTGGATTGCTTTCAGCCTTTTAAAACCATTATATAATGACAGAAAAGTAACAGTTTCTGACCATGCTAACCCTCCTCTCCAGACTGCAGTCACTTCTGTCATTCATCACAGTTCCCTGCACAGCAGACAGTAAACACACTGACAGTTAAAGTAAGAGAGATTTAAAATCATTTAAAAGGAAATAGACATATTATTCAAATCAGACATATGACTTACATTTTCCAGAGACTTCTCTAAGAAGGAATATGACAAGTGACATTATGGAAATCAGGGTCTGAGTATAGAGCACAAATTATCTATCCACCTCTCAGGGCAAAATGGTGGCAGAGAGGTTGTAAAATGCTGAGTCTAACCGTAATTTTTAACAAGGAAGAAACAGAGTAAGAGCCAACCAATCGATACACGTGAGTTTGCTCTGTGATAATTCATCTGGCTATGAACTCATGATTTCAGCACTTTTCTGTATGTATGTTTTATTAAATCAATAAAAGTTTATTGAACACAAGAGAAATCAGCCAGTAAGTATGCATGGCATGATGCTACGATGTAAAATGAAGGCCTCAATGCAATTGTAATCTAACTGGAGAGCCTGATAGCTACACACAAAATGAGAGCACTTAACTTGTCTTGTATTAAGTGCCAAATTCACTTGGTAGAGGAGAAATGCTAAAACGTGTTGCTTCCTCAGATGACGGCACCAGCATCCTCACTAAGCTCCCAGCCACCTGCCATCCTTCCTTCCAATGCATCCTTCATGCTACTCACATCAGATCTGGATCTGATCACGACACTTCCTTGCTTTGAAACTTTCCATGGGTGTTACAGAGGATGTTGGATGAGACACTCGTGTTATTGCAATGCACACCACCCTCTGTCCGTTACCTCTACCGTGCAAACACATTGGCACAGACCCGGCCTGCCCAGGTATCCCTTACGACTTAACAGTCCCTTTGCACGTAGTTGGGAGAAAAGACATCTAAGTCATCACACTGATTTCTTAACCGCCCTGGCCCAGAGGTGACATACCCCACTTTTCTGGAAAGATGGGAGAAACTAGTAACAGTGCTTGGCTTGGGGGTGATGGTGATTCCAGCGGGTTCCAGCACTCACAGCTCCACGTACTGTATTAACCTATTTACCGTAAATCCCACCTCTGTATCTTCACATGGACTTCTCCCATCTCAGCACCCAGCCTCTGTTCACCAATCCCCTGGCCACTCTCTGCCATCCACTTGTCTACCCCCTTTCCCACAAGCCTCTTCCTCCAGGCTAACACCCTGGTTAATGCCCACTACACCTTTAGGACTTCAAGCAAGCACTACAGAAAGCAGTGAACTTAGAAGGCCGCTCCCCGAGGCGAGGCAGAGTCGCCCCTTCTATACTCCCATAGCACTGGGGTTTTTTTTTCAGAGCATGATCCAACTTTATTAAAATTACTTTTTTATTTTATGAATCATGTGGTTCAAAATCGTTAAAATATATTTTTAAAGTTTTCTTCTCTTTCCTGCCCTTCATTTGACCAGTCACGTACCACCACCGTCACCCCCAAGGCACCTGCTCTTACTAGTTTCTTCCATCTTTTCAAGGAAGTGGGGGATGTCACCTCTGAGCCATGGCTGTGAAGAAATCGATGTGACAGCTCTCCGCAAGGGACTCCAAATCCTAAGGGACACCAGTGCCACAAGATGGAAGAGCTCAGTGTATGGAGAAAAGCCTCACGCTGATCTGTAACAACCTGTTACAAATGTTACAGGCTTGTGACAACCTGCGTGTCAAGCAGTGTTACCAAAGGAGGAAGAGCATCTCCTGTGTACACCCCCTGACATTCTGGAGTTTCCTCGTTACGGGTGTTTGTGTTACCTTCGAATACAATATAAAAGCAAGTGCAAATATGAACTCTCATTTTCCACTGTACTCGATACGCACTGTCAACATCAGCCTTTTTTCCAAAACACTGTGCTTTGGAGATCGCTCTCTACCAGGCAGGAGGAGCTGCTGGATTCCCTTTCACAACCGCACGGAAGTCCAGCTTACAGCACAACGTCATTGACGGAGCTTGCTCTCCAACGATGAATATTTGGGCGGTGCCAAATATTTCGCTTTTACAACTCTGCTCCAATAAATTACCCTCTACATCCATTGTGTATCATGCACTCAGGTACAGGGGCAGGATACCTTCCTCAGAGTAAAAACTTGTAAGTTCATGGGGACGTTCTGTTATTTCAGTAGGCACGGCCTCATCAGCCTCTGCTGGAGTTGGGACCTGTTTACACTCCCACCAGCGAAGGAGAAAGGTGCCCAGTTTGAAACCCGATGCCACACCCAAAGTGTGTTCTTTAACTCTGGGCTTTTTATCAATTTGAAAGATAATAAAATAACATTTCAGAGCAACTTTGAGTTTCTCTTATTTTTGAATAACATTGAAAATCTTTTCTTGGGTTCAAGTTCCGTCTGTTTCCCCGTTTTAACGGCCTCTCGATAGCCTGTGCCCATTTTTACCCTGGATGATGGGGCTTTTGCTTAGAAGTTTCTAGGGCTTTTTTTTTCAGTATTGTGACATGTAAGTCAACACTGTTGCTCAAGGAATATTCCGGCTGTCCACCTCTCAGGTTCTTGGTCGGGTCCGTGTGAGGGATCCGTGCGCCTGTTCCTGGTTCCTTGTCATTCCTGGCATTGATAGAAATACCTCTAGCGTTCTCCTCTTATATATGACACCGGCCTTTCAAATAGACAGCTTGCATCATGTTAAGGAAAGACACATCTCTTCCAAGTTCAGTAAGTAGCGGCTGGTTCCTCATTTGTCTTGCTGACTAGGCTGTGGGCTACAAGAGGGAAGTGGTCTGTTTTTGTTTATTTTTCTCTCTAATCCCTAGCACAATGGCTAGTAGTTAATCGGCTCAATGAATGCTGGATACATTTACTTAAGGGAATATCAGCATGGTTGTGGTGCAGCCACAGATGGTTTCAGGAAGACGTTAAGTGCAAGCTAGACTTGGAGAGATTAATGAGCTATAGAGGGTCAGGAGAGAGAATGAGCCAGCGCTCTGAGGCAGGAAATTTAGCTTGAGGTAAGGAAAGAGTGCGACTGCAATTCAGGCAGAGCAAGTTCCTACAGGGAAGAGGTGGAAGGTATGCCTTATTACGCCAAGGAGGCTCAGGGAGGGGTGGCCTTCAGCCTCCAGGCTAAGGGATCCAGTCTCAGGAATTCGGATCCTCACTATTTTACTCTGCTTGCTGAAAGCTTTGAAGGCCAAAAGGCCTGCAGGGGAATCGTTTTTAGAATAAGCGGGCAATTGTTTCATAAAAAATAAAAACTCCACTCCTGAGTCCAGCTCTGAGGATTTTAGAGCAGAAACTCTTTCTCCTCAACACGAAGTCCCAGAGTGAGGCTGAAGGTCGCTGTTACGCATTTGTAGCCCTTCTCCTTCCCCAGGGCACTCTGCAGTATGATACTTGCCTGCCATGACACCTGTCCCCAGATGACCCTTACATCCTCTTCCCTGTCCCTTACCTCACCTAAAACAGGTATTTGGTGTCAACCCCTACATACTAATAGTGCCTGCCTACCTCCACCCTGCTGAATATTTATACTAGAATGTGAAGATGTTATCAAAAGCCGTCAAGACTCAAAAGGTTAAACCCATAGTAGTGGAACACCAGGCGGTATGGGTGCCACTGCCAACCCGCTGGGGGCGAGGGTTAGCCCTGACTGTGCACTGATCTTCACAGCTGCAACCTGGTGCTACACCGCCCCAACCTGCTCGTGGTTGAAGCTGCTTTTCATATTTGCTCTGAAATCTAATGCATACAAAATAACGACTTGCTAGAGCCATCAGGTGGTTTCTGTGATTATTTTGCCCAATTCCTTTTACCTTACAATCAACTGAATACAGTCATGTGTCAATTACGTAACAGAGGTATTTTTTTAAAGTCATCTCGTAAGTTGTGAATACCGCTAGTGAGCATTCACTCTGAATGTTTTAAAGGGAGTAATACCCAGTGCCTTAATACCATCCCAGAAGTGGAGATATCTCCAGTGGAAATCAAGTTGGCCTGATCAGTGAACGCTCCCTCCCACTCCCTGTGTGCAAGGGAAGGGCACGTGGAAACAGCAGCTGCTCCCTGATCCCTACTCGAAACAGCTGTCCAAAGGATCCCTCTATTTCTAGATATTCATCCTATCACCCACTCCAACAGTGCGCAGACATCTGCAAGTCCTCTGGTAAGACCACTTGGAGACAAGTGTGTGGACTAAGACTTCACACTACGAGAATCATCATCTAGTATACACTCTTTATGTCACACGCTACAAATAATGGTTTGACGCTAATGGCAGTTGAAATCATTGTGTGCGGAAACAGAAAGTCAACCAAAAAAGAAAAGTCAGTTCCTCAGATGTGCAAAATACTGAACTAGAAGCTGTAGAATCACAGAGAGAAAACAGAGTCAGAGATGAGCTCTGATCTCAAGGATCAGTTGGGAAAATTAAAGAGGTACCTCACAGTGCTACACTTTCCACAGCGGGTGCCGAATGAATGCTACAGACAATGAGCAGAGCAGGAACATCAGAAGAGATTATTCATAGTCAGAAATCAGGGTTTTAAGCTAATCCTTGAATGGCGAATCTTTGAGAAGAGCATACAAAAGAAAGTGGCCTTCCACAGAGGGAGGCAGGCTGTGAAAGCAGATGCGGGGTGCCGGAAGCATGATGCATGTCCACAATGAACGCTGAAATTCACAATGAACGCTGAAATTTAAAGATGAGGGAAAAAAGATGGAGGCAAGTTCTGCGTACCCGAGTGACAGTAACCAGCCAACTGCACCCTGCGCAGGGGCTTAGGAAAGCTTCAGAATGCAATCACACTGTGATGAGACCATGTGTTCAGACTGCCAGATAACAGAGAAAGGGCTGTAGATTGGAAGTAGCTGATCCTGACACCTGGCCAGAGGCTATGCTTCCAAGCAAAAATGAAGTTTAACAAAAGGACGGCTGAGTGCAGTGGCTCACATCTATAATCCCAGCACTTTGGGAGGCTGAGGTGGGCAGATCTCACGCAGTCCAGAGCTCGAGACCAGCCTGACCAACGTGGTGAAACCATCTCTGCTAAAAATACAAAAATTAGCTGGGCGTGGTGGTAGGCACGGTAATCCCAGCTACTCTGGAGGCTGAGGCAGGAGAATCGCTTGAGCCTGGGAGGCAGAGGGTTGCAGTGAGCTGAGATCACACTACTGCACTCCAGCCTGGCGACAGAGTGAGACTCCATCTTCAAAAAAAAAGGAGGTGGGGTGGAGGCTGGACCAAAAAAAAAAGGATGGCCAGTTAGGGAGGTCCTGAACTATCTGGGTCAGGGTAATAATGGCATAACTAAGGTGGCTGTGATAGAAATAAAGGGTAATGGGCAGAAGAGACAAGGACGAGAAGGCATCAGCGGGGCTTCAGAGCTTTGGTTCCAGGGCAGCTTGGTGAACAGTGGTGTCATTAACGTCAACAGAAAGGGAGGAAAGGGCACCAGGTGTGCGTGCGCGTGTGTGTGCACGTGCGTGTGTGCACGTGTGTGTGTGCGCATGCATACAGGTGTGTAGGTTTCTTAGTTTGCATTTTCCTGGTCAGGGAGGAGACGACTGGTGAGGTGCCGGATCTGTTCTGGCAGAGGCAAGGGTGACACACTACACTAGAAATGCTCATTCATTATGAAATGAACCACAGCACTGAAGCGCGCTGGCTCGCTAAGGCTGCACCCACGCTGTGGCATCAGGCAGGTGCAGAGGTTACTTGTGGAAAGGGACAGGTGCAAACAGGGACGCAGGAGACAGACAGGAACACAGCAAGCCAAAGGCGGAGCCTGGCAAAGTCCTGGGAACTAGGAAAGGCTGATTCCGTCATAGCCGCTGCATGACTCCATCTCGTCGTTTCGTCTTTCTGCACATTAGCTAGCTCCTCTCCTTCCATAGTTTTGAATAATTTAAAAAAAATATGGCCGAGCACAGTGGCTTACACCCATAATCCGGCCCTTTGGGAGGCTGAGGCGGGCAGATTGTTCTGAGTTCAGGAGTATAAGACCAGCCTGGACAACACCAAGAAATCCCATCTCTAAAAAAATACAAAAATTAGCCATGTGTGGTGGTTTGCACCTGTGGTTCCAGCTACTCAGGAGGCTGAGGCTGGAGAATGGCTTGAACCTGGCAGGCAGAGGTTGCAATGAGCTGAGATCATGCCATTGCACTCCGGCCTGGGCAACAAGAGTGAAACTCTGTCTATATATATATATATATATATATATATGAGATTCCTTGTGGAATAGAGTTTCATCAAATCCAAAGGCCTATGTAAAAATAACCATTTTTGCGGCACTTTATGCAATTAATCAGGCCAAGTATAAGACTAAAGTTTATGCGTAATTAGTTTTCACCAAAAATGAGGACTGGGGAGAAAAATTTTGCTCCAGAGATTCTCATACCTTTGTCATTAAATCCTAGTCTCGTTCATTGTTTTTAAGCTTTCTGCCTATATTTTAGACTAACCCTGCTTATTCCTATCAATCAAGTGGTGATCTTCTGAGCTTGTTTTTTGAAAAAAAAAAAAAAAAAAAAAAAAGGAAGGGTAATGTAAAAATGTGAAACAATATGCTAGTTCTGGGCAATTATCTTGCAAATTCTGCCAGGTAGTGAAAGTGAGTAAGGCACCCGTAACCTGGAGGTTTCTTTGTTTGGGCAAATAAAACCAGGGAACTTCATAGACCGCCCCCCCCCAAAGGGGATTTCTCTATCCTGGCAAGTAAAATGTTAGACGGAAATTACCTACCACACTACACTTGTGAGAACTGCTGTCCTCACTACGATTTGCAATAAGGTTATACATGGTACTCCCTTCTAACTGAAATACTGGACAGAGGTTCCATTGCTGTTGTATTTTGCTTAATTATCCTTATAACAGGGATAATAGTTAATAACAAAAAGGAAGCATGAAAGTTTTATTATCACTGAGTCTGCTAGGACTTTCTACTGGGTCTAGTGATGCACCTATTTTTTTTTTTTTTTTTTTTGAGACGGAGTCTTGCTCTGTCACCCAGGTTTGACTGTTAGAGTGCAGTGGCGCGACCTTGGCTCACTGCAACCTCTGCCTCCCGGGTTCGAGGTATTCTCCTGCCTCAGCCTCCCGAGTAGCTGGAATTACAGGCATCCACCACCGTACCCAGCTAATTTTTGTATTTTTAGTAGAGACGGGGTTGGGGTTTCACCATCTTGACCAGGCTGGTCTCAAACTCCTGACCTCGTGATCCACCCACCTCGACCTCCTAAAGTGCTAGGATTACAGGCATGAGCCCTGGCGCCCAGCCGAATGATGCACTTTTAAATGAAACATGCTACTTTTGGGTTAACACCTCTAACATAGTAAAGAAAAATCTATAGGTACTTAAAAATCAAATCAAAATTATTGACAGGCTCAGGGGAAATGCTGGCTTCAGCCCCAAGTGGCTATAATTCCTCTTTAATGACTTCCAGTCTTCTTTATGGAATTCGTTCACCCCTTTATTAAGCCCTGTCTCACCTGTATGTCTTGTATTAATATTTGTACCCTGGATACTCAATACTGTAACTCGAATGTTTCTTCCTGCCTAGAAGCAATCAAATTCCAAATGGTGCTGTAAACTGAACCACACATAGACATGCCATTCTTCCGAGGACCCTCCTCGGATGGACCCCAGGAGGAGGCCTAGCTGCTATTCCCCAATCCACATCCCTTTTCAGCGGGAAGTAGCCAGAAAGAGTCATCGCCCTAAACCTCCTAACAGCAGTTAGTGTGGCATCTCCACAGGGGGGAATGTTGTTGAAGTTACTAAGAAATGATTTTAGACAGATAGAGAGAAAAAGGGGTCCTTGGGAAGTTTTCATTTTTTAAAGCATCTCCAGAAAAGTTTCTTGTAAAGCCCCTGCTCTTACAGCCAGGTGGGTAACCTTTGATATGTAAATGCAGGCCATTAGAAACTGAGTCCACCCAACATGTGATACCCGAAAGCCCCCTTGCCCTTGCCCCACAAGTTCCTGGCAACATGGCTACCCCCCCCCCCCAAATCCCGAGGCCTGTAGAATATCCTGGTGCCCTGTATTTGCATATTAAAAGGCTAGGGTGGGAGGGCCAGCTTTTTCATAGGCTTTGTGAATGACGTCTGGTCGAACCAATCCCATGAGCCCTATGCAAATCAGACACCGCCCTCCTCCAGCCCTATACACCTGGCAGGTTTCTGCCCCACTTGGGGTTCCTCTCTACTTTGGAGTGTCCCTCCCTCTGTCTCTGTACAGGGGAGCTTCTTCCTTCTCCCATCCTTCTTGTCCCTTCTTGCCTAAACTCTCCGCTCCTTCAAACCAAAAAAAAAAGAAGAAGAAAGAAGAGGAGGAGGAGGAGGAAGAAGAAAAGGCAAAAGAAGGGAAGCAAAGTGGGGAGCAGGAGAGAGTAAAGGAAGAGAGAAGTGGGAGAGAGAGGGGGAGACGGAACACTTCTGTGGGACATGAATCATAATGCCTTCTCCTGGCAACAAGCAGCTAGCTCAGGAAGAAACCAACCACTTCATGGACGTTCCAGCATCGCTTAACCTGACTCTCCTGCTGTCCCTTAAGACATTTCAAAAACTTAGTTTAGTAGGGCTCAGTGCCTCATAATCCCAGCATTTTGGGAGGCTAGCGGGGAAGATCGCTTGAAGCCAGGAGTCTGAAACCAGCCTAGGCAAAACAGCCAGATCCTCTCTCTCTACACACACACACACACACACACACACACACACACACACACACGAGCCAGGTAGGACGGTACACGACTCAACTCTGGAGGCTGAGATGGGAAGAGCGCGTGATTCCAGGAGTTCAAAGCAACACTGTGCTATGATCACGCCACTAAACTCCAGCTTAGGTAACAGAACAAGAAGACCCTTTCTCAAAAACAAAAACCACAAAAAAAAACTCCTTACTCAGCTTCGTGTAGTGGTCAAAAGCTTTAGCTTGGAGTGTGGCAGACTCCAGCTCAGCCCAGCCCACCACCATGTGTAAGACACCAGGCAAATCCCTTCACCTCCCGGGCTCAGCTCCTTGCCTGTAAAAGGCGGCCAGGCATGACCTGCACAGGGTCATTCCCTAGACACACTGAGAGCGCACAGGTAGAGCACTGAGCACCAAGGAGCTCAATCACTGTTATCCTCACCCCAAACTGTACGGATACAGTCTTTTCTAAAGCTTCTTAGACGTACCTCTGCTGTTATGGGTAACCTGGAAGCAACCATCATATTTGTGCTACACTATGAAGTTATAACAAAAGCATTATGTCTAAGATTTGACTGGGAGTCTCAGTTTCAAACATTTAACCGATTTTCCCATCAAGAGCCAAATATTTTATTTCAAAAAGGAACTTCTGCTTCAAGAGCGTAATACAATAATTAGAGCCGGACTCAAATCTCTCACCATAAACAACCAGGAAGCGTGACAAACACGTTCTATGAAATAACTGTTTTCAGACCTGGAAAGGGCTGTGGTCTTTCAGAGAAGGAAAATCAAGCAGGAGGATCCCAGGATGGGCCAGCTCCTGGCCCGGAGGTTCCCTTCTGAACTGCAGCGCTAGGAGGGGGACCCAAGCAGACCGTGGTGGTCTTGCTGAGGTGAGGGCATCAAGACTTCAGGGGTGCTCAGGTTCCTGGAAACACCAAAAAAAACTAAACAATAAGATGAAGAGGGACAGCGAATAAGCCGGTGTGGCAACAGCCTAACACATCAAAGTACATTCGATTCAAAAGACAACAGGGAAAGGGGAACGAAAGAATACACAGAAGACAGTGAGGAGGATGGGAGGCTTCAGTCCAACTGTTCTGATAACTAATTGTAAATGATCTAAAAATTCTCATGAAATAACAGGGATTGTTAGTCTGGGTTTAAAAAACGGTCTTAAGCAGATTCTGCCTGTTAACAAACACACTTTAAATAGAGACACTTTCAAATTAAAGAAGGGAGAAGAGATGTCCCATGCCAACACTAACATCAAGAAGGCTGGAGTGACTAAATCAATATTAGACAAAGTAGACACCAGAGCAATATATTGCCAGGATCAAAGACATTTCATTGTGATAAATGAGTCAATTCCTCAAAAAGACATCACAAGTGTAATGCGTGTGCACCTATCAGAGAGGATCGAGCAATCCCTCTCCCAGGTATTTACCAAAGAGAAATGACAGTGTACCTTCACAAGGCTTGTGTATAAATGCCTGTAGCTGCTTTATGCATCCTTTCCCCACAATGGGAACAATTCCGGTGTCCACAGACAAGTGAACTGTGTTAAGTACACATAAAAGAATAATATTCAGCAATAAAAAGAAACAAAATCGTGGCTGGGCATGTTGGCTCAGGCCTGTAATCCTAGCACTTTAGGAGGCCAAGGCAGGTGAATCTCTTGAGGTCAGGAGTTCAAGACCCATTTGGCCAACATGATGAAACCCTACCTCTACTAAAAATACAAAAATTAGCCAGGCCTGGTGGAAGGTGCCTGCACTCCCAGCTACTCGGGAGACTGAGGTACGAGAATCGCTTGAACCCAGGAGGTGGAGGTTGCAGTGAGCCAGGATCGTGCCACTGTCCTCCAGCCTGGGCAACAAAGCGAGATTCCCTCTCAAAAACACAAAGAAGAAAAATCTGATATGGGAGCAACAGTATGGAAGCATCTCAAGAATATTATGCTGAGCCAAGTAAACCAGACATAAAAGAGCATGTATGGTTTGAATCCATTTACATGAAGTTCTAGAAAAGGTGAATGTAATCTATTGTGACTAAAAGCAGGCCCGTGGCTGCCCAGGGCTGGGGTGAGTTGAACCCAAAGGGCAAGACTATACTTTTTGAAGTTACGGAAATGCGTATTACACATCAATTACATTATTTTAAAAAGAACACAGCACAGAGCACATTTATTAGTAAACAGGAAAAAAAAAATAAGTAACCTTGGATTCTTATATTTGGTACCTCATGAATAAGAAATCAGGTATAGGGCCGGGCGCGGTGGCTCAAGCCTGTAATCCCAGCACTTTGGGAGGCCGAGGCGGGTGGATCACGAGGTCGAGAGATCGAGACCATCCTGGTCAACATGGTGAAACCCCGTCTCTACTAAAAACACAAAAAAGTAGCTGGGCATGGTGGCGCTTGCCTGTAATCCCAGCTAGTTAGGAGGCTGAGGCAGGAGAATTGCCTGAACCCAGGAGTCGGAGGTTGCGGTGAGCCGAGATCGCGCCATTGCACTCCAGCCTGGGTAACAAGAGCGAAACTCCATCTCAAAAAAAAAAAAAGAAAAAGAAAAAGAAATCAGGTATATTCTGAAAATAAACTAAAAGGCAACAATGAAAGAAAGGGCCAAAATGAGTGTTCCCAGCAAGGTACTCCATTTCGAGTTCTTTTCTGTCACCAAGTCTGAACTCACTTGCTGGCTGAAAAGTAGAAGCCGCAAAACAACTCATTTGAAGCTTCTTAAGCAGCCATAAAGTTTAAGATAAGGATGTGAATTCCTAAAGAACAAACTCCAAACACTGACAACGATTTAAACTAAAAGAAAGTATTTCTTTGGAGAGTGAGTGCATCATCGTACAAGGTAAGAATATTTGCTGCTTTAAAAAGTTGTCCCAGTTTCTCTCTCTGTGTTCCAGTGTTATAAACAGTATCTCTGGGGGCCTAGAAGGACTCTCTGTCCCAGCTGGGATTTCACTCCTGACTCACACCCTTAAGAAGCTTCTCTGTTCATCGAGAAAGAGCTATCAGTGTCAGGCTAAAGCTCTTAGCTTAATGCTGACCTCAGAGCATCAATGCAGAGGAGGTGTGACAATACGCCGGCAAATGGCCCACTCTCCACATCACGTGACTTTAATTCCAAGAGGCATAAACAGCATCCTCCTTCTCTACTCTCAGCCTCCCTTTACCTTTGGCCCCAACTGGATCAGAGGACACAGTGTCCCCAGCAGGCCACTTCTCCCTGCAACCCTTTTTTTGCACTGCAACATCATTTCTTACAAATCTATTGGCTTTGTCTTCAAAATTGAGAATTCCATGACTTCCCTTTGCTTCTATGGTTACCCCACTGGTCCAAAGGCCAGCATCATCTTTCACAGCCTCTAGCTTTCTAAGAGGCCCCTGAAATGGTATAGATTTGTATCCATGCCCAAATCTCATGTTGGAGGAAGGGCCTGGTGGGAGGTGACTGGATCACGGGGGCGGATTGCCTCCTCGCTGTTCTCATCTTAATCTCATAGATAAAGATCCCACATTTGCTAGTACTGCTAGAGCATATAATTTTTTTCCTAAAATATGTGGACCCTGGCAGAGAGAGAGCTACAGGGCTGAGTTCAGCTGCAGAGGCCGGCTGATCAGCAAGCCTTGCCTCTTGGCTAAGTTGCCTTAGGATTTAAATTCGTGCCACAGGAAAATGACCAGGAGGCTGTTTGGGGTATCTCAGGGGCTCCTTGGAGATAGTAAACACACTTAGCAACTGTCCAATACTGGAATGCCAGAGGTCTGTGGGTTTCCGACACATACTTTGCTACCCATCTTTTGCAGAATGAGCAGGTTAGGGATGGGCCTCTTCTATGGCCTGACTGTCTCCGTCTTCTCCATGTGCCTTTTTGTTTAATGAGACATTCCTAGTGAAGGACTCAAACATATTTAATTGAATGTCTCCTTCAGCAAACCACATAAAGTAGACCAGCTACAGAGAGACCTCTGTGCGTAGCTGCCAAACCCTGGATTTTAGTATCATTATATAGAAATCGAAAGTATACAGTTGATATGTCATTTGTTTTTAAAGAACTTCATATGCATGCAGATTTCCACACTAAATTTTGCTGGTTATAGGCGGAAAAAGCATATGACTTCCAGCTCAGGCTCTGCCACTTGGAAGTTGTGCCAACTTGATCACATCATTTCCCCAACACATCACTGAAGTATCCAGTACACAGGTAGCATCCCTGGCTTAAACTAATACTAATGCTATTTATCGACTAATAGTATTCTAATCACATGATCAGAAGAGCTCAGGGAAAATTAAGCAGTAAAAATTAAACAGATAATAGATGACCATGCGCAGTGGGTCACCCCTGTAATCCCAGCACTTTGGGAGGCTGAGATGGGTGGATCTCTGGAGCCCAGGAGCCCCAGGTCAGCCTGGGCAACATGGCAAATCCTTGTCTCTATAAAAAAAAACACATAAAAATTAGCCACACGTGTTGGTACGTGTCTGTGCCTGTGTTCCTAGCTACTCAGGAGGCTGAAGGAGGAGGATGGCTTGAGCCAGGAGGTCGAGGCTGCAGTGAGCTGAGACTACACCACTGCGTTCCAGCCTGGGCCACAGAGTGAGATCCGTCTCAAAAAATAAATAAGTAGGCCGGGCGCGGTGGCTCACGCCTATAATCCCAGCACTTTGGGAGGCCGAGGCAGGAGGATCACGGGGTCAAGAGATCGAGACCATCCTGGTCAACATGGTGAAACCCCGTTTCTACTAAAAATACAAAAAATTAGCTGGGCATGGTGGCGCGTGCCTGTAATCCCAGCTACTCAGGAGGCTGAGGCAGGAGAATTGCCTGAACCCAGGAGGCGGAGGTTGCGGTGAGCCGAGATCGCGCCATTGCACTCCTGCCTGGGCAACAAGAGCGAAACTCCGTCTCAAAAAATAAATAAAAAAATAAATAAATACATAAATAAGTAACATTTTTTAAAAATAAAAGACAACATATTTGCTAGCCAGCAAATCAGCAATCCTATAGTTCCTAGTGATTAGCAGATGTTAAAGGACTGCGTTATTCCAATAAAATGTAGCTTTTCTGAATTCTTTTTTTGGGGAGGGATGATAATTATGGCTGATCTTAGAACCTGAATAATAATTTTAAAAAGGAAAACCAGCGCTAATAAGCCGGGTTTAAAAGAAAAAAAAAAAAAAAAAAAAAGACAACCAAATTTTCCCATAGAACTGATTTAGCCTTTTTCTGCTCTTTGTATCTTTTTTAAACCAAATCTCTCAGATGTCCCAAATGTTCAGAGGTGCAGAGGCTGCACTGCGTGGGCACGTGGCAGCTCCCAGCATGGGCAGACTCCAGCACCAGGAGCTGATGCCCAGACTTGCTTAGTCCGACACAGATGATGAAGTCAGCCGAAAAGACTGCCTTGCCAGTAGGTTTGTAGGTAACAGCTTTCCCCTCTACCCTAATGTCTTTCCTCTCTGGGCAGCATTTTTCTTAGGAAACCCAAGTTGAAACTGTGCAGAGGCCGTGACCCTAAGTCACCCAGGCTCCCCGTACTGCTGGCACCCTGTGACTGCACTGCCTCTTCAACAGAAAATCCAATTAGCTGTGCCAAGTCCAGTGTTGATCCCTGCTGTCTGAAAGTTTACACGGCTCTCTCACTAAAAGTCTCCACAAAGGCGTGGATAATGGATGCAGAACTCGATAGGACCCCAGGTTTTTCTTCTCTGAGGCTGGAGCTGCTCTGGCTGGAGAAGTCTTACAGATCAGATAAGACAGGGTGGAAACTGACTGTCACTGTCAATCAGGGGATCTGTCGGGGGAAGCCCTTCACGGTGACAGAAATGAACGCTTGCAAACAAAGGTAGGAACGAGAGGACAACAAAGGTGAAGTTGGCTCGCAGGTTAAGATTGTCCTCTCTACAACCTTCTGCAAGATTGCTCTACTTGCCGTGTTTTAACCCCAACCTTTGAATCCAAAGCTGCTGATTTATACAGCTTTTAACCAACTATGTTGTATTTTAGATCATTAAACATGTCGAGCAATAATTTTACAAATTATGAAATCGACTGGCAACTTTATTCATTGAAACTGACAAAAAGAAGTAATCCTAAAATGTTTTAGTTTGAGTTATGTTTTTTAATATGTTGGGGCTTTTTTATAATTACCAAATTTTTAAAGTAAGCATCCATGGTATATCTACATCCATCTTTATTGTGAAAGGGACTGCTCAGAATTTTTTTTTTTTTTATAAAAAAGGACTCTTAAAGGTGGTAATTTCTGTAACGTATTTTTTTGATATATAATGAAACATATACCTTTGCTTTCAACTTTCACAGCAGGTACATTTCTTATGCCTTGGCCCTAAATGTCAAATATAATTTATATATTCTTTCTAGGTAAATGTTGTGTGAAATCATGCTAAATACGTTTGAGAACAACTGAAAAAAACATTTAATAAATTAAAGTGAAAAGTAAAACTTGAAAGGAAATAAAAGGCACCAGACTGGAAACAAAGAAGTAAAACTGTTTTTATTCAATAGGGTTCCACACATAAAAAATCCTAATGAATACACACACACACACACACACACACACACACATACACACATGTGCATGCACACCTTACTAGAACTAAGAAGCTAGTTCAGGAAGATCACCAGATACAAGATCACTACACAAAAATTCATTCTATTTCCATATACTAGCAATGAACAACCAAAATGAAAATAAAGAAAACAATTACATTCACGATAGCACCAAAAATATTAAAATACGTAGGAATAAATTTAATGAGAAACACTAGGTCAAATATCCACATGCCAAAAAGAAACACTTGGGCCTTGCCTTTCACCATAGGCAAAAATTTACTCAAAATCTTCCACAGACCAAAATATAAGAGCTAAAACAATAAAACTGCCAGAAGAAAAACAGGAAAACCTTTGTGAATTTGGTAGGCAAAAAGCTCTTAAATATGACACCAAAGTTTGAGTCATAAAAGAAAAAGATGTATAAATTGGACTTCAAAATCAAAACCTGTGCTTCCAAAGTCACCATTAGGAAAATGAAACAGAGACTGGATTCCAGCCACCAACCAGAGGAAGATATTTGTAAAACATACATAAACAACGAATAGCGTAGATGAAGACAGTCCAACTTTCAGGATGGGTAAAAGATTTAAATAGAAATTTCACTAAAGGAGATATATAAATAACTAGTTTGCATAAACATGTTTAATATCATTAACGATTAGAGAAATACAAATCAAGACCACAATAAGACACCACTTCCCATCCATTCAGATGGATAGAATTTTTAAAAAGATAACAAGTGTTGATGAGGATATGCTAAACCTGGAATGCTCATAAATTGATGGTGGGAATGTAAAATGGTACAGCCACTTTGGAAAGCAATTTGGTAATTTCTTAAAAAGTTAAACACGAATTTGCCATACAACCCAGTAATTCTACTCCTACACAAAGACTCGAGAAATAAAAACATATGTCCATAAAATACTTGTACACAAATGTTTATAGTAGCATTGCTCATACCAGGCAAAAAATGGAAATATCCAAATGCCCATCAACTGCTGAATGAACAAAGTGTGCTCTGCAGGCTGGGTACTGTACTGTGGCTCACACCAGTAATCCAGCACTTCGGGAGGCTGAGGCGGTGTATCGCTTGAGGTCAGGAGTTCGAGACCAGCCTGGGGCAACATAGTGAGACTTCGTCTCTACTAAAAATACAGAAATTAGCTGGGCGTGATGGCATGCTCCTGCAGTTCCAGCTACTCAGGAGGCTGAGCCATGTGACTTATTTGGACCCAGGAGGTGGAGGTTGCAGTGAGCAGAGAGATTACGCCACTGCACTCCAGCTTCCAGCTTGGGTAACAGAGCAAGGCTCTGTCTCAAAAAGAAAAGAAAAGAAAAAGAGAAAAAAAAAAGTGTGCTCTGTCCATGATATGGAATGCTATTTAGCAGCAAAAAGGAATGATGTACAGATACAGCAACATGGATTAACTTCAAAAACCTTATGCTAAGTTAAAGAAGCCAGACACAAGAGATTACCAACTTTATACTGTGTAATTCCATTTTTATGAAATGTCTAGAAAAGGCAGATGGAGAGAGACAGGCAGATGAGTGTTTCGTCTGGGGCTGAGGACGGGAGCAGAGTAACAACAAACGGGCAGGAAGGATCTTTTGGAGGCGTGGAAATGTTTGTAAATTGTATTGTGGTAACGGTTGTACCGCTATAGAAATTCACCAAAATCATCAAACAATACATTTCCAATGGGTGAATGGCATATACTTGTTTTGCATTTTGAGGGTTGGTTTTTGAGACAGAGTCTTGCTCTGTTGTCCAAGCTGGAATGCAGTGGTGCAATCATGACTCACCAAAGCCCTGCAAAATTAGCTGGGTGTGGTGGTACACACCTGAAATCCCAGCTACTCAGGAGGCTGAGGCACGAGAACTGCTTGAACCTGGAGGTGGACGTTGCAGTGAGCAGAGATGATGCCACTGCATTCCAGGCTGAGTGACAGAGCGAGACTCTGTCCCAAAACATAAGTTAAAAAAAAGAAATGTTTTAATGTTTAAAATGATATCATTAAGAAACAGAAAGAAAAGTCCAGAATGTGGAACATTCTGCAACACACTGGACTCAGTTTCTTCCGTAAGTCAATTACCTGTGCATGTGGGAGGGGGGGCAATGCAGGGGAACTGTTCTAGATTACAAGAAATATTATCGCCAATTACAAGAACAGTATTTGAATGTTGATTCAAATCGAGAGTAAAAAAAGAAAAGTAAGACAATCAGAGAAATCTAACAATAAACTCGGTATTAGGGTACACTAAGAATCATGGTAAATTACATGTTTGGGGTAAAGGAATTGTGGTTGTATAAGAAAGCATGCATACTTTTTAGAGATGCACATAGAACTAAATGTTGTGGCTACTTTGTTCATTACTTCAGCAACCACAAAAAAAGAGGAGATGGGAAAACAGTGTCTGGCAAAACGGTGAAACAGATCAAATGTAGGTGATGCAAACATATGTGTGTATATGTATATATACACACACACATACATATACATACATATGGGGTAATTATTCTAGTCTAGTTGTTTTTAACATAAACAATTTCATTTAAGAGCTGCCATTCAGTGAGCATCTGCTGAGAGCCAATCGTCATGTTAAGGGCTTCCTGCGCACCACCAGCTCAATCCTCTCAACAGCCTCATGGTTCAGAACCATTATTATCCCTCCTATTATGGTTGAAAAGTAATGAAAGAACCACCACTTCCGGGTGTAGCCAAAGAATCTGCCAGTTCGGCAAAGACTCAGGGGCCAAGTAAATGAAAGACTACCAGGGTTTTCATCTGGAAAACGATTTTTACCGGTTGGCCACAGTACACACTGGAGGGCGGTCCTCAAGTCCTATGGTTGATCCTGTGTGTCAGGGACACTTGGTAGGTAATAAAAGAGGGAAAAGGAGGCAGAGAGAGGGTGAAACAGAACAAGACAACCAGCGAAACAATGAGGGAAGAGGGAATGGAAGACGGCGAGGGGAAATAGGAAGGCAGGAATGCATGGGCTCAGTGACGGAAGGCACAGTGGAACCTGGAAAACGAAGACCCGGAGTGCCAGACACATATACTCCCACCATGGCCCACCTTCCACTGTCCCCCAATCCCCGAGACCAGGCAGAAAGTGAGACTACTACAGAAGAAAACAAAGACCAGGCCCACGGCACAAGACAGCTCTGTCAACATGTAATTACAGATGGTGATGTGTGCTCTCCCTAAGCTGCCAACCAGCCACTGTTCTTTCCTGTAACCATGACGTTCCCAAGCTCACAAATTGAAGGGAAGAAAAGAAGAAATTATTTATTTAAACAGTGTTTAACAGCTGGAGATAAAATTCACAGCCCATCAGCACCCAGTGAGGCAGCTCTCGGGGAAGAATCTGCAGCTGAGATACTGGACCACAGTAACGCCACTGGGTGCCCGGGTCAGAGCCTCCCGGCGCCAGGGTCAGGAAAGGCTTTAATCCAAACAACGGGACATACACATCTGGGGGTGCCGTATGTATATTTGGGGGGACTGCAGACAGGAAAGGAGATACAGAAGGGAGAGAGAAGAACGGAAACACAAAAGGAGAATCCTCGATGCATTTCAGAAACTGGAATGGCAGTTTCTGAAGAGGAAAGCAGACTGATGTTCTGATCCATGCAACCACCAGAATGAACCTTGAAGGCCTCATGCTGAGGATGCATAAGGCCACACAGGGTATGCTGCCCGTCCTGTGGCGTGTCCAACATAAGCAAATCCACGGAGGCAGAAACCCGATTTGTGGTTGCCAGGAGCGGAGGGAGGGTGGAGTGGAGAAGGACCGCTAATGGGTACAAGTTCTTTTTGGGGTGATGAAAACATTCTAAAATTAGATAGTGCAGATGGTTGTATGACGGTGAATACACAAAAGTCACTCAACTGTTTACTTTCAATGTGTGGGTTGTATGCCACATGAAATACACCTCAATCAATCCACAAGAAATAAATTGAAAAAAATTTTAACTAGCAAATGAAAAGATAAATCATTCCTTTTCCCTCCGCTCCCAGAGATACAGAGTTTCTCTCTCTTGTTATCAGGAGTTTTATTTTGTTTCTTAGTACAAAATCAGAAGCAACGGAGAACATCTGTGCGGCTCATAGCTAACCACACACCATGAAAATAACGAGAAGCCGTGAGAACTAATGATATGAAAGCCAAACGCTTTCATCTGTTCCCCAACCAACCCCTGAGGAGCAGGCAAAGACCAGTCGCTTTCCACACGCAGCCCTCGGGCACAGACAGACCACATGTCATCTGCTTTTCCAAATCACCGCATCCACCTTTTCCTCGCTGTACTACATGGGTGATCAAAGAATCTCTACCTGCCGAAGACCGCCTTCATAGACAGGCTCATTTTTGTAAACCAGAGAAAGTGGTTTACAAAACTCCAAAGACTTTCTGCACCAGTTTCTACTGGTAATTATTTCATTATTTACTGGTTATTATTTTATTATCAGAGAAAAAAAGAAGTGGGAATCAGAACAAGTCACTTCACCTCCCTGTGTCTACGTCTCCTCAGCAAACAAAAGGGCAAGCCCAGAAATATCTCGAAGAATACGCAGTCTGGAAGGGATCTATCGGTCTACGTCTATCAATCATGGAAACACAGCACAAATTAAGTTCTAGGGAACTTTAATTTCTTGGAATTTTCATGAAGTAATTTCCTCCAGCCATAAAATAATTTTAAAACTATGACGCACAGCTCCCCAGCAAACCACCTCAGTAACCCCAGGAGGCAGGCAACACGCAAGGAAAGAAAGAGGTATCCTGTTTTCTTCCATTCAGCACTGCTGATTTCATGTAAAAATCCTAGAACTGCTCATCTCCCAAGAGCTTATCATAGAACTTGTTACTAGGAATATAAGCCATCATTAAATACCTTATTAATTACATGAAATTTCCTTTATTCCCAGCTGCAGCTATAGAGGATATAACACATCGGGGGGATACATTCATACATTAGCAGAGCATTGCCCAGTTTCATCACTAAAATTACAGTATGCCAAATGAACAAGCAGGACTCACCAATTTTCTGATTGAAAATCTTGTCAAAGGTTATTTCGTTTCTCTCTGCGAGATACTTCTGCATCACACTCCGGATACTGGAAGGGAAGAGTGACACGTTTTAACAATACAACCTGCATAGTGAGTAACCGTCCGCACAATGAAAGAGATATGGGTGTCTTGACTCAAAGATACCAGCTTTACAAGGTACCCTTCCTACACGAAATGCAGACTAGCCTAAAAGCTGGAAACGCCAGAGCCTTAGCCACCATCCCCTCCTGCGACACAGGGCCAACCTTACTCATAGAAACTCAACTGCAGAAAATAAGGGATTTGAAAACCCACGCTCAATGTATCTGCTCTCCAAAATACTCACAAAGGTGTCCGCACGCACCGACACGTGCACACAACACGCACCCTACATGCACTGCACACACCACACATGCGTGTGCCTCCCGACCACAGGATTCTGCTACTCCAAAACTGGGCTTCTTTCTAAAGCAAGAGCAAACGTTCCCTAGACAGATTAAGATTTTTAAAAATCATATTTCTGTACGCCAACAATAAAGCACCAAAAAATAATTAAAAAGATTTAGCTTGCCACAAAATAAAAACATCAAATACTTTGAAATTATTCTTTCAAAATATGTGCAAGAACTTTATGGGGAAAATTACAAATTGTATTGGGAGAAATTAAAGAGGACCTGAATAGGAAGATATACCACAGTTAAAAACAGAGAAATTTAGTGCTGTAAAAGTTCAAAGTCTATCCAAATTTATCTATGAAATCAATATCATCCCCATCAACATTCCAATAGGGTTTTTCTTAGAACCTAGAAATAAGTAAGCTTTAAAATTTATACAAAAAATACAGGATCAAGAATAGCCAAAACCCTTCTGAAGAAAGAGAATAAAGATACTTGGGCTTATTATGAAGTTAAAATAATAAAGACAGGATAAACCAGGAAATAGAAGAGAGTGAAGAAACTGAGTCACACATACATTCGATCTGACATATAATAGAAGTAGGCCAGAAAAATGGGGGAAAGGATGGATAATTCAGTAAATGAACCCCGAAAGTGATCATCCAAATGGAAAAAGTAGAAAACTGAATCTCTATCATCCACTCATGGTGACAGTTAACAATAACTTAGCATTTTTTTTTTTTACTTTTTAAAACAAATTAAAGCATAATTTATATATAATTAAATGCATACTTAAAGTATATTGCTAGCCAGGCAAGGTGGCTTACATCTATAATCTCAGCACTTTGGGAGGCCAAGGCAAATGGATCACCTGAGGTCAGGAGTTCGAGACCAGCCTGGACAACACTGTAAAATCCCATCTCTACTAAAAATACAAAAATTAGCTGGGTATAGTGGCAGGTGTCTGTAGTCCTAGCTACTAGCTGCGGCAGGAGAATCTCTTGAACCTGGGAGGCAGAGGTTGCAGTGAGCCGAGATCATGCCACGGCTTAAGGGACAGAACGAGACTCCATTTCAAAAAAAAAAAAAAAAAGTATGCTGTTAAATGTGCTTCTGACAAACATATACACCTATGTAACTACTATGTTAAGATACAGGATATTTCCATTGCCCCAAAAAGCACCCCTTTACAATCAACCTTCCTGTGTTCTAGAATCCAGGCAACTGTTGATCTGCTTTCTGTTAACATAGATTGCATGTTCCAGTTCTAGAATGTTATATAAAATCAAATTATACAATATGTTGTCTGTTGTGGCTGGCTTCTTTTGTTTGATATAAGGCAGCTCCATCCATATTGCTATGTGCATAAGTATTTTGTTCCTTTCTAATGCCAAATAGCATGGTATTGTATGAATATTCCATAATCTGTTTACTCGGCCATCTGTTGACAGACATTTGGGTTGTTTCCCATCTGGGGCTACTAGAAACAAAGGTGCTTTTGTTTTGATTTTTCACAGGTAAATGCCAGGCAGTGAAATTGTTGGTCATATGGAAAATCATATTTAACATGATGAAAACCTGACGGACGGTATCACAAACCGGTGGCACCATTTTACGATCCCACCAGCAACATGTGATAGTTTCAGCTGCTCCTCGTCCTTGTCAACACTTGGGTTGTAAGTCTTTACATTTTAGGACTGTGCGCGGTGGCTTATGCCTGTAATCCCACCACTCTGGGAGGCTGAGGCAGGCGAATCACGAGGCAAAACCCCGTCTCTATTAAAAATACCAAAAAATAGCTGGATGTAGTATGGTGGGCGCCTGTAATGCCAGCCACTCGGGAGGCTGAGGCAGGAGAATCCTTGAACCCCAGAGGCAGAGACTGCACAGAGCTGAGATCTTGCCACTGCACTCCAGCCCTAGCGACAAAGAGACCCTGTCTCAAAAAAAAAAAAACAAAAAAAAATTTAGCCACTCCGTTGGGTGTGTAGTAGTATCTTATTATACTTTGTATTTTAATTTGCATTTCCCTAATGAATAATGATGTTGAGCATGTTTGTACATGATTATTGGAATTCTCTCTTCCTTTTGGCGGTGTGCAGACAAATCTTTTGTCTACCTTTTAATTGAGTTGTCTTATTATTCAGTTGTACAACTTCTTTACATACTCCAGAAATAAGCATGATGTCAGATTTATGTGATGCTCAGATTTTCTCCCAGTTAGCACCTCAGCTCTTCATTTTCTTCAAGGGGTCCTTCTAAGAGCAGAGGTATTTCCTTGATGAGTTCCAATGTATTGACATTTCTTTGATGAACAGTATGTGCTAAGAAGTTTTTCATGCCTCAAGGTCATGAAGATTACAAGCTATACTTTCCTGTAGAAGTTTTAAAGTTTTAGCTTTTGTGTAAACAAATGGTCTAATATCCATCTCAGGTTAATTTTTGGGTAGAGTACAAGATAGAAATCAAAGTTCTTTTTCTTATAATATTTACTTGTTGTGGTATTACTTGCTGAAAAGACGCCCTTCTTTCTCTTTTCTCCATTAAATTATCTCAGCACATTTGTCGGTTCAGCACTAGATACACGCAGGTCTATCTCTGGACCATCCTGTTACATTGATCTGCATGTCTATCCTTCGACACACATTGTATTATCTCATTGCTTCTTTTCTAACTTAAGTTGGATCAATGAATTTAAATTATTTCTAATGCAACCAATTAAAATTATACAGTTCCCTCTAGGCATTGATTTAACTGTATCTCACAAATACTGACACATTCTATTTTCATTTTCATTCTATTCTAATGATTTTCTCATTTCCCTTGAGATTTCTTCCTTGACCTATGAGTCACTGCGACATGTGTTGCTTCATTTCCAAATACTTGGAGATTTCCAGTTATCCTTCTGTTATTACTCTAATTCTTTGATGGTCAGGACATATTTTGAATAACTCAATTCTTTGAAGCTTTGCTGATATGAGTTTTATTGCCTAGAATACGATCTATTGTTTTGAGTAGTTCACGTGCACTTAAAGGGAGCGTGTACCCTGCTGTTGGATACACTGATTCGGAAGTGTCAACTGGGGCGAGTTGTTAATAGTGCTGGTTAGATTTTTCTCTGTCCTTACTGATTTTCTGTCTATTTTTTCTATAAATTACTGAGAGAGGAATGTTGAAACCGTTAACTATAACTGTAAATCCATTTCTCTTTTCAATTCGGTTTTCGTTATATATTTTACTGCTCTGTTAAGTACATGAACATTTAAGAACAGTGTTGTGCTTGCCTGATGAAATGACCCCATGGTCTTTACAAAATGTACCTTTTTAATGCCTGTTCATAATCTTTGTTAATTCTATTTCGTCAGATATTAATCAAATCATTGCAGGTTTCTTTTGGTTAGTGCTTACACAGTATTATCTTTGCCTATCTTTTTACCTTTAAGGATTTATATCTTCATATTTAAAGTAAGTTTCTAGTTCACAACAGAGTCATCCCTTGGTATACAAGCCATGGGTTCCAGGACCCGTCTCAGATCCCAAAACCCTAGGATGCTCAATCCCTTATATGAAATGGTGTAATATCTACAGAAAACTGACACATATCCTCTTGAATAGTTTCAATCATCTTTAGGTTACTTATAAGACCTAATGCAATGTAAATGCTATGTAAATAGTTGTTATGCTGGATTGCTTTTTATTTCTATTTTTATTGTTGTATTGTTATTTTTCATTGTTTCTTTCCTTCCAAATATTTTGATTTGTGGTTGGTTGAACACTCAGATACAACCCACAGGTATGGCCGGGCATGGTGGCTCACGCTTGTAATCCCAGCACTTTGGGAGGCTGAGGTGGGTGGATCATCTGAGGTCTGGAGCTCTAGACCAGCCTGGACAACATGGTGAAACTCCATCTCTACTATAAACACAAAACTTGCTGGCAGTCGCCTGTAATCCCAGCTACTCAGGAGGCTGAGGCAGGAGAATCACTTGAACCTGGGAGGCAGAGACTGCCGTGAGCCGACCGCGCCACTGCACTCCAGCCTGGGTGACAGAGCGAGATTCCGTCTCAAAAAAAAAAAAAAAAAAAAAAAACATTACAGATAGGTCAGCCGACAGTAGCAACAGATATGGACAGCCGACTTTATAGCCGGCTCTTGCTTTTCCGCCCCACCTGATAATCTCTGTCTTTTAGCTGAAGTGTTTAAACAATCTGCATATTTCTGTTAGGTAGATACATGTATGTGAATTAGCTAGATCATATGGTAAATATGTTTTAGCATAACTTTTTTAAAAACTGCCAAACTACCTTCTATTGGAGCTATATCCTTTCAGATTCCCACCAGCAATACAGAATTCCTGTTTCTCCTTGAACATACTTATTTTCTGAATTTTTTTTTTAACCCATTTTAGTGGGTGTCAAATAGCATCACATTGCGGTTTTAATTTCCATTTCCCTAATGAGTAATGATACTAAGCATTTTTTCATATGCTTATTAGCTATTCGTGTAACTTCTACAGTGAATTGGCTATTTAAATATTTTGCCCATTCTGAAGAGGACTGGTAACTTCACATGCAAGTGCTGCGTTCTTTACATATTCCGGATACAAGTTATTTACCATACATGTGATTTTCAAATATGTTCCCAGAGTCTATAATTTGTCTTTGTACTTGCTTAGTGGTGTCTTTAAAGGACAAGTTTGAAATTTTTGATTAAACCCAATTCATCAGTATTTTTCTTTTATGGATTGTGCTTCATGGTGTCAGAGCTAAGAATTCTTTGCCTAACCCAATGTCACTAAGACTTTTTCTTAGGCTTTCTTCTAGAAGTGTTACAGTTTTAGCTTTTGTAGAAGTGTTATAGTTTTAGCTCAGAAATGCAGATTTATGATCAATTTTGAGTTATTCTGGGAGTATGGTGGGAGGTAAATATCTAAGGGTTTTTGGGTTTTGTCTTTATTTTTGCATATGGATATCCAATTTTTCTAGCATCATCTTACTGAAATTCCTATCACTTCCCCCACTGAATGGTCTTGGCATTTTTTCAAAAATCAATTACTGTAAATGCTAGGATGTCTCACCTCTATATTCTGTTCCATTATCGATGTTCTTTACGCCAGCGTAACACTATGTTGGTGATGACGGCTCTACCGTAAGTGATGAGACCAGTCTAAGTCCTCTTCGTTCTTTTTTCAAAATTGTGTTGCCTATTCTGCTTGGATTTCAAAAGGGACTGCAGTGAATCTATAGGTCAGTATGGGAAGAACTGCCATCTTTTTTTTTTTTTTTTGACACGGGGTCTCACTCTGTTGCCCAGGCTGGAGTATAGTGAAGAGGTCATGGCTCATTGCAGCCTCAACCCACTGGGCTCAAGCAGTTCTCCCACCTCAGACTCCCAAGTAGCTGGGAACGCATGTGCATGCCACTGTGCCCAGCTAATTTCTATAATTTTTTTTGTAGACACCGGGTCTCACCATATTGCCCAGGTTGGTCTTGAACTCATGGGCTCCTCAAGTGATCCTCCTGGCTCAGACTCCCAAAGTGCTGGGATTACTCCAGAGTGCTGGGCTCACGGTGCGCACCACCGAGCCAGGACGAGAACTGCCGTCTGAATAACATTGAACCTGCTTTCATCTGTACTGTTCCTGTTTTCCTCTTTTCTTGCCTTCTTCTTCTTATGATTCAATTTTTATCTCCCCTACTAGATTATTTTAACTCTTTTCTTTTTTTTTTTTTCCCCCTTAGGAGCTGCTCTAGGGTTTACAGTACACATCTCTACTTACCATAATCTACCTCTAAATAAACATTTTACATTTCCATGTCCTCTCTCTGATTTGTGCTATTATTGTCACATGCTTTCTTCCTACGTGTTCTAAACCTCCCAATGTATTCTTATTGTTTTGGCTTTAGACGTGCAATGCCTCTACCTTCAGTGGCCTTTATATTATTGTGGGTGCTCTGTAATTTCTTTGTAGAGATTCAAGTGTCCCCTGGTACCATACGCCTTCTATCCAACACATCTTCTCCACCATCTCTTGTAGTGCAGGTTAACTAGCAATGAATTCTCCCAGCTCTTCTTGGTCTAAAAAGTCTTTATTGTGCCTTTAGTTGTAAAAGATACTTGTGCTGGGTATAGGATCCTGGGTCGGCAGGTTTGTTTTGTTTCCTCATGGCCCTTACTGTCACTCCACCGTCTTCTGCCTGCATAGGTTATGTAAGAATTGTGCTCTAATTTGTATCTTCGTTCCTCTGTACGTGCATTTTGTTTTGATCTAGCTGCCTTTCTTTATCCAGCTTCTTTAAGAATTTCTCTTCATTGTTGGTCAGTAGTTTAACTATAATGCATCTAGAGGTATGATTTCTCTCCCTACCTTGACTCTGCTTGAGGTTCTCTGAACGTTTTTTAAACTTTATTAATTGACACATAATAATTGTACATATTCAGGGGGTGCAATGTGATATTTTGAGACATACAATGCATAGTGATCAGATCAGAGTAATTAGCATACCCATTATCTCAAACATTTATCATTTCTTTGTGATGGGAATATTCAATGTCCTCCTTCTAGCTCACTGAAATCATGTATGAGTGTTAACTACAGTCACCCTACAGTGCTATAGAACACTACAATGTATGCTATCTAGCTTAGCTAGCTATCATTTTATACCCTTTAACAAATGTCTTCCTTCCCCACCCTTTCTCCTACCCTTCCCAGTTTTCTATCTCTGCTTTTGGAAAATTCTCAGCCATTTTCTCTTTGTGTATTTTTTTAGTTGGCTCCTTCTCTTCTCTTTCTTATATTTCACTTACTCTTATGTTAGAACATTTGATATTGCCCTACAACTTTTAGACATGGAACAGGAGAGCATACTCATAAATCCAAAACTAAAAATATAATCTATAGAAATACATATGTATAATAAAACCATACATTTCTGAAAGGCAGGGAAATGCATAATGTGCAGTTATGAGTGGTTGCCTACAGGGAGAAGAAAGCAACACAGGCCGGGAGATGGAATGAATGGGGAAGGAACTCACAGCAGAAGGAAGTTATTCTCTGTATCCTGTTCTCATGCTGGTACTAGAAGTGCTTATAATATGATTTAAAATGAATTAATGAATGATTCCATGACTACAAAATAAAGGCCATGCATAAATTAATGAGAGCGTATCATGAATCAAGTACAATGATTAAATTCTGTGAATATAAGTCCAGCCCTTGAGCCATGGTAAGTATTAAGTCAATTATGAGTCTTGATAAAGACATGGATGAAGAGGAAGGGTTAACTTTTCAAACAAGTTACAAGACATGCTAAAACTCTGCCAGGGATGGCCCTATCACTAACTGTAATAGTACGTAAGATTAACCCGTTACTTGCCTCGGCATTTAATTAAACCTAGCTATCATAAGTCACTCATAGTACTCAAAGAAAATCTATGAAAAAATCTTCATGACTAGCCCAAGCAAAGACTTTAGACATGAGGGCAAAAACATGAACAACAGGAGAAAACCTGATAAATTCATTTCATCAAAATTAAAACCTCCTGCTCCTGAAAAGACACTCAAGAGGGTGAAAAAACAAGCCACGTGCTGAGAGAAAACCCTAGCAAATCATCTATCTAATTGAGGACCTGGACCCAACATTAACAAAGATCCTTTAACGCTCAAGAATAAGAAAATAACCCAATAAAAAATGAGCAAATGATCTGAACAGTCACTTCAAAGACGATATGTGGGTGGCAAACGATCGTAAGAAAAGTTGTTCAACATCATTAGTCATTAGGAAAAGGCAAATTAAAATCACAAAAAGATCCCACTTCATAGCTATTAGAATGGCTACAATTAGAAAAGACCATACTGGTCGGGCGTGGTGGCTCACACCTATAGTCTCAGCACTATGAGAGGCCAAGGTGAGAGGATCACAAGGTCAGGAGTTTGAGACCAGCATGACCAACATGGTAAAACCCTCGTCTCTACTAAAAACAAACAAACAAAAATTAGCCAGGCATGGTGGCGCACACCTGTAATCCCAGCTACTCAAGAGGCTGAGCCAGAAGAACTGCTGGAACCCAGGAGGCGAAAGTTACAGTGAGCTGAGATCATGCCACTGCCCTCCAGCTGGGGCGACAGAGCGAGACTCTGTCTCTGAAAAAAAAAAAAAAAAAACACCACACCAAACACTGGGAGGAATGAATAACTGGAATTCTCATACACTGCTAGTGGAAATGTAAAATAGAGCAAACACTTTGGAAAACATTTTGGCAGCTTCTTAGAAAGTAAACTATACCTACCATATAATAAATTCGTTCCATTTTTAGGTATATAGCTGAGAGAAATGAAAGCATATACCCATACAAAGATTTACACATGGATATTCTTAGCAGCTTTATCTGTGATGGTCAAAAGCCGGAAGCAACACAGTGGCCACAACAGGTGAATGACTAAGTAAACTTGGGTATCACTATCATGAAAGAATACTCGGCAACAAAAGGAATGAACTATGAATATCTTTCAAAACACAGATGGATCTCAGAATAACTGTGCTGAATTAAAGAAGCCAGACACCGCCCCTGCCCCCCCATGCCCCCGCCCCACCATCCAAAAAAAAAAAAAGTCCACAGCATTTGATTGCAAAGAGGCAGGAGCAAACTTTTAAGGATGGTGCATGTGGTATAATAAAAAAGATATTTAGTCTATGTCTCTGGTTCCTGACACAGAGCTCCAAACACGCTTGTAATTTCCTGATGGATAGGAGGGCCTCTTATTCCTAAGGAGCCCTTTTCAGCTGTACCTGAGTTTATGCTAATGAGCTGACTCTTGGTGGGCTTTTAGATAGCTCAATATTGAGGCTGGTTGCCAGAGGAAGCAAAAGTGTGACTAGATGATTAAGACTTTCAGCCTCTTCCCCTGACCTTAGGGAGGCTGGGGATTGAGTTCTGTCATCAACACCCAAAGCTTTCTGCAATCAAGCCTACTTTGCTTAAAAACTCTTGAAGAGTTTGGAGAGTTTTCGGGTTGGTAAACACATCATTTGATGGGAAGGTGCACTCAGAGAGGGCACAGAAGCTCTGCTCTCTACGCCTCCCTGCAAGACCCTGCACCGTGTACCTCTTCCATTTTGCTATTCCTGAGCTATATCTTTCATAATAAAACTAACCATATGGATAGCATTTTTCTGAGTTCTGTGAGTCGTTCTAGTGACATAGCACACTGGAGGGGATGGTCATGGGAGCCCGTGAATTTGTGGTCAGCCAGGCAGAAGTATGGGAGACTGGGAACCCCATTCCTAGCTGGCATCTGATTTGGGGCAGTCTTGTGGGAATGAGCACTTAACCCAGCAGTGAGGAGGGGTCTTTGCCAACTTAAGGTGCTGTCAGAATCCAATTGAATTGTAGAACGCCCAGTTGGTAAGATAATTGAGACATTCATTATCTTAATTTTGGTAATGGTTTTGCCAATGTAGACAAACTCACCAAACTGTGCACTTGAAATATGTTGTTTATCTCAGGTTAATTACACCTCAATAAACCTATTTGTCTGTTTAATTACACCATTGGGAAGCGGTAGGCAACACCTTGAGTGTGGGAAACTACACAACAAAATGACCTGATATCTTTAACCAAAAAAATCTCAGGAAAAAATAATGATAGTGGAGAAATGTATAGGTCAAAAAAGACTCAAAATAAATAGCAATCAGGCATAACGTATGAACCTTACTTAAAAACACAATGCAAGTAAAAAAGTATTACTTAAAAAAAAAATAGAGAAATGAGAATGTGCATTCACTGTTTGATAATATTAAGGGAGCATTTTTTTTTTTTTTTTTTTTTAGCAGTGGCATTGTATTCCACTTTCACTTTTGTATTGTGAAAGAGTTCTACCTTTTTGGAATGCATATAGTAATGTTTACAGATGAAACGATATACATACAGTCTCTAGACATGCTTCAAAATAATCTAAGGGAGAGAGGAGGTATAGATGAAACAGCATTAGCTATGTATTTAATACGGTTTGACTGTGCCCTCTTCCAAATCTCCTCTTGAATTGCAGCTACTCTAATTCCCACATGTTGTGGGAGGGACCCAGCGGGAGGTCATTGAATCAGGGAGGTGGATCCTTCCCATGTTGTTTTCATGATGGTGAATGAATCTCACGAGATCTGATGGTTTTCTAAAGAGCAGCTCTTCTGCACACGCTCTCTTGCCTGCTGCCATGTAAGATGTGACTTTGCTCCTCCTTCACCTTCCGCCATTATCGTGAGGCCTTCCCAGCCATGTGGGACTATGAGTCCATCAAATCTCTTTCCTTTATAAGTTACCCAGTGTCGGGTATGTCTTTATTAGCAGTGTGGGAACAGACTAATACAGTATTAATAACTGAGAAAGCCGAGTGATGGCTCTATCAGTTTCATACTCCTATTCTCTCCTTTGGTGCATGTTTGAAATTTTCAATACACAAAGTTTTAAAGCATCAAATTCTGGCTTCCAGAGTCCAGGGTTATTACTTTTACACTTCTCACCAAAATAAGGGTTGTGTATATCACACACTGTATACTGCTTGGAGACATAATGACTGGTTTTAATTTAATACCAACTGGCTGGAAACATACCAGTCCTACCCGTCATGGCCTGCTGGGGTCCTGCTACATAAATGCATGGTAAGTATAATAAATATTGTATTATAATTCTAATGTTTTTCTACTACGAAAGTGGTTGAGAGACCAGTCACCAGATATCTGCTCCCTGTGGGCCAAGAATAGGTGGGCCAGGTTGTACGTCAACACCTTACTAGTAGAGAAACTACAATATTTAGGCCATAACTAGATAACCTCACATTATTAAGGGCCTACATATTCTATCTGAGGTTTAATTATGTTTTATTCTAATGTCCAAAATAAAATGCATTTAAGGAAATATTTTAATGAATAGGTAATATATTGCCTAGAAAAACTAGTAGCACGTAGTAAGGTACCTGTAAAAGTTGAACAAGTTTGTAAGAGAGTGCTCTCTAAACTCTAAGCAGTGAGTGGGCTTGGTGGCTTATGCTTATAATCTCAGCTCTTCCAGAGGCTGAAGCAAAAGCATCATTCAGGCCAGGAGTTCGATAACTGCCTGGGCAACATGGTGAGAACCCCACTCTACAAAAAAAATTAAAAAGGTGGCCAAGATGGTGGCATGAACCTGTAGTCTCAGTTACTCCGGAGGTAGGAGAATTACTTGAGTCCAGGAGTTTGAGGCTGCAGTGAGCTATGATCTCACCACTACACTTCAGCCTGGGCAACAGGGCTAGAACTTGTCTCAAACAACAACAACAAAATTTTAATAAACTGCAAGCAGCACACAGATGAGAACTGTGACCATTACTGACCGTCAAAAAACACAAAAGAGATTTTTTTTAATGACCACACAATTATATCAAGATTCTGTTCCCCCAAAATGAAACTACTTTTCTTTTATGTAGTTACTATTTTCCATAAACCACTCATCAAGCACACAGAAGAGAGCTCCATTATCCCAAGTCACAGTAAAAACCTGACAGCAGGGCCGGGCGCGGTGGCTCACGCCTGTAATCCCAACACTTTGGGAGGCCAAGACGGGCGGATCACAAGGTCAAGAGATCGAGACCGGCCTGGTCAACATGGTGAAACCCCATCTCTACTAAAAATATAAAAATTAGCTGGGCATGGTGGTGCATGCCTGTAGTCCCAGCTACTCAGGAGGCTGAGGCAGGAGAATCACTTGAACCCAGGAGACAGAGGTTGCAGTGAGCCGAGATCACACCAGGCCGAGTGAGACTCCATCTCAAAAAAAAAAAAAAACCTGACAACTAGATTCAAAACCACCGAACTCCACCAGGATTGTGAAGGTATTCTGTAAAAGAATCTTAAACAGTTTAATGCCAACTCTTTGTGTGTCCTCAGTTTCTTATGTCTTTTACAGAAAAGTGTCTTAAATAATTTGCATAGTATTAAACAGTTCAGCACAGGACAATCTACCTTCAGATCACAACCCAATTAAGCTAACTACAAATTTAATTTGTGCTTTTCCTACAATGTTTTGATAACCCACATTCTCTTTTAATGCCTTTTCCTTTGCAATATAACTAGATATTAAGGTGACATTAAATATACTTGAATTTCACTGGCCCACAAACACATCAGATACAAAGTCATCCCCAAACAGACACCAGCTGAAGGATGAATAAATTTATGGGGTCCTTGGTTTACCTAATCAGAGAGACTGAACCTTTATACTCAAACTATCTCTTTAAATTAGTTACAGTAGGCAGGGTGTGGTGG
Source organism: Saimiri boliviensis (assembly GCF_048565385.1). NCBI lineage: Eukaryota > Metazoa > Chordata > Mammalia > Primates > Cebidae > Saimiri > Saimiri boliviensis. The sequence continues at coordinate 28,126,785 of NC_133469.1, read as the reverse complement.
ATCACACCTGTAATCCCAGCCCTTTGAGAGGCTGAGGCAGGTGGATCACTTGAGGTCAGGAGTTTGAGACCAGCCTGGGCAACATGGTGAAACCCTACTGTATGAGTCCGTTTTCATGGTGCTGATAAAGACGTACCCAAGACTGGGTAATTTATCCAGGAAAAAGGTTGGAATTGGATGCACAGTTCCACGTGGCTGGGGAGATCTCACAATCATGGTGAAAGGCAAAAGGCACGTTTTACACAGCAGCAGACAAGAGAAAGAATGAGGACCAAGCAAAACAGCTTTCCCTTTATCACACCGTCAGATCTCGTGAGACGTATCCACTACCAGGAGAACACTGTGGGAGAAACTGCCCCCATGATTCAATTATTTCCCACCAGGTCCCTCCCATAACAGGTGGGAATTAAGGGAATGCAATTCAAGATGAGATCTGGGTGGGGACACCGAGCCAAGCCCTATCACTCATCTCTACCAAAGCTACAAAAACATTAGCCAGGCATGGTGATACCTGTCTGTGGTCCCAGCTTCTTGGGAGGCTAAGGTGGGAGGATCACTTAAGCCTGGGAGGCAGAGGCTGCAGTGAGCCGAGATTGCGCCACTGCACTCTGGCCTGGGTGACAGAGCAAGACTCCGCCTCAAAAAATAAAAAATGAAAATAAAATAAATTAGTTACAAGAATCATTTCAGAATCCATTTGCCTTTTCATCAAAATCCTTTAAAATCGGGAGTAACCCAGAAGGGACTATATTCTACAGCTGCAGTGTTATCTCTGTGGAATAAGCAGTAGGGGACAGGGACCGGGGTCAGGGAGCCCCATGCAGGAGGGGTTGCAGCCTCCTCCTTGTTTCCAAGAGTAATTTTCCTCAAATACAACTCAGACGATGTAATCATCTCATTTAAAAGATTGCAAGGGCCGCTGAGGACAGTGGCTCACACCTGTAATCCTGGCACTCTGGGAGATCGAGGCAGGGGGATCACCTGAGGTCAGGAGTTCGAGACAAGCCTGGCCGACATGGTGAAACCCTCTATCTAACTAAAAATACAAAAATTAGCTGGGCATGGTGGCATATGCCTATAATCCCAGCTACTCAGGAGGCTGAGGCAGGAGAATCGCTCGAACACGGGAGGTGGAGGTTGCAATGAGCCAAGATCGTGCCACTGCACTCCAGCCTGGCGACAGAGCGAGCCTCTGTCTCAAAAAAAAATGGTTGCAAGGGCCTCTTGCTTTGCCCAATGTCCAAACGCCTTAGCGTACTTCAGGGAGCATTTTCAAGGAGGCTGCCTCCACCACGTCTTGCAATTATCTTTTTCACACTGCAGCCACACTTGATTTTTTCACTTTTCATGAAAGACACAGGCTTTTCCACAGCTCCATCACTCTGTAAATACCATTCCCTCCAATGCCCTTTCCTTTTCACATGAAAATCTCCTACTCACCCTCCACAACCCAGTTCAGGGGTCACCAACACAATGCAGCCCTCCTCAACTCTGCAGAGGTGAGCCCTCCCACTTCCGTTCCTACTGCTTGCTGTATGTCACTGCTGTATCATTTCCCACAATGGACAGTCATGATTTTTATTGTGTTTATTGTTTTTGTCTTTTAACTTTTGTACGTACATAGTAGGTAGATATATTTACAGGGGACATGAGATGTTTTGATATAGGCATGCGATGTGAAATAAGCATGTCATGAAGAATGGGGTATCCAACCCCACGAGCATTTCTCCTCTGAGTTACAATCTATCCAATTATACTCTTTAAGTTATTTGAAAATGTACAATTAAGTTACTGACTGTAGTCACCCAGTCGTGTTACTGAACAGCCAGTCTTATTCATTCTTTCCAGCTGTTAATGACAGAAGTCTCTGTGTCTCACACTACCCTTGAAGAGACATCAGCAATCATTCTAGTACTCAGTCCCCCGCCTTCAACACTGATGCATGCCAAAGGACTCAACATGTCACTGCCAAATGTCCACAAAGGAGTGAATGAAAAAGTATCATTTTTCTAAATAAACTTGACAAAATGATATAAGCATATTCATGTCAGTTAATATTTGCTAAGGATCTGTTGTGGGTATGAAGTATTCTGGCCACCAGAATATAGAAAGATGAGTAAGATGAATTCATTTATACTCAATCTGGACCCACTAACACTACGGAGCATTCCCCAAATCTTCAAGAATGGTTTCTACAATTAAGAGTGTATATGGCGAGATCATAAAAAGGGGGCTTTGAAAAATGTGATGCCAGAAGTGATATTCCTATTTAACCTTCGCTGTTTTCAGATTCTACGCCCCTGGATTTCAACTGACATCACTGGAAAACGTTTTCTCTCAAATCGTTTTTCTGCCTCTTTAAACAGCTTGCACCAAACGAATGAAAAAATAACCCACAGCAGGGCTTTCACCCTTAAACAACTCACAAATGCCAGTGAAAGAGTGATAACTTTATGATTAATATAAACTGAGAGCTTCAGGAATGTAAAACTTTAAAACTCTACACTTAATATAAACTAAAGCCCCTCCTGAGCCTTTGCATCTAGCTCATAGCTTGCCTGTGTGTGTATGTGTACAATTATCTCATATAACGTAATTATCTATACGAGGTGAGTTGAACTCTGTTCAGTTTTAGAGTTGATCATTGGTGATTGAAAATAAGTAGTTTTAATAAATGAGTAGCATGGTAATCACTATACTCTTCTACCTATCAGTAATAGAAACCTTCCCAACTCAAAAACTAGCAGGGCAGAGGGCCAGCCAGATTAACATCACATTTCTCAACCTCTATTGCAGTGACATAGTCACACGTCCGAGCACCCACCAGTGGAATGGGAGGTGATATGTGCTACTTCCACATTACCTCCTTAAAAGGAACTGTGCACTCCACTTCCTCCTGCCTGGGAAACAGACGAACACGGTGCTTGGCTGAGAGGTGAAAGCCCCACAGTGGGGCTAGCACAGCTGTTCTACGAGCCCAGGATGAGGGGTGGCCGTGGGTGGCAAAACTCAAGTCTTCTCCCTACTCAGTTCTGAACAGCTCCAGGTCAGCAGTTCTCAGCTTCACCTAGACTTTGGACTACCTGGGAAGAATTCTAAAAATCCTGCTGCCCGGCCCTCTCCAGGGAAGAGTCTGATGTGATTGGTCCGTGGTGTGGCCTGGGCTTGGGGGCCATCTCACTTTGGGGTCTCTTGGTTACAGCAGCTTAAGCCATGTTTTCATTGATAAAGATGGCCTTCTCATTCAAGGGACAGGGCACAGAGTTCCCTTTATGTAAGTTTCTCAAATCATCTTGGTCTAAAAAGGAAATAGAAGGCTAGTGCATGCCTGAACCCACAGGTAGTACTGAATCCTATATCCATGATTTGTTCCTATATAAACACATCTATGATAAAGTTAAATTCATCAGTTAGGCACAGTAAGAGATCAACAATACCTGCTAATAAAATAGAATAATTATAACAATAGACTGTTCACAATTTCTTGGATAGAAGATTCATTCTTACTTGTTAGAAACCTCCGAATATGCTTTTGGGGGGGGGGGCATATGATTTATTCTGTTCTCTTACGTCAAGAACTTTCACCTTTTCACTGAAAGGCAGCACTTTTCGGCTTCCCTTTGGCATATCTGAACTGCCAGCTACTCAGGCACTTCAGGGCCATTGTTAAGTAAAGGGTTACAAAGGATCTGATGACGAAGCCAGGTACTAATGACTCACAGGCCAAAAGCATCTACACTGAGGACTTCTTGGATGAAGGAATCACGTTCCAGGCAGAATGGTGCAAGATTTCATCTTTCTAGTCAAAATGGTATGTAAGTTAAAACTTAGAAATTATCCACTTCTGGAATTTTCCATTTAATATTTTCCGCCCTTGATGGACTATGGACACTGAAACCACAGATAATCTGGGAACCAACACATGGCTATAAGCAGAGCTTTCAAAGCCAATTTGCAAAATAAATGAGTCTCGTAGAAAAAGTACTCGGAAAGATTTTAGGCATTTACTCCCACCTCCCTACTTCTGCCCCCAGTTGATTCATTTCATATTTGCATATTTCATTACTCATTAATAGATTATTCATTTTTCTCTAGCGTTCTTCTCACGTAAGCTGCCATAGCATTGCTTAGAATAAACTATTTTTCATAGTTTATAAAAGCTATAATGCCAAATCTGTCTGAATTTAGAATTAAAATATAATGTTATCACCTACACAATATTTTTGCACATGCAAATGAATTCAAGAATTTCTGATCTTGTACCATTTGAAGAATCAAATATTTGCCACAGCTGTCCCTAAAGAGTCAAATACTTGGTATATTAGCTCTATTTACTACAGGCTGTTAAATACATGGAACTCATTGGGAGGACAAGGAAACGATTCATTCATCCGTTCATTTACCCACGTGCTCATTCAAAAGAGAGGTGCTGCAGCCTTACCCTGAGCCAGGCATGGAATCTGACCCTAAGAATATACAGTGAACCCCACTCACCCCTGCTTTCAAGAAGCCCATGTCTAAAGGGGGTGACAGCAGAGAACTCAGGAAGTCCCAACACAGTGTAAGGGGCCTGCCTCCACAGGGTCAACTGCAGGATGCCCAGAACCCAGTTCACTACGGCCGCACAGAATCTAAGGGACCATGGGCAAGGCTGAAGCGAGAGAAACCCAGGGGACCTCTCGGGAAGGATTGTGGCGGTCCTGTTAGCACGCACCAAATAACCTGATGGCACAGACAAACCTAATGACAGCAACTCAGGAAAAACACGAGTACACCGAAAAACGCCAGGCCACAAATAGCCTCCACTTTTGGACTGACTGATTTTTATAACCATGTGAGAAGAATTCCTACATTACCCCCCCCCCCATGAAATTAACATCCATCTTGCCGCGGCATTTTTAAAGCAAAGTGTTCCTTCCCCGTGATTGACAGATGAAATTACCACTAGCAAACGGGTGACTCCTTTGATACAAATTGCTGTACTTCCTGGACACCCAAACACCGTCCAGGCCTCCCACCCCGTCTCTTCCCTAGGACAAGACCCAGTCAGGATTTTCAGTAAGCACGCGCTATCTAAGCAGATAGACTTACAGACTAAAACGCGCTCCACAGAAGGTCACGCAATGTTAATTTTTCCGCTTGTCTTTTAATTTGGATTCTGGTATCGCTGCCACATGCCAGCTTTTCATTCATGCCCTCCTACCCATTCATCTCCTCCTTTGTGGTTTTCAGGTTTGGGGTTTGCTTAGGAAAGCCATCCATACTCCAGAGTAATAAGAACATATTCCCTTTTTGTATTTTTAACTTTTTTGTTATCTCATTAAATACTCTGGAATTCATTTCTGTGTATAACGTGGAGGAATTATAACTTTATTTGATAGACAGCTACCAAACATCACTCTTCCTCCTCGACTCGAAATGCCACCTGTATTTAACATAAACGAAATTGATATGTGTATACATCTGTGCATGAATATTTACACTGTTTTAGTTGCTAGAGGAATGTTCTATATTAGAGCAGATCTCTATTGTTTTACTTTTCCAAAATTGTATTCGTTCTTTTTGCCCATTTTTTCTTCAGATGAATGAGCGCTGGTTGGTGAGTTTCTTTAAACTTCTCATTTGGAATGATTCTCATTTGAATTTTGGTCTTGAATTTACAAATGAATGGTGGAGAACTGATACCTTCACAATGTCAAGTTTTCCTATCTAGAAATACACAATAGCTCTCAATTTGCTCAGACTTTTAAAAATTTTTCTCTTAATAAAGTTTTGTTTTTCTTCACACTGGTCCTGTTAGGAATTATTTAGTGAGGCCTGGTTTAGAATAACACACTTTTATTTATTTATTTATTTATTTATTTTTTGAGACAATTTTGCTATTGTCACCCAGGCTACAGTGCTGGAGTGCAGTGCATGATCTCGGCTCACTGCAACCTCCGCCCCCCCAAGTTCAAATAATTCTCCTGCCTCAGTCTCCCGACTAGCTGAAATTATACCACCCACCACCATGGCTGGCTAATTTTTGCATTTTTAGTAGAGACAAGGTTTCACCATGTCAGCCAGGCTGGTCTCAAACCCTTGACCTCAGGTGATCCACCTGCCTCGGCATCCCAACGTGCTGGGATGACAGGCGTGAGCTGCCCCACCCAGCCAGGAAACACTTATTTTAAAATGATTATTTTGAAATGTTTTCACAAATTAATATGTGAGTGATTTAAAAATAGAAAGTTGTTAACATAATTTTAACAAGAGAGCCACTGCAAGGTTTCATTAGGCATGGATAGTATGCTTAGGGGGTAAATTATCTTAAAGAGCATGGGCTTTTTTTTTCTGCTAAATTTAAACATCAGAGCCATGATTTAATAGATGTCCACGATCTGAATGAAGTCAGTGAAGTCTTTTGTACTCAGGAAGTAAACAGATACTGTTTTCTAAAGTATGACCTCTTACCGTGTCTTCTCCTTTCAATAGCCTTCCTGCATTTTTTTTTTCCTCCTCCTTCCATGGCAGGCCTTTAGGTCAAGAAGTTGTAAATCTGTCCACTCTAGCTGGATCAGTCAGGACCCTTAGGTTGCAAATGAGTCTCTTAAAACTCTACTCACATCTTTGTAATCAGTGTCACGGAGCCTCTTTTTGAGTCATCTAATGCAGTTTCAGAAAAACACATCATCCTCCTGTCAATCTAAGTTGTTTGAGATGCGGTACATTTTGCATCTGTGTTTGATGCTGTCACAGAAATTATATAGTACATCTTAAGTCACCAATGCTATTACACATGACCCTGGGACAACGGAGTCGTCCATCAGCCCTGCAGGGACACAGTTGTGATCTTTGCACCTAGCCATTCTCTACTGTATCGAAAAACTATTGCAAAAGTTTTCAAACATGCAAACACATAGTGAACACATAGGCCCATCCATCACTCAGCACCTCATTGGAAGTTATGAAGATTATTATCTGCTACTCTTCCCTACCCCACCTCCATTTTTCCTTTCCTTTTTTTTTTTTTGTTTCTGAGATAGAGTCGCACTCTGTTGCTCAGATTAGAGTGCAGTGGTGCAATCTCAGCTCATTGCAGTCTCACTTTCCTGGGCTCAAGTGATCCTCCCACCTCAGCCTCCCAGGTAGCCAGGACTACAGGTATGTGCCACCACACCCAACTAATTTTTGTAGAGATGAGGTTTTGGTGTGTTGCCCAAGCTGGTCTCCAACTCCTGGGCTCACTGATCGGCCCACCTTGGCCTCCCAATGTGCTGCAATTACAGAGGTGAGCCACTATGCCCAACTTATCCCACCTCCATTTTCTTAAAAGCATTTTAAAACAAATCTCAGGCAGGCCCAGTGGCTCATGCCTGTAATCCCAGCACTTTGGGAGGCCAAGGTGAGTGGATCACCTGAGGTCAGGAGTTCAAGACCACCCTGGCCAACATGGTGAAACCCCGCCTCTACTAAATACAAAAAATTAGCCGGGCATGGTGGCACATGCCTGTAATCCCAGCTAGTTGGGAGGCTGAGGCAGGAGAATCACTTGAACCCAAGAGGCAGAAGTTGCAGTGAGCCAAGATGTGCCATTGCACTCCAGCATGGGCAACAAGAGCAAAACTCCATCTCAATCAATAAACAAATAGAAAACAAATGTCAGACCACATGTCGTTTTAGCCTATTTCAGTTTGTGTTTCTAAAAAGTATGGAAATTTTTCTCATATAAAGACAGTCTATTATCACGTTCAATGCCCAGTCTCTAACCACATTTCCACGACTCAGGAGTGTTTTGTATAGCTGGCAGGTTTCAATCAGGATCTAACCAAGATCCACACATTCATCCGATAGCTCTATCTCTCAAATCTCTTCTAATTGAGAGCACCTGACTGTCCTAACCCCTCACCTTTACCTGCAGCGAACCCCTGAGGAAGCCGAGGAAGCCATCACGGGATGCCCCTTTCTGTATGTCACTTCCTTATAAGGTCATTCATTGTTCCTCTGTCTCCGTATTTCCTATAAACTGAAAGTTACCTCAAAAGACTTGATCATATACGAGTCTACCATTTGGGGGCAGGAGTATTTTGAGATGGTTTTGGTACTTTACATTGCTTCGTATTGAAAGGTACACTGTTACTTCATCCTAGGGATGCAAAAATTACTTAGAAAATTCAATTGCTGACAGTCTGATCTCTTCATCTGAAATTCCCCATCAATCTTTCGTCTAGTGACTTCATACACTGATGATCTTTGCCTGAATCAGTATTTTCATTAAGAATTGTAAAATGGTGATTTAAAAAAAAAAAAAAGTCCACCAATCCTTCCACATTAATTTGCTGCCATTCTTCTATAAAGAGGTTCCCTCATTGGCTGAGAACAGTGGCTTACGTCTGCAATCCCAACTCTTTCAGAGGCTGAGGTGAGCAGATCACTTGAGCCCAGGAATTCTCAACCAGCCTTGGCAACATGGCGAAACCTCATTTCTACAAAAAAAAACAAAAAAATTAGCCAGGCATGGTAGTGTGAGCCCATAGCCCCAGCTATTTGGGAGGCTGACGTGGAGAATCAATGGAGCCCAGGAGGTTGAGCCTGAAGTGAGCTGTGATCACATCACTACTGTACTCCAGTCTGGGTGCACAGCGAGTGACAGAGCAAGAGACTGTCTCAAAAAAAAAAAAAAAAAGAAAAAAAGAATTCCCACCCCACCACCCCAACCATCAACTAGGGTTCTGAATACCCTAGAAGCAGTTTTTACAGCAAAGGCAGGATAAATCCTTACTTCTTGACCCCTTCAACTGCCGCTTTTCAGAGACAGCAGGTACCTTGGCTCTACTGCTGGTGGTGATGACTGAGGTGTTCTCTTCTGTCTTGTTTGGGAATCTCTGGTGGATAGTACGACTATCTTAGTTTGTTACTGCAGTCATAATCAATTGCCACAAACTTGGTGGCTTAAGCAGAAACTAACTCTCTTACAAATCTGCAGGTCAGAGGTCTGAAATGGGCCTCCCTGGGCTAAGGTCAGAGTGTCAGCAGGGCTGTAGTCCTACATGAAGGTTGTAAGGGACAGGCCACTTCCTTGCCTTTTCCAGATTCTAGAGGCTGCCCACATTCCTCGGTCCATGGCCCCTTCCTACTTCCTCAAAAGGCCAGCAGTGGCTGGCTGACTCATCCTCACGTCACGTGGCTCTAACACCAACTCTCCACCTCCCTTGCAGTAGCACCAGGACCCACCGAGATAATCCAGGATAATCTCTTTATCTTAAAATCAGAGCCTTAGCTGCTGTGATGCCACCTATACCCTAATGCCCCCTTGTCATATAATATAACATATTCATAGGTTTTGGGGATTAAGACATGGATATTTCAGCAGGGGGAGGGCATTATTCTGCCCACTGCAACAGGTTTGTATTAGTCATATTCTTTTGACGTTCGGGGTGTCTCACTTTTAGCCAGTGGGAAGCCCTTCTTCTGGCCTCGGAGTTTGGTAGGCATAGTGCCCGCCACAATTCTTGGATGGCTCTTTGTTTTCTGACACAACAGATAACAGAGAGGTTCCAGGTTCATCTCGCCCATGTGTGGAGTGGGGCAAGCTGTAGGGGGTGCCTACTGTGATGGAAATGAAATTGTGTCTCAGATTTTTTTTAAAGACTGGGGATAAGTACTCATATTTGGAAAAAAAAATCATGAATTTCAAATAACTTTCCAATTCAAATTTGACCTTACAGAGTCTTTATTTAAGTCTTATCTTATACTCATGTATCTCTTCATATACACTTAAATTCTTGGTTCTAACCAACATTAACATTATTCTTTTTTGTTTTACTTGACTATAACATATACATCCTTACAATGTAGAGGATCATTTGGCATCCCATATCTTACTAATTTCTAGGTATCTATCCTAGAGCAAGACTCACACAGAGAACCAAAGGCACATATCGAGGAACACTCACTGCGATTGTACTTGGGATTATGAGCACAAGGTTAAGTAGATTACTGTTCTGACTTATCATTGCAGCAATTCAAAAGACTCAACAGATCTATATACCGCTGATGAGGAAAAGCTCTGCATGCATTACCAGGTGAAGAAGGCAAGTCATAAACAGATTTACAGATGTGTTCCTGACAAATACAACTCTATCCCAGGCTGAGCTCAACAACCTTTGTGGATAGGGGCTAGATATGCAAACTGCTCCATTAATTTCCCATCACAATTTAGAATGAACTGCTAATGGCCGGGCGAGGTGGCTCATGCCCCCAATCCCAGCACTCTGGGAGGCCAAGGTGGGCAGATCACAAGGTCAGGAAATGGAAACGATCCTGGCCATGGTGAAACCCCATCTCTACTAAAATATGAAAAATTCGCCAGCAGCAGGCACCTACAGTCCCAGCTACTCAGGAGGCTGAGGCAGGGGAATTGTTTGAATACAGGAGACGGAGGTTGCAGTGAGCCGGGATCATGCCACTGCACTCCAGCCTGGTGACAGAGCAAGACTCCATCTCAAAACAACAACAACAACAACAACAACAACAACAACTGCTAATCAGTGCCAATTTTAACACTAAATGTCCTTTATGGGCCAGGCACAGTGGCTCATGACTGTAATCCAGTAATTTGGGAGGCTGAGGCAGTTGAATCACTTAAGGCCAGGAGTTCAAGACCACCCTGAACAACATGGCAAAACCCTGCCTCTACAAAACATACAAAATATTAGCCAGGCATGATGGTACAGTCTATATAGTCCCAGCTACTCAGGAGGCTGAGGCAAGAGATCACTGGAGCCTAGGAGAGGCAGAGGTTGCAGTGAGCCGAGATCACACCACTACACTCTAGCCTGGGCAACAGAGTGAGACTGTCTCAAAAAAATAAAAAACCTCTATGTATCTAGAGTAACTGACAAACATGTTCAAGACAGAGATACTCATTTACCTACTGGCAGAGATAGAGATGAATTTTAATTAAGAATGCACCTAAAATCACAAAAAGATGTTTGGGGTAAGAAAATATTAACAACACATGACATGCGGCTTTTCTCAAGTTATACCACTGCCATCATTATTAATAGCTATCTTATTATTTAACATGGAGTCTATGACATCTTTTCTTCTAGGGAATTAAGTCAAAGTGTCCAGGGAAATTATGCTGCTGGAGCACTTCCTCAGACCCCTGCAGCTGACCGTCTTTACTGAATGAATACAATGCATTTTCAGACTGTGTTACTAGTGTCTGTAATTGATAATGCGCCCCTACTCAAATCTATGAGCCCCCTCCTCATCAAATAAGATTCACCAAGCAAAAGACAGTCTGAAAGCTTAAAATATGCTGAACGTGGAATGAGAAAACCTGGGTTTGAAGCTCAGCTGTGCCGTTTCTTATCAATGCAACCTTAAGCAATTAACTTCTCCCTGAACCTGAATTTTCTTCTTCTAAAATAAGATGATGAGTATTACAGGGCCACTTCCAAGAATCTCTAAATAAAGAAGAAAGCTTGCTCTCTGAGAATACAAACTTTAAATCAATACATAACACAAAGGGCCAAGAAATGCCAAAGGTTTCCGGTCTGGGCAGCTTTGGCAGTGGGTTCATGAACCGTATTCTCAAATCCAGTGGAGGTGTGCCCACCAATTACAATGGGAACTGTGAAAATAAAGAAAGATGGCTTGTTCTGAAGCTACCTGTCATCGGGGATTTCAAGTACTGGACATCCAGTGTAAGCCACCCCTATGGAGGGGCGACTTGGTCCCAAGTAACCAACTGAGCCACCCCACTGTGGGTCTGTGCTCACTACACCACCTTCTGATGGTCATTTTGCTTCCCGTAAGAGCAACCCACAGGAGAGAGAGCCCCACCCGCACAGAGGCTGGGCTCCAAGGCTCCTGGGAAGCCACTGTTTAATATCATGTAGCAAACAGGACATTCTAGCTACAGTGTAACTTTTCAGATAAATTACTGTGTAAGAGAGTTAGTGCACTTCTGGGAGGGGGAGGCTCTCACTTAGTAGGATTCGCAAAAGGGTTTTTAACCTTAAAGTAAGAACCAGAGGCCTCTAAGAAGAGAATGGTTTAGTCAGGCAGACTTGGCTGATGATGTGAGTTTCACAGTAAGAGACAGATGCTTAGTACACTGATACAGTAAAATCTAGTTTCTAAGTGGCTCAAAGCCACTCCCTGCACCACAGTCAAGATCAGGAGGCCCCAAACTACGGCCCACGGGCCGCATGCGGCCCCCTGAGGCCATTTATCCGGCCCCCCGCCGCCCTTCAGGAAGGGGCACCTCTTTCACTGGTGGTCAGTGAGAGGAGCACAGTATGTGGCGGCCCTCCAACGGTCTGAGGGACAGTGAACTGGCCCCCTGTGTAAAAAGTCTGGGGACGCCTGGTCAAGAGAGTAGTATCTAAGAAGAAAACCAGTTGTCCCCAGATAGATGAAATATACCTCTCAATGTCTCCACATGGATGTATCTGGAGTAATTATTTTTCTTTTTAAAATTTCCACCTACTGCCAAGCATTAACTGCAAAACTAAAAAGAGTTAATATGTATAAAAAGCTATCTACGAATCTTAGTGGGGTTTTCTTAAACTCTAAATAAATGACCATCTACTGCAATAAATACGAAATAAATGACCACTTACTGTCACTGGGTTTAACGAGCTAATCTGTGTAACTATAGATTTATGTAATACAGATATTACATGAGAAGTCCAGCAAGTTGGCCTCTCACTAAGATCATTTCAATACTGGCCCAATTCAAAACCCAGTTGTAAAGCCTACGTTTCCTGAAAGTAAGGGAAAGAGGGCTGTGAAGGGCTAGAACCACTGAGCGCTTCCGACTTGCCCTGCCTTGTCTATCTGCTCCACCATCATCCACGCTGCCCCAGTTAGTCATAATCACAGACCATAACACTTCACCTAGAACTGTCATCTCACAGGAAGGAGTTTCCACCACCAAAATATGCTTTTCTTATAGAGTAGCCTGAATGTTTAAAATAATTTGAAACATCAATCCAGCATCAAGCAGGTCACCTTACTTAAAGGGCAGAAATGCAGAGAGTCAAGCTAGTGTTCCATGTGGAATGTAAGAGCCAGTCAACGATATGATGAAACCCTAACACATCTCTATCCACAAAAACTCTTGAGGGATGAAGAGAAACAACAAAGTCATTGACATGCGTGTCTCCTCATTCATTGCTTAGAAACTGCTATTGTGCGGAGCAAAGGCCTGGAACCAACCCAAATGCTCACTGATGACAGACTGGACAGGGAACATGTGGCACATACACACCATGGAATTCTATGCAACCATAAAAAGTGATGAGTTTGTGTCCTTTGTAGGGACATGGATGAATCTGGAAACCACCATTCTCAGCAAACTGACACAAGAACAGAAAATCAAACACTGCATGTTCTCACTCATAGGCCGGTGCTGAACAATGAAAACGCGAACACAGGGAAGGGAGCATCACACACTGGGGTCTGTGGGGAGGGGCCTAGAGGAGGGACAGCAGAGGGTAGGGAGTTGGGGAGGGATAACACGGGGAGAAATGTGAGTTTCACAGTAAGAGACAGATGCTTACTGTCGGGGTGACAGGGGCGGGATGGAGGCAGCAAACCACATTGCCATGTATGCACCTATGCAACAATCCTGCATGATCTGCACATGGACCCCAGAACCTAAAGATCTGCACATGGACCCCAGAACCTAAAGTACAATTTTATATATATATATATATACACATACACATATACACCGCTACTGTGCAATTTTTCCCTTCTATACTTATTGGGATGTTTTGCATAAATAACAAGCTTTTCTCCACTGCCACTGGAAACAAAACAGAAAGAAGCAGGTCCAAAATGGAACCAAAAGACAGCACAGAAATTCTGCACGCTATTCTATACCTACTGGTGATGACAGTATTTATTGCATGATTCTTTCCCCAGTTATAGTGTCATCATATAAAAAAAAAGTCAAAGAAAACTCACTTGAAAAGGGTAAAACCAGGTTAAAGATGTAAATTAAAGTCCCTAATCTTACTTATCCATTAGGATTCATTCCATTTTAAGTGGAGGACAGACCCACCACCACCACCAAATACCTCATTTTTTTTTTTTTTAAGTTGTTTCCAAAATACCATCACAGCCCTACACATTCACCAGGGAAAATCAAAGTCTGCAATATTTAGCAGCTGTGTGAATGCCATTCCATGCAACTTTTAGTTCTTGTTTTTTGTTTTGGGGTGTTTTGTTTTGATTTGTATTTTGAGACGAAGCCTCACTCTATCAGGCTGGAGTGAAGTGACATGATTTCAGCTCACTGCAACCTCCACCTCCTGGGCTCAAATGATCTTCCCACCTCAGCTTCCTGAGTAGCTGAGCTGGGACTACAGGCGTACCACTGTTGTCTGGCTAATTTTCTGGCTAATTTTCCGGACTTTTGGTAGACACAGGGTTTTGCTATGTTGCCCACGATGGTCTCAAACTCCTGAATTCAAGTGATCCTTCTGCCCTGGCCTCCCAAAGTGCTGGGATTATAGGCCTGAGTCACCATACCGGCCTCATTTTTAATTTAAATTCTTATCAGAGGCAATAAAGATATGGAAAATTTAGAAGAAATACACCTGAAAATATCACCAGACATATTAGCATCTAAACAAGACAATACAGATGAATGGACTGACTTAATGACACAATGCACAAATACTAACAGCATATTATTCAAGAAAGTTTTATTGCTGACATTAAAGAAGTGTGCTGTCTTCCCCAGCCAATGGGATTTTGTTTTATGTTTTGAAACATACCACCTAATATCCTATGATTTTTTCAGCATATTTAAAGCTCACACTTCCTTTCTGAAATATTTTAGTCCATAATTATCCAAGGATTATATAGTGCCTAGTACCTACTTAGCAGTCAGCAATAGCAGCTGTTGTCATAACACACATGTCACCCATACCTAGCTTCCAAACTCTGACCATTGAAAATATCCATCTCCTAAGCAAACTGGTATAATGAATTTTAAATCATTTAAGGAACCAAAACATTTCTCCTAAAATGGAACTTCAGAGGGACTCAACCACACACTTGAAATAGAATTTATTACTAGCTTTGCCATTACTAAATTAATTATGATAATTTTACAGTTCTCTTTTTGGTCTTCATAAATTTTGATGTTCTCACTCAGCTCAGTAATGTGCAGACTAATGAGCATAGATTACACACAGCAGTGTGCATTATAAGGAGTAACTAAAGGAACTGAGACGGCTTCCTATAAAAGGCATCTTGAGCTAGAGGAGCGGCCTTCGAATATTTGATTATCTGCCACATTTGAGCGGAACTAAACTTGTTTCGCACAACCACAAAGGGATAAGAGATCAGCGCCCAGACGGTATTACAAGAGACCTAATACCACAGTGTCTGATGCTCATCAAAGATGCTGTGGCTGGATATTAGAGAGGGAAGTCAGCCATCAAAAAGCATAACTAGATTGGATGTCCTCCAAGATCTTTTCAAACATGAGATACCACACGTCTACGTCACTAATATATAGTCTGCTGATGTCTAAGGAAGACTGAAATGAATTGCCTTATGCACAATGAAGCCAGCTGCTTTTAGATCATGATTTTTGATTCACTTTTCTGAAACAAAGACCTCTAAAGAATGCGTCCACTCTGCTAATTGCCTGGTTACACCTATTTAAGTAGCATGCTTGTGAACTCTTATGCACTGATACCACCCGCCCAGAGTCTACAGGATGCATAGATGGATGTAAGAAGGAAACGGAGGGAGGGGAGCAAGCAAGACAGAAAGTGTGAGTGAGGTGCATGTTCTCACTCATAAGCAGGTGTTGAACAACGAGAACACATGGACACAGGGAGGGGAACATCACACACTGGGGCCTGTCAGGGGGTGGGGGACCAGGGGAGGGATAGCAGCGGGTGAGGGATTAGGGGAAGGATAGCATTAGAAGAAATACCTAACGTAGATGATGGGGGGATGGATGTAGCAAACCACCATGGCACGTATATACCTATATAATAAACCTGCACGTTCTGCGCATGTATCCCAGAACTTAAAGGATCATAATTTAAAAGAAAAAAAAAAAAGGAAAAAGAAAGTATGAGTGAGGTATCATGTACAGAAGGTTCAAGACACACAGTACCACAATAAGCAGCTAGAGGAGGAAAACTGAGAAATCTGGGCAATTACCCTTCTTATGGGTCTGACGCTCAGCAATTGCTCTTCTCAGTTCCAGCCAATCAGCCAGGTTTTCAGAAGTCCTCCC
Source organism: Saimiri boliviensis (assembly GCF_048565385.1). NCBI lineage: Eukaryota > Metazoa > Chordata > Mammalia > Primates > Cebidae > Saimiri > Saimiri boliviensis. Next base: position 28,110,521 of record NC_133469.1, on the reverse strand, counting down.
TCCCAAACCCACTCCCTCCTCCCTCCAAGCACATGGCACCAGGGTCTCCTTGCAAGACTGCCTTAATATTTGCTACCATTTTGTACCTTTTTAAAGGTGGACTTGTATCTCATACTATATCAAATCTCAACAACAATAACCCTATGGTATATTTTTAATCACTGCTCTTAATATTTCTTCCCATCTTTTTTCTTATCTGTGTCTGAAATTCAATGTGACTAATTTTTAATGTTTCCTATTATTTACACATGTATTGCATAGACAGAAAATGCTCACAAGACATTTTTATTGGGGCATTTTACGATCAGAAAGGAACAGATACTGTATTTTACAGATGGAGAAACTAAATACAGCAAATCGAAGTGAATTACAGAGGTCTCGCTGCAAGTAGCCAGTGGAATCAGATCCTTACACCTGGCTCCTGATTTAGAACCTTCGCTTACACGACAGTTTGGCCGGTCGTAGGGATGGCACAGGAAGACAAGGGGCCCAGCAATGACAGTGGCCTTCTGGTGCCCTAAGGATGGAGGTCTGGGCTGGCTATTTTCACATCAGCATCTCTTCCTGCTCCTGACACTGTAGGAGAGGGAAATGGTGGCACACAAGAGTACAGGTCCAAGGCTGGATCAAGCTGACCTTCACCAACTACCAATCGCAAAATCTTTTCCCAAAATAATTTCACTGTGTTCGCTATGGGCTCTTTCTATAGTGTCCTACATAGAAAGTATCCAAATTTGTGTGTGCTCCAGTGGAAGCAGAGAGGACCCAAAAGAAGGCTTCCAAAATTAGAAGACACAGTTGCAGGATATGAAGAGCCAAGTTATTACTTATTCTGCATTTCAGACCCATACAACAATCAAAAAGGGCCCGGGGGTTGCAATTTCTAATCAATGATTAAAATAGAAGGAGAAGAATAAAAAAGTAAGAAGAGAAGCAGAAGGGGGCCGGGATATCCAGTCCCATTAGCATGCAAATTACTTACCATACAAATGATTTTGCAGTAACAGAGTAAAAGGTGCCAAATGAATCATTTCTATTTCCCCATTGCCAGTATCCAGGAAAGAAGAGGAGACACTGATAGCCAGGAAGACAGCCTACATTTTCACCTACAGTGGGGTCCACAGATACGTGATTGTATTAACAAAGGAAGATTATTTGAATGAGAAAGCGACTTTTATTGCAAATAAAGCCAGAAATATTGTTTTTCCCTTTTACTCTTTTCCCAGAAATGAAAATTTCAGGAGAGGGGACAGCTCGAGCTGCCCCTTTTCTAAATAAAAGGATGGTAGAAATCCTGTTTTGAGGTTGGATAGTGAGATGGTGTATTACACAATTTCTCATTAACACCCGCAAGAGTGCATGGCTTGTGTTAAACAGAATAGGCATTTAGCCCTCAAGCTCATGGGAAATAAGGATCAACCTGCTTATTCACTTAATCATAATTACCGTTTTCACAGGTCCCAAAGGAATAGCTGTTCGCTATCAGTCTCTGAGGACTAGCAGCTGAAGGTAAGGGTACAAAAAGGATTTTTCCCCCAAATAAAAAAGGATCTCAGTTTCATCCATTCCTAGCAAAACAAGACATGAGGGAGTTTGTTATTCCTTTTTGGTGAGGCAGCCCCGCAAGACCCTGGGCTGGGGAAAGACCCCGGGCTGGGGGAAACCTGGGCTTCATTCCTGCCTCTGCCGCTGTCAGGTGTCACCTGGGCTGAGCTTTTGACCTTCCCCTAGTGTCTGTTCATTCTGTTAAACAGAGCTAATGCAACTTACCTGGTAGAACTATTGTGGGGACAAATGAACTAATTATGCCAACTGCCTGACAGAGGATAAACTCTCAATTAAAGGCAGTTATTACATTATTAGTTCATGGACATTACACCCTCTCCCCTGCCAGAGTTCCAGGGACCCTAGGGAGGCCAGGCGTCCTGCTAGCTATTTAATACTATTTGGCATTTCACTACTCTGCTGGCCAGCCACTGACTGAAAAAGACCTGTGGTTTCCTTCCTCAATCCTTGACACCGTCGTCTGATAGTTTACTTCCTTGTCCAAACAGATATTTGGCAAAGTCCAACTCAGCGTACTGGGGGAAACACTTTAAGAAGCTGTCTCTAAGAACGCATTGCGTGTAAAAGCTGGAACTGCTTGGGCCTCAGACAGCTCTGTGAGGCTCTCAGTTCGAAGCATTTCACGATGCTCAGCTTCGGCAGATTCTAGGTCCAAAACTGATTTCGCCGGAACCTCCATTTCTAAGAATTGACAACTACATGCAGGCCTTGCATCTTCAAGTCACTGACACGAATTAACTTGGACCAAGAATGAAATAACTGAAAGGCCAGAACAAATTATGTTTTGAATGTGTACCTTAATGAAAAGGAAGCAAGAACGCTACCGCTGTCTTACACACAGAAATACTCCTATCAAGCCGGGCGCGGTGGCTCACACCTGTAATCCCAGCACTTCGGGAGACCGAGGCAGGTGGATCATCTGAGGTCAGGAGTTCGAGACCAGCCTGGCCAACCTGATGAAACCCTGTTTCTACTAAAAATACAAAAATTAGCCAGGCGTGGTGGCGGGTGCCTGTAATCCCAGCTACTCGGGAGGCTGAGGCAGGAGAATTGCTTGGAACGCGGGAGGCAGAGGTTGCAGTGAGCCAAGATCGCACCATTGCACTCCAGCCTGGACGACGACAGCGAAACTCATCTTAAAAAAAAAAAAAATACTTCTATCAATACGAAGGAATACTTCATTTCTAAAGGCTTTGTGCTTTAAACAGGGACTTTTTCAGTTCAAAATTAAGCTATGAGCACAGGAGAGTGGAGACACCGAGAACTCTACAGGCTAAACAGAGAGGAACACTTCAAGTCATCCAGCAGTCACTTACTAACCAGAGCTAGGAAATCACTGAATAAACTCCATGTCCACTAAAGAAGAAAACGGTGCCACTTTTGAAGATCAACTGCACGTGGTGGCTACATAAACAGAAAGATGCAAACTGCCACATCACTACGTAGACTGTTTAGATAGTTCTTCAAAGATAATCACTAACACATTATTGTAAAACACCAGACATAATGTGTTCTATGAATTAGTCTATATTCTATAGTAATTCTTTGTTATCATTCTATATTCTATGTATATAGATGATAAAAGTCATCCATACACTGTTTGTCCATGGTTAAATAAAATCTTCAAGCCACTACACTTTAAAGCAAAAATCCTTCTTGGCTCAACTCTGTATTTCACACGAGTCTATAAGCTCCATGAAGGAAGGGACTGTGCCTGGCTCATTGAAATGACTTACAACTATGTACTGAAGTCATGTAATAAGCATATCATAAATGTCCTTTAAGGACTGTCAGTGCTCCTAGAAAATTATAAAGAATCTTTAAAATGTTGTTTCAGACCTTCCTATCATATTGTATGAATACTTTGAGAGGATAAGCTTTGCAATAGGTGATCCAACATTTGCAATGTCCAGTAAACAGAAATGAAACTCCAGGGGAAAGATTAAGTCGACGTTACTCAACCTCTTTCAACTACGTGTGATTTCAAGTCATCTGAATTTCATTCTGTTTTTTTTAAAAAGCGTAACAGTAGGCCGGGCGCAGTGGCTCACGCCTGTAATCCCAGCACTTTGGGAGGCCGAGGCGGGTGGATCACGAGGTCGAGAGATCAAGACCATCCTGGTCAACATGGTGAAACCCCGTCTCTACTAAAAATACAAAAAATTAGCTGGGCATGGTGGCACGTGCCTGTAATCCCAGCTACTCGGGAGGCTGAGGCGGGAGAATTGCCCGAACCCGGGAGGCGGAGGTTGCGGTGAGCGGAGATCGCGCCATGGCACTCCAGCCTGGGTAACAAGAGCGACACTCCGTCTCGGAGAGGGAAAAAAACAGAGTAACAGTAATACAGCCTACAGTAAAAGTTGTCTGAATCACTCCAGGGATTAAGATGTTGCCCCTTTGCAGGCCTTTGCTTATGTCCTGCACATCTGAATGCTCCTGTTTTAACTAAGCCTGCACAGGGAGTCCGTGGGTCACAGTTTACTACTCCCAGTAGTTCCCATTATCAGCTACATTAGCTCAACAAACATTTCAGTAAACTAAAGCAGCTATATCATGTGGACAAATAGTCAGATTTTCCAGGATTTGCACTCATCGGTTGGTTAATTGAATAACGTGTCAACATAACAAAATGTTTGCCTCTTGCCGTCTCAGAGAAGCAAAATCTCCCCTGGGCAGAACGTTCCATTTTCTGAGACTCTCCTGTAATAGGCAGGAAACTGCAAACCCAGTGTTTCATTTAAATTAGCTATACAGTTCGGTCTGTTGCTCTTCTGTGGAAAACTGTGGAAAAGGCAAAGTAACTAAAATAAGGAAGCACAAAGAATAGTGACTGCAAACAATTCACTGGAAATAAAAAAAAAATCACTAGTGATAGACCAAAGGCAAATTAAAATGTATGTTTCTCATTCAGATTCTAAAAATACAAATCTGAACGTCTCTTTCAAGAATACCAAAAACAGGTGATCACACAGCTCGCTCTGTAATGAAGTTTAAATAGAAACTCTTATCAGAAAACATTTGACCCGTATACCTTTTACCAACAGCATGAAGTCATACCAGCCATACCAGCCGTTTAAGTCACCACACTGAGGCATTTTAACATGCAATTAACTTTCTCACAGGATCTAGAAATCCCACAACCCCCAACTTCCAAATCAAATAGATAGGCTGCTAACTGCCATCCAGTGGTAGAGAGAATTTGGCAAGATGTTTTACCTAATAATCTCAACGTAGCACAATCTAACACAGCACAAGGAGTGACTGTTACTAGGTAAATGGCTACATTACAAAATTAAAGCCAAAGCCACTAAGTAGAAAACAAATTAGACACTCAGGAAGAGGTTCCAATGGCCCAGTCTGTTTTCAAAAGAGCAACAGAATAACAATGACTAAAGGGCTGTTTTCTAAAATTACTCTCTGGTTGATACTTCTCAATTTTAAAATGTCATGAGAAATATGCTAGCTGCCACTCACTCTCCCTTAAAAGAAAGCATTACCAAAGAACACCACCGAAAAACAAAGGCATTCATAGTAGGAAGTGAACACCCTAAGCACAGAAGTATGTTCTTAAGAAGGACACCAAAAAAGCAGAAGTCACATTAAGTTCCAAACACCAAGAAAAAACAAGAAAAAAAGAAAAAAACTGAACAGAAGTTCCTAATTTGGGTAATATTATATACTACCCAAATAAAATAACTGGCCATGAGTTGAGATTTATCAATTTTATTTATAGAAACCCCACATATTCAGAACCCCCTGCCTTTGGATGATGGAGCGACAGTAGGAAAGAGAAAAAGGAATTCAGCCTTCTTCTATCACATTTATAGAAACGTACAGCTTTTTTGGTGAAATTTACGTTTGATATGGGAGTTCTTGTTCTCCAAGTAAGTTTCCCATTTGACGGAAATTTTAAGCAGCATTGATTTATTTTCCATTAGCTTTAGATATGCTAGACTCTAGAATAGGGGTGTTAAATTCACCACACTGCAGACAGGTTTGCAGTTTTCCTTGATTTTCACTACTTGGCATTGCCTATCAAAGAGTAGCACACCCTGCAAACCCAACAAGAGGCATGGGCTGAGGAGGAAAAGCAAGCCAAAAATATCTAGCAAGCATGTCTGCATTTGCACAATTTAGCTTTTCACAACAAATAACAAGGGGACTGATATTTTCTGTATCATAGGGCTCAGAGAAGGACTTGTTAAAAAAAAAAAAATCATATGATGATCACTTAGCATTAGGTAACATTTAAGCAATCTTGGGTGCCTAACACTTGAAGGACTGATGGTTTCAAATGAATGAAAACTTTGGTTTAGATTCCAATATTTCACAGAACTGCATGGTTTCAAATTCACCATAAAGAAGGTGCCTCTTTTGAGCATCAATTCCAAGAGCTATTTAGCATCAAGGAAACGCATTAGCTGTACAATTCACGATGATGTTAATCAGGAAAGGAGCTAGAAAAAAAAAAAAAAAATCACCGAAGCTTTCATACACTAAAAGTCACTATTAACCTGACGATCTATTTTTTTCCGGGAAAGTGCTAATGATACGAACTAGCAAAAAATGTTACTAGTTCCTTAATAATAAATCATTTAAGAGAAAATTGCAATTTGGTATAGAACTCACTGAGCCCCTCGCCAATTCAATCGGGCCCTCCTTTGATAATTTCACAGCAAATTCCTGTCTGGAATCACCCACTCCAGTGCCCTTTTAAGTGAATCCCATTTCAATTTTTTTAATAAAGTGCTACCAGTAGATGTGCAAGTTGAGGAAAGCAGCTCAGGTGACACACTGACTGGTTCAAAATCCTGCCTGGGTACAAAATTAGAAGAGGAGCCTAGGGAGGTGACTAGATTTAGGGACTTCAAGAAGAGCAAGCACTGAAAACAGCAGTTTAAGTACCTCCGACGACAAGCAACAAGCCCGCAATCCCCAGGTAAGCGGCCCAGAGGGAGCTGAGCGGATGGAGTTGCAAAGGGGGGTACCGCAGAGCCCGGGAAGGAGGAGCGACAGGCAAGGCGCCGACAGGGACCACAGCGAAGCAACAGGAAGAACCCCGGAGACGGGACGGGAGAGGTCGGGGCTGAGCGGGAGGGGGCGACAGGGACCGAGCGGGGCCAGCCAGGGCACAACCAGCCCTCCGCCGGGGCGCTCGCTGCGCGCAGGGCGCCGCGCCGGGCACTCTGGAGCGCGCTCTCCCGGAGTCCCCCCGCCGGCCCTCCGACGCCCCATTTCAGAGACTGGAACCACGAGGCCGACCTCGCAGCGCCTGACCCTCCCGGACGCAGGGGGTCGCTGGCGGCCGCGGGGGGCGGCGGCGTGGGGGGCGCCGGCGCGGGCCGGGGCGGCGGTACCTGGGCTCGGGCAGGACGATCCTCTTGCTGGCGCGGGCGGCCGGGGTGGCCTTGCTCTTCTCCATGGCCATCAGGTAACTGACATCGGCCAGCACGGCCTCCAGGTCCGCCATGTTGGCGAGTGGTGGCGGCGGCGGCGGCGGCGGCGGCGACTCGGGACCCGGACGGGACGCGCGCCCGCCGCCGCCGCCCGCCGCTCCCCGACCTGGGGGGGCCGCCCCGGGGCAGCCCCCCCCCTCCGCGCGCCCCCGCCCCCCGCGCGCGCGCGCGCGCCGCGGGCTACAGCCCGCCGGGGTCGCCGCGCGCCTCCCCGCTCCGCCCCCTCGCGCGCCGCCCGCCGCCCCGCGCACGCGCGCCGCCCCCCGCTTCTTCCGCGAGGGTCTGCGGGGAGCGCGCGCCCGACGGTCCGCGCTGCGCGGGGCCCGGTCCCAACTGCCCGGCTCGGCCCGCGCCTCGCGACTGAGTCTCTACGGTCGCCCTCCCCTCGAGGTGGCCACGAGGGACTCCTCCTCCTCCCCCTCCCCCTCCCCCTCCCCTCTGGCTGCCCCTCCCCCGCCGCCGCCGCCGCCGCCTCGTTCGCTGCGCGGACCTCCCGCCCCCCGCTCCACGCGCTCTCTTTCATCCAGAGAAGCCCTGGGCCGGATGCCCACTACCCAAGGGGCATCGGGGAGCCTCTGCGCCCTGGACACAATAGCTCTCCAACTGGACAGTGTCAATCAGCGTCGTCTGAGAGGACCCCGGAAATGCCTGTGTCCCACCTGTCCCCGCAGGCGGTGATGAAGCCCCCCTGCCCCAGCCCGAGCTACCTGTGAACAGCGCCCAGCGGGGCCGGGCCCCTCGCTCGTGACCCTGAACGCCGCCCCAGCCCCGCCGTGAGAATTCAGCGAAGAAAGCTGAAGAAAAGTTGCGTGTCTCAGGCTGAGCAAAGTGGGGTGAGGGCTCCCCCGCTAGGAACAGCTGCCCTTAGGGAGCCCCCCCCCACGATGGAACAGCTCTCGGCTTTAGAAGGTCGCCACTCCCTTGCACTCAGGTGAGAGGTTTTAGTTTGGGTGTTGAAATGGGTGTTGAGAAATAGGGAGAGAGTATTCCAGCCCTTTGGGTTTTACGGTCAGTACCGGAGACAATTAGGGAGCATCTACTTCGAGCACACTCGCAGCACAAGGGTGATTTAGGGAAGTGGAAAAGCTAGATAGAGCCCAAACACCCAGACTGGGGGGAATTTCCAGCTTCCCGATCTTCAGCCTCGGTGTCTTTCGTCATGACTCCACCCCACTGCCTGGGGTTTTCTGTTGCTTCTTTTTCTACAGTGTACACACAAGTCCACACACAAGTCCAAATACAGGATCCATGTGACACTCAGGCTGGAGTGGTGTTAAGGGACACGCAGGCAGGCAGTCTTAGGAAGACCTAAAGCTGGAAATGAATGTTCTAAAAACCTGAATTGGTGAATGTGTTCCCAGGAGCCTAGACGTTGCTAGAATTTGAGTCAACGTTCTGTCCATAACTTAGAGGGTTAAAGGGACCCGCCAGATACAGTTAAGGTCAAATTTCAGATGTTTCATGTAGTGTCATTGCAGAAGCAGCCTAATTCAGTCATCAAGTAGCCTGATTCCCTGTTTTGTTTTCTATCCCACCGCACCAGGAGACTCAAATCTGATTCCCTGCTCCGCCTGCCTTCCGCCATTGGTCAGCTTTACCATGCGTTTCTCAAGACCCAAGGCACAGTAGGCGTAAAGTTGTCCTGAAACGGACAACACGAGTGTCAGAAGTAGGAATGGCAGTCGACGGAGCTTGGTCTGGCAATAGAAAGCCGAAGTGACAGGCAAGCACAAAATATATGAATAAGGCAAAGCTCTGCATGAGCCAAATATCAAACTTTCATCTCCTACCCACTTTGTTTTTGCTTAAAAACAGGAAGACAGACTATCTTGCCAAGGGTCACCCCAGGAGGAGCAGTAAATTCCCCAAAAAAGCAGAACATATTTTTATGATTTAATTAACGCAGTTGCTCTCGATGTATCCGCTTATCATTTGGGCATCCACATGATCAGACCTGACTTCTGCCTACATTGTCTTGGTTGTCTTCAGTTAAGAACCTTTGGGTTTTTCTTTTTGCTCTTTTTTTGTTTTCCCCCAGCAGTACGGTGTAAGTTTGGAACAAGACACACCTGAAATCAAATCCCTGCCCTATGCCTCTAGGTGGGTGATCTTAGAGGCAATCTTTTACCTCCTTGTACTTTATTGTTCTCATAGGAAAAGTGGTCATGAGGCCTTTTACCCCAGGGTTGTTGAGAAGACAGAGGAGAAAAAGCACATAAAAAATGCCTTTTGTCAGCACGGTGGCTCACACCGATAATCCCAGCACTTTGGGAGGCTGAGGCAGGTGGATCGCTTGAGGCCAGGAGTTCAAGACCGGCCTGACCAACATGGTGAGACCCTGTCTCTATTAAAAATACAAAAATTAGCCAGGCATGGTGGCACCCACCAGTAATCCCAGCTACTCAGGAGGCTGAGGCACAAGAATCGCTTAAACCCAGGAGGCGGAAGCTGCAGTGAATCAAGATCACACCACGGCACTCCAGCCTGGGTGACAGACCCAGTCTCAAAAAGAAAAAAAGGAAAATTCATCTTGCCTGGCACCCAGTCGATCCCCAATAAAGGTCACAGCACTTCCTCTATTTATTTTGCTTCATTTTACCCTGGCGTGCTAGAGAAGATACTGAAACTAGTTGTTCACAGTCATTACCCTTGAAGCAGGAAGACCCCTTACCAAAAATAACATCTCCCTAGGGCGTTTCTAGGAACCAAAATGGCAAAAAATATTTGCATTTATAAACACAAGCAATTATTCTTTTGGCAGAAAGAACAGGGAGTTCAAAATGTGGTCCTCTCACTGAGGCCCCCCGCACCATTGGGAGTCAGCTGAGTCAATTACCCAGGGGTATTTTGTTCTGGTATTCATGGTGTGTGAACTTCTGTTCCCTGGCTGGCCCTCTGGGTGTCTCACTTTCCCCACCCCCTCTTCTTTCTCTTTTCCTTGACTCTGTTAATACTGAGCGGCTTTTTGTGTTCATTGCAAACAAAAGGGGTTAATGACAGTGACGAAGTTGTCATAACTGACCTGCTGGATCCTGTTACTAAACACCATCCCCAGCCTGTAATCATTACAAAGAACAGTGAAAACAAATAGCAGCCCATTTGTACTTAGCTAATAATGCTCCCTTGCAAATAATTATGTTTCCCACCCCACCCCACCCCCAGAGGATTTAAATGACTTAGGGCTCACGCTGCTTGTGATAATAGACAAAACTCCAACGTTCCCGCAAGGTTCATGATGTTCTCTTCATTTCTACGACTTTCCATCATTAGAGGAGATACTGCTGAGATGGGTGCATTAAAGTTTAGGCTTTCCAGAGGTTTGGTTTGGTTTGGTTTGGTTTGGTTTTTCAGACGGAATCTCTCTCTGTTGCCAGGCTGGAGTGCGGCAACACAATCTCGGCTCACTACAACCTCCACCTCCCGGATTCAAGCGATTCTCCTGCCTCAGCCTCCCAAGTATCCTGTGTGTCAAGTTCCAATCTTTTGTCACGTGAGAGTATTTGAAATTGGCATAGATGATGACTTGGGAGCTCAATGAGTCTTCAGATGAAGAGGCGGAGGTCAGTAACAAGCCTATGAAAATAAAGGAAGAAGTGTTGTGGGAGTCGGAGGCAGAGAACCAACAACCGGTGCTGCTGCTTTAGCTCCAGAGATAGTCATTCAACTGGAAGAAGTTGACCCTGAGCTAGATTCGTAATCTGGCTTGCTATTATTGTGTGTAATTATGTCCAAAAAGACCTGGGAGACGGGCTGAGATGTCTTGGACTACCTTTAATTTTCTATGTGTAACAAAGAAATAAACAGTAAATTTCATTTTTTCAAAATTACAGGCACATGCCACCACAGCCAGCTAATTTTTGTGTTTTTTAGTAAAGACGGGGTTTCACCATGTTGGCCAGGATGGTCTCGGATCTCTGGACCTCCTGATCCGCCTGCCTCAGCCTCCCAAAGTGCTGGGATGACAGGCGTGAGCCACCAAAGTTTCTTTTGCTAACAACTGGAAAGGAAAAAAGCTAGAGAACTGAGTGGTCTTACTTGTTTTAGATTCTGGGCTTTTCTAGGACTTCCTACTCTCAGAATCTCTGGACTATAAAAGCTGGGTGGGGTGGGAGCTGGGAATGTTAGTCTGGGAAATTAATCACAAACGAAAAGAAAATCAGCTCTAAGACTCCAGTTAGAAGACTTTTGAAAAGTGCAGAACATGACTGCCCTTCATTCATTCCAGTCGCAATACTTAAAGCAGTCCTTGCTAAAAAGAACTTGATTTTGTAAAAGCAGTTTCTTAAATAGAGTTGCTTCTCAAGAAAACAACAGGAAATTGACTTCCGAATGGTTTTATTGACAAACATCTCACTCTGTAAACCTCTGCAGGTATTTCTACCCTCCCAGGCGCCACTGTCCCATTTCACATATCATTTGGATCACAGTTCTGTTGGTTGTCACTCACATCAAACGAACCGCTTTTCATGGTACTTTTATCCACAAAGCTTTACAAACTTCAATGGCAGCTGTATATGTGGCAACTTTAAAAAGATGTGCCAAAAGGTGTGATACCAAGCTTTGGTTTTCATAGCACTAAAATGATGTTCAATACAGAAATACTTTCCATATGTGAGTGGAAACACATTTCTCTATGGGGACTCCTGGTCCGGGAGTCACTCTAAAGAAAAGTCACAGTACTGTGGCTCAGATCATGGGCTCAGAAGTCAAGTGGCCCGGATGAGAAGCCCAAGACCAGTCCTGAGCTGTGTGAACTTAGACAAGTTGTCTAATCTCTGTGTCTCAGCTCTCTCCCAGTGTTGTTAATGGGAGTGCTGTGAGAGCAGTGTTGTAAAAAGCGCTTAAAACTGTGTCTGGCACACAGAAAGCACTCGATAAATATTGACCTGGTTATCTACAGAGCATGGTTACAGCATCTCTACATCATAAAGGGCCTGATGGAAAGAGACCAGCACCGAGAATGGATAAAACAGTGCCAGCTCTGACCCGCTCTGGCATTGTCTCCTAAGCGGGGTGTTTTTTGTTGTTGTTTTTTTGGAGATGGAGTCTCACTCTGTCACCCAGGCTGGAGTGCAGTGGCGCCATCTCAGCTCACTGCAACCTCTGCCTCTTGGGTTCAAGCGATTCTTCTGCCTCAGCCTCCTGAGTAGCTGGGATTACAGGTGCGCACCACCACGCCCGGCAAATTTTTGTATTTATTAGAGACGGGGTTTCACCATGTTGGTCAGGCTGGTCTCGAACTCCTGACCTCATGATCCCCCGACCTCAGCCTCCCAAAGTGCTGGGATTACAGGCATGAGCCACCACGCTCCACCCTCCTAAACTATTTAAATCTCACTTTTCACCAGTAACTAATGAAGGGATTGAAGGAGTGGGTCTCCTCAGGTCTTTTCAAATTCTAAAATTCTCCAGCTTTATTTAATCCTGCAGTGAATCCTTTTGCAAGGTAAAGAGCACTTACTCCCCTCAATAACATCTTATGAGTTTAGGTTTCGTTGCATACGGCAATACCCAAGGCATTGATCATTTTCAGTGTCACCATAGTCCGCAGGTGACGTGAGCAATCCATTGGCTTGTTTCTGGAAACAAGCCTGTCCGTATTTGTTCCCCCAGCATCTGCACTCAGCACACTGACTTTGCCCAGTATATGTGTTGGATGGATAAGTGAGTGAGTGAATGAATGAATGAATGACATAAAGATTGTAAATTGCCTCAGCCTTCTATTGGAAAATAACCTAAAGGGAAGGGGAAATTGCTACTTAAAACCACAAGTGCCACTCCAGGGATGCATCCTATGAAAGGAGGAGAGCTAACCGCCAGGTCCCCACTGGTCCCTGGTGTGGCTTATGGCCTGGAAGACCTCTCCTGCAGTCAAGAGCCCTGACGTGCTTGGCTGTGCAAAGGTGAGTCTGGGAGCTTTAGGAGTAGGAATGAAGAGAATTCATGCCCTTTGCTTAGGAAAGAAGACTTAAAGGGGAACTTGAAAGAGGGAGTAAGAGAGAGGGCAAGACAGTCTGAGGCTAGGCACTCCGTGCAGTGTGTGGCCAGCCTGGAGGTGGGGTTGTCTGGAAGACATTCAGCAATAGGACATCTGCTCTTCTGTCTGCTGTGGCATTTTTAAGTTCTGTACAGCCATGTCCTGCTTTTCCTTACAACTTCCCAGCTTGTATTTGTAGGTACTTAGATGCAAGGTTGCAGGGGAGTCAGGGAACCCGGGCTGGGATCAATACCAGGACGGAGATCAAGGAACAGCTGTAAGACCAAGAGAACAAGACTTCAGCAAAATCAGGGAATTCGGGGCCCACCATGGTAATGGGAACGCAGGCTCTGAGGAACCACGGACAGCCAGGGCAGGCCTTGGCCTCTCCATGGGAATGGACAGCCCAGCTTGTCCCCCTCTCATGGAGTAAGAAGATGACCTCTGGATATGTGAGTCACAAAAGGCCAGAACTTTTCTGCATCACAAAGTCACCTCTGGCCATTAGCCTGGTGGCCTTCCCTCCAGCATTCTGTGTGAAAGGATGCGTGCCATTTAGCTGGGAAATTATATCAAAACCAATCCAAGAAAGGCTAACAACGACCCCAGCCTGCTGAGAAAATGTGTGCACATCTCCCACCAACCTCTTACAAGCACAGGTCATTTTGGAATATGCCACATGGGCCAGTGGCCGCTAGTACTGAGCAAATCCACCCCCGACTCTCAGAGCCCGTCTTTTCCTGTCCTGATCAGGTCTCTTTCTTCTCTTGATCAGCAGAAATGACTCCCAAACTACTCAACACAGAGCAGCTCATGAGTATAGATTCAAATAGGTCATACTCGATTATGAAACCAGGCTGCCTGGGCCAGACCTGGCATAACCCTGATCCCAAAGAACCACCCCTACCCTCCCCTGGGAACCACCAGAAAAGTGGTCACCTGCGCCTAAGATGTGCTCACCACCAGCACCCCCAGACACTTAGGTGCTGGAATTGCCAACATGCAGGTTCGGATTCAGAGGTCCGGTCGGGGCCTGAGAATCTGCACTCTGCAAGCCCCCTTGCAGAGTGGTGCTAACACAGCAGAAACACTGGCATCTTAGGCCCCACCACGGACCTAACTAAAGCCAAATCTGCACTGGAACAAGATGCCCAGGCTGTCTCCCACCCTGAAGTTGTTCACGCTGGCCTCACTTAGGGGAGGAAGTTCCAGATTAGAGAGAGGTCAGATCACCAGAGCCCAAATGGGCAGCCACCAGAGTGAGGAGGAGAGGAGGGAGGGGCTGGTCAGAGAGGTCGGCAGAACTAGATTCCGCAATACCTGGAGCCACAGTGGGGAACTGAAGCTGTCCTCGGGGCACTGGAAAGCCAGTGGAAGGTTTCCAAGAGGAGAGTGACAAAATCAGAGGGAACTTTTTTTTTTTTTTTTTTGGTCCACTACACTAGTGAGAGAGGGAACATTTTATAGGATCCTTCTGGCTGGGGGATACAGGAGCAGTTGGTAGGGGGGGAAATAGGTGAATTAAGGGAGGTCCTAGAGGGATCTAGGGTAGCAGTCCAGTCTAAGAGACCTAGATGAGGGTACCTGCAGTAAGCAGACAAGCACATCGCACGTGGTCCAGGGTGATTTGCAGGCCTCTGAAGTGGTCAAGTACAAAAGGAAAGCCCTCCCACTTTCCCTTCTCCGTGGAACAGATGTCTCTGACTTCTCACCTGGAAGGTGCACACAGGTTGCCAGCTCTTTGTTCTGTTTCCTAACCCTCCCTCCTTCAATCCATCGGGCACTTTCCTGACCCTGCTCAAAAACCTTCAATAGCGCCCCATTGCCTGCCAAACGATCTACAAACTGCTCCGCCCACACTTTTATATTCTACTTCTATTTCTGCCTGACCCATGACACGGTAGTTTACGCTTTCATTCATGCAACAAATATTTATTGAGTACCATCAACATGGAAGGCACTCAAAAGAAATCACTCATCTGCCAAGGCACATAGTCAATTTCAGGAGGCTTACAGCCATGCTGAAATGCTCTCCCAGATAAGCGCTCTGACTGCAGCAAATGAAAATCGTGACAGACAACACTTATTAAATGCTGTGTGCCAACCATCATGTCAAACACTTGGTGGGACTATCTTAATAACATTCCTCAGACACTTATAATGGAGAGGGGTGGCCTCATTTTCTTTTGTTTGTTTGTTTGAGACAGGGTCTCAGTCTGTCACCAAGGCTGGAGTGCAGTGGTGTGATCTCAGCTCACTGTAGCCTCAATCTCCTGGGTTTAAACAGTCTTCCCGCTTGAGTCTCCCAAGTAGCTAAGACCACAGGTATGTGCCACCACACCTCGCTAGTCTTTTTGTTTTCTGAGGGATGTCACCATGTTGCCCAGGCTGATCTTGAACTCCTGAGCTCAAGCGATCCACCTGCCTCGGCCTCCCAAAGTGCCAGGATTACGGGCGTGAGCCACTGCGCCTGGCTGGTTGGCCTCATTTTAGCCAAAAGAAAGAAAAATCTCAAGTCACTTGGAAAATAAGTACGACAACTAAATTCATAAGAATCGAACTCAGGCAGTCTCAACCCAGGGCTTGTCCCCTTAACCCTTGTCCTCTGAATGTCCTTGTACTCTAAGTCATGGGGCAATGAGTGAGAAACATAAAATAGGCTTGTTAAAGTGCACAGTAAAACCCCATGCGAGTTCTCTTTCCAACTTACCTCCTTCCTGCTACTCCCAAGTCCCCTCACGAAGCCGGGGTCACATTGGCCAAGTGATTGCAGCCTTGAGGGTTCTGTCCTCCTTTTCCGTTTGTCTGGAACACTCTCCTTCAAGGCCTTTTTTGGGGCGGGGGGTGGGGGCCTCTCACCATTCAGATCTTTGCTCAGATGTCACCACTGGCATCTCGGAGAGAAGCCACTGAGACACTTGTAGGCAATAATGCAAATCTGTCAACAATTCTCCTGCGGGCTCCGGTCATGTCCTAAGCCCTTTTCTCTGGTTTCCTTTTCACTGTCTTCCTCTCCACTCCCTCCCACCTCACCTTGCCCCATTAGCCCTCCAGGAACACGTGCCCCTCTCTTCTCCACGTTCTCCTCGTTAATCAAAAGCCACGCCCATCAAAAGCTGTCCTACCTGCCATATATGCCTTAGTGCGAATTCGTTGGTAGATCAACTTTTCCAGAAATGTCTGTGGTTTTTTAAAATTTTTATTTATTTATTTATTTATTTATTTATTTATTTATTTTTGTTGTTGCTGTTGTTGTTGTGTTTAGACCGAGTCTTGCTCTGTCACCTAGGCTGGAGGGCAGTGGCACGAGCTCAGCTCCCTGCAACCTCCACCTCTGCCTCCCGGGTTCAAGTGCTTCTCTTGCCTCAGCCTCCCGAGTAGCTGGGATTACAGGCACGCGCCACCACACCCAGCTAATTTTTTGTATTTTTAATAGAGACAGAATTTCACCATGTTGGCCAGGCTGGTCTCAGACTCCTCCTGGCCTCAAGTGATCTGCCCGCCTAGGCCTCCCAAAGTGCAGGGATTACATGACAGGCATGAACCACCTGGCCAGGAATGTCTGAATTTTAAAACATATGCTTGATTATAAAATAGTAGGGTTTGCCTTTCTTAAAGGACTTCCATACAACAGGATTGCTCTGTGTGTGTGTGTGTGTGTGTGTGTGTGTGTGTGTGTGTGTGTGTGTGATGTGTTAGAGTCAGCAGGCTTTTCCTCAACTGCAGGAATCATTCAGGCTGACTTTGCTCTGCTGGAATAATTTCAGGCGTTGTGCTATGCTTATGAAAGAGGATGATATTAAAGTAAGGAGGGCTCCATTTGAATCTTGCTTCTAACAGTACTCAAATGATCTTAGACTAAGTGACTTCTCTCTGAATCTAGTTGTCTCCTTTATAATTTGAGGCTAATTAGCTATTGTAAAGGTAATGGTAAGGGCTGGATGAGATCCCAGGACGCTCGATAAGGGCTCCGTGGGGCCGGAATGCATGAAGTCCTCTTCGATGCTAGCAGGCCTGAGGGACCCCATGCCGGGGCTTGAAGGCACCTACATCCACTCCCAGGGCCCCCACTACTCATAATTGTTTCTGGAAAGAACCAAGCATGGAACTTGGCAGGAGACCGCGAAACGTCCTGGCATCCTGGTCACTGTCGAGTCTAGAATGCTGTCCTCCAGAGAATTACATCCTTGTGGCCAGTGTTGGAGCATTTAAGACTTAATTGGGGATTGGAACTGCTCCAGCCCTGATGCCCTCCTTCCTGTCCCTGTAACCAGCAAATGTCACTGTCTGTCTTGCCAGGCTAACAACCTTCCTCATCAGCATCACCAAACCCGGCCAGACATCAGTGCCCTAAAAAGAATCGTAATCCAGCCACCGTACATGGTAATTATCTAGATGAGGAAAGGTCTTCTCCCAGGCCCTCTAGGGGCCAAGGAAGGTCTCACATTAAACAATCACACTGATCTCCATTGATGTCTTCAGTTCATCAGCCAATTATTCAGCAAATTTATCTTGAAAACCTACTGTATGTGAGGTACTGGGATGACTCTGATGGACAGGTAGATACCCTCCCTCTTCACAGAATAACATATTTGCAGGGGCTGCATTGGCAGTTAATTGATTAATTTATTAGAATTGTGCTATGAGCCAAAATGATATAATAGATGTCTCAGAAGAGTTCGCAGTTGGTTGTGGGTCCAGGAGGGCTTCTCTGAGGAGGTGATGTTTAAACTGAGAACTGAAGGAGGAACAGAAGGGGTTCAGAGACAGCCTCCAGGTGGACCATACAGCCAGGCAAAGGCCCTGGGTGGCAAAGAAGGAGCATAGCTGGGCAGCAAAGAGTAGGGTGTGAGATAACGCCTGAGACTGGGCAGAGGCCAGACCCTGCAGGGCCTTGGGAGGCCACACCAAAGAGCTGGATCTTTGTGCTGAGAGCAAGGAGAAGCCAGAGATGGGCTTTCAGCAGGGAGATGACACGACCCAATTGACCTTGTGAAAGAGAACTGACTACTTTCTGGATGATACCTTTTCTCTCCCTTTAACACAATCAAAAAAAAGGCCTGAGTGGGGGTGGGGAGCCGGCTGGATTTTTCTAGAGGACTTTCCTTATAAACTGCTTTAAATAGAAATGAGAGGAAGCAAACAAATGATAGCTCTGTCCATCCAGGCCTTAATTTTTCTAAACAAACAAGGACCATGAGCAACTGCAGGCAAAAGTGTTTCCACCCTTGAGGTCTTGAAAAGAAATGTCTGTTTCACCTCTTCCTCAGAAGTGCAGGGAACAGTGTGTGCTATGCAAATAGATGCCACATATAGATGGTAACTTGTTGAGCTAATTGGCTGGGGATAAAGGCTCTTCGGGGATCACCCGAGGCCAGTGTATTTGACAACATCTGACCTCTCCCCTGTGCTCACTGATCTTTCTATCAGTCCAGCTCCCATCGGTATGGACACTGAGCACATGATCAGGAAGCTTCCCAGACGAAACCCTTGCTCAAGAAATGTTGCTGCAGCTAACAGCCCACTGGGGAGTCTTTGTGACTCTTCTGATCCCCCTTAGAGTCCAGCAAAATGTGCAAGAGAAAAAGCGATTTCCCAAGACTGGAATTACAGTCCAGATGTCATGGGATATTTGGCTCAGAAAGCCTTCATCTGCTGGTCATGAGTTACGGGACTTCACCAGCTCTCCAGGGAGTTTTCTCCCATCTAGAAGTGGTGTGGTTGTCTATCACCAGCGGTTAGACTGGCTCAGATCTGTTGGCTGATGTGATATTGTGATTTGTAAATATTAATCTATATTCTTATTACACATTCATATCTATTACATATTCACATATATTTGGTCTTCATCCATTTCCTGACACAGAACTCCTAAAATCCTTGGAACCTCCAAAGTGTTAAGAGTATCTTTTGCATGTTATAAGAGGACTAGTGGCTAGAGTCCCTAGACAACTTCAAGACGGAGGCTGGTTACCCACAAAACCAAGGCATGATTAGAGGGTTGTGACTTAAAATAAAATAGGGTGTGCCTCTGTTGCCTAGGCTGGAGTGCAGTGGCACGATTACCACTCACTGCAGCCTCAACCTCCCAGGCTCAAGTGATCCTCCCACCTCAGCCTCTGAGTAGCTAGGACAACAGGCACACACCATCATACCCAGCTATTGTATTTATTTTTTGTAGAGATGGGGGTCTCACTATGTTCCCCAGGCTTGTCTCAAATTCCTCAGCTCAAGTGAATCCTCTCTCCTCAGCTTCCCAAAGTATTGGGATTACAGGTGTGAGCCACTGCACCTAGCGTAGAGTTGAGACTTTAATTCCACCCCTCAGCCTCTGAGGAGGAGAGAGGAGCTGACGGGTGAGTTGACTACCAATGGCCAGTGATTTAATCAATCATGCCTACATCATGAAGCCTCCATGTAAATGCAGAAAAACCAGCTGAGTTCAGAGAACTTCCACACAGCTGAACACATTAGGTTCCTGGAGTGTGGTGTGCCCAGAGAGGGCACAGAGGCTCCTAGCCCCGTGCCTTGCCCTATGCGTCTCTTCCATCTGCTGCTCATCTCTATCTTTTGTAATGCCCTTGTAACAAGCCAGTAAACACAAATACAGTGTTTTCCTGAGTTCTGTGAGTCACTCTGGCAAACTAATTGAACTTGAGGAGGGGTCATGGGAACCGCAATTTATAGCTAATCGGTCAGAAGTATAACTGACAACCTACTACTTGCAATTGGTCAGAGAGAATTGAATTAGAGGAAACCCAGTTGGCCTCCCCTGAATCATTGACTGGTTGCTGATGGGAAGAAATTTCCGCACTTCTGGTGTTAGAAGTGCGGTGTGGAGTGGTGTATGAAAGTAGAAAAAAACACTTGGATTTTTCCTATCTCTATTAGCTGAGCAAATCAGATTTCTTTTTTTCTTTTTTTCTTTTTTTTTTTTTCCAGACACAGGGTCTTGCTCTGTTGCCCAGGCTGGTGTGTGGTGGTGTGATCACGACTCATGGCAGCCCGGACCTCCTAGGCTCAAGCAATTCTCCCACCTCATCCTCTCAAGTCCTAGGACTACAGGGTCACATGCCCAGCTAATTTTCTTTTTCTTTTCTTTTCTTTTCTGTTTTTTTTTTTTTTTTTTTTTTGTAGAGATGGAGATGTTGCAATGTTACCCAAGCTGGCCTCGAACTCCTGGGGTCACACAATCCTCCTGCCTTGGCCTCCCAAGGTGCTGGGATTGCAGGCATGAGCCATCGTGCCCAGCCAAATCAGCTTTCTTGATTACATTCTTTATCTCCATGAAGAGACAAAGCTTTTGTATTATTCATTGCTCTGGAACGATATGACCACACGCTTAGCAGCTCAGAACAAGAGGATATTTATGCGGCCAACAAACAGGAAAAAATGCTCAACATGACTGAGCATTAGAGAAATGAGATACTATCTCATGCCAGTCACAATGTGATTATTAAAAAGTGAAGAAACAACAGTCGCTGGTGAGGCTGTGGAGAAGCAGGAACGCTTTTACTCTGTTGGTGGGAATATAAATTAGTTCAGCCATTATGAAAGACAGGGTGGCAGTTCCTCAAAGATCTACAACCAGAAATCCCATTTGACCCAGCCATCTCATTAAGGGGTATGTACCCAAAGGAATATAAATCATTCTGTTATAAAGACACAGGCACGCATATGTTTATTGCAGCACTATTGACAACAGCGAAAACATGGAATCAACCCAGATGCCCATCAATGATAGACTGGACAAGGAAAATGTGGTACATAGGACACCATGGAATACTATGCAACCATAAAAAGGCACAAGATCATGTCTTTGCAGGGACATGGAAGGAGCTGAAAGCCATTATCCTCAGCAAACTAACACAGAAACAGAAAACCAAACACTTCATGTTCTCACGCGTAAGTGGGAGCCAAACAATGAGAACACGTGGACACAGGGAGAGAAACAACACACACCGGGGCCTGTCAGGGGTGGGGGGGGGGAGGGAGAGCACCAGGATAAATAGCTAATGCATGCTGGGCTTAATACCTAGGTGATGGGTTAACAGATGTAGCAAACCCTCATGGGATACATTTACCTGTATAACAAACCTGCACCTCCTACACATGTATCCCAGAAATTAAAAATTAAAAATAACTATACATGTTTTTAAAACTACATATTTATCATCTCAAAGTTCCTGTGGGTCAGGAGTCTGGGTATAGATCAGCCAGAGCCTCTGTTCACGGTCTTACAAGGCTGCAACTCTGTGTCAGCCAGGGCGGTGGTTTCAAGTGAGGCTTACTAGGGAAGGATCTGCTTCCACGTTGATGTCAGCGCTGCCAAAATTGAGTTCCTTGTGGTCTATTGGATTTAGGCGCTTAGGTTCTCCCTGACTGTCGGCCAGACGCTGCTCTTAGCTCCTGGAAGTAGCACTAATTTCCTGGCCACGCAGGCCTCCCAAACACGGCCACTCACTTATCAAAGCGTCTCAAGATGGACATCATCATCTTTTACATCCCATCACCTTTGCAAACTGTACTGGTTAAAATCCAGTCATAGATCCTATACACACTCAAAGGGAAGGGCCCACAAAGGGGCAGGGATACCAAAAGGTGGGATCGTGGTGCCACCCATTAGCCTAGAGTCTATCTGTCACAACTCTAGAAAGCTTTCCTCCATTGAAGAGAATGAAACTGTTAGTCGCTGGTTCAAATAGCTTGCTATTGCATATCTATCTACCTATTTATATATATTCTTAGTCCGCTGGAGTCTTAGTCTGAACTGCCATAACGGAATACCTGAGTCTGGGTAATTTATAAACAATAGACATATATTTTCTCGTGGTTCTGGAGGCTGAGAAGTCCAAGAGCAAGGCGCCA
Source organism: Saimiri boliviensis (assembly GCF_048565385.1). Taxonomy (NCBI): domain Eukaryota; kingdom Metazoa; phylum Chordata; class Mammalia; order Primates; family Cebidae; genus Saimiri; species Saimiri boliviensis. Next base: position 28,088,654 of record NC_133469.1, on the reverse strand, counting down.
GCAGGTTTGATTGCCTGACAAGGGCTGATCTTTGCTTCCAACACAGTGCTTTGAACACTGCATCCTCCAGAGGAAAGGAAACTCTGTGTCTTCCCCTGGGGGAAGGCAGAGGGCAAGCCAGACTGTGTGAAGCCTGTTTTATGAGGGAGGGCTTGAATCCCATTCATGAGGGGCGGAACCCTCATGAACTAATCACCCCTTAGGCACGACCTCTTAAGATCATACATTGGCCATTAAGTTTCAACATCTGAATTTTGGAGGGAACACATTCAAATCTTAGCATGTGTGTGTCTGTGTGTATATCTATCTATGTATAGATATACAGATATAGATATATATGTGTGTGTATATATGTGTGTGGGTATATAGATATATAGCCACACACATATATACACACACATTTATATCTACATCTATCTATATATCAATCTATATATCTATATATAGAGAAATATACACACACATATATATACACACAGAGACATATATGTAATTGATTGATAAATAGTTAATAGATAAATAGAGATATCATTTGGCTAAAATGTATGCTTTTAACAAAGAATTAGCTCTATCAACACAATGCACAAGGTGTTGAATGGACCAGCCAGGGTGAAGGGTGGTTCCCCAGACTCCAAGGCGATACTTAATAAAATAACATAATTACATATAAGGATACAACACATGGGGATTGTATCCCAAAGTACCTTAGACTAAATATTGACTCGATTGGTGACAGAGTGAAAATGGATCACAGCACAGTACATCCAGCAACGACAAGGAACCCAGGGTGTTATATACACAGTCTGAACCTCAACGTTACTATACACTGGCTGAAAGGGTTTAGGCAACTGGCTTGACCCCCCAAAATCTGTGGTTCTTTATTTAGGAAGGAGGAATATAATAGGTTTGTCATGAAGATTTACCGACACAATGCGTACGAGTGTGCTTCATGTTAGAATGGCTAAAATGAAAACTACGAACCAAACCAATACTGGCGAGGAAGCAAACGGAGCTCTTCTAGGCCCCTAGTGTGAGTGTAAATTGGTTTGACCATGTTGGAAAGTTGTTTAGCAGCATCCACGAAAGCTAAATACATGACCAAGGAATTTTAACTCCATGATATAGATCCTACAGAGGTGACTGCTTATTAGACCAAGAAAACTTGCACATGAATGTTCACGGCAGCTTCATTCTCAGCCCGAACTGAAACAACCCAGATACTCATCCACCATCTGTTGCAGTGGTCCTCAGCCTTCTTAGCACCAGGGACTGGTTTCATAGAAGGTAATTTTCTCATGGGCAGTGTGTCTGGGGAGACGGTTTCAGGATGATTCAAGTACATTACATTTGTGGCATACTTTATATCTATTATTATTACATGCTCATATATACTGAAGTAATTATACAACTCACAGTAATGTAGACTCAGTGGGAGCCCTGCAACTAGATGGTCCCATCTGGGAGTGATGGGAGGCAGTGACAGATCATCAGGCGTTAGACTCTCATAAGGAGCGCACACCCTCGATCCCTCACAGGCACAGTCCACAATGACAATCTAATGCCTCCACTGATCCGGCAGGAGACAGAGCTCAGGTGCTAATATGAGCAATATCGAGCAGCTGTAAACACAGACGAAGCTTCGCTTGCTCACCTGCAGCTCACCTCCTGCTGTGCAGCCCTGCTCCTACCAGGTACCGGTCTGTGGCCCGGGAGTTGGGGACCCACGATCTTCTGGATACATTGTAACATGTTCACACATCATAATACTACACACCCATGATAAAGCACATACCACTTGGCATGCAGCAATTTGGTTCACACAGACATACTGTTGAGGAAGTCAGACACAAAAGGATGAATATTGTTTGAGACCACAACAATGTGAAGGTGAAAAACAAGCAAAACTGATCAATGTTGATAACAGTCAGAATAGTGGTTACCTTGGGTGGTATTGACCAGGACGGGGAGGAGGGAGCTTCCTGGGAGCTGGAAATGTGCTTTATATCTTGAGCTAGTCATGGTTACATGGGTATATACGTATTATTGAGCCATCCACGTACTGAGTTACATCTCAATAAAATATGTTTTAAAATAAGAAAATAAAAGCAAAGTATTTGGTGTTGACCCTCTGTTCCAACCCCTAACCTTCTTGGCCATAGAGCAGCAGACTACCTTGATTGTCCTTACCTGAGACATCAAGAGAGAGAGCATCTGTCATTTCCCAGCCCAGGATTTCTTCCACGCAATGATGCTGCCCAGTGAGGCAACATGGCTATGCAACTATGTAAATTATTATCTACACCTAAGCAAGTCATTATCTCATCTACACGAACTTGATCAGAGGCAGGTGGAGACGCACAGCTTGCATCCTGCCTGGAGTTCTCCAACGCAACGCAAAAAGTCTCTCGTTCCTTTGCTCTCTCTCTCCCTCCATGCGAGATCCTCCCCACAATGTCCCACCTGGGACCCTTTGAGAGCTGCACATCTATTTCTCTCTCTCTTTCTACCTCCCTCATCCCTCTCCCTTTTTTAGAGACAGGGTCTTACTCTGTTGCCCAGACCGACATGATCATATCTCACCGCAGCTTCAACACTCTGGATTCAAGCGATCCACCTGTCTCAGCCTCCCGACTAGCTCCTGCGTCTTCCCATATTCTTGTACTGATAACACTGTGGAGGTTTGGCGTCTTAATCCCTATGTTTAAGACCTGAATGGCCATTACTAGTTTAAAAAAAAAAAAAGAAAAGAAAAGAAAAGAAAAACCTCTGGCCGTCTTCTTCCTGCCATATAAATTATATCATGCTCTGTGACCACAGTGACATGAATGACAGGTGTTTCCTTCCACATACATCCATATCACAGACACCAGCTGGTTTGAAAACGACTTGCTTTTCATTATGCTTGTCTCTGGACGGGACTCTGCAGAGGCGTGCTTTCCATCACTTACATCTATCTACTCATTCCTACCATACTGTCCGCCCTCTGTCATGCTTCCTGTCCCCCACTGCTGAGCACGCCGTAAGGACTCAGTAAATGAGAGCAGTGAACACTCTTTAGCGAACTGAGGGTGCCAGTCGCTAGAAATGTGAGCCCCACAAGAGAGCAGATATAACTCAGGCAGACCCGTCACACTGTGACTGAAGTCATCCGCAAACTGCTCTCACACTCTCCACTCTGACTCGAGGTATAACAAGCAACTTTATGATGATTAAATTCCATTTCACTCCCTTCCGAGATCCTTCGCTTGCAAGAAGACAGGCCCTAGCTTAGTGTTTTTTATGCTGAGACTCAAGGCCAATTGGTAGGTTGTGGAATACATTTACAGGGATGCTAGCAGCATTTTTACATAATGAAGTGAAATAGAGTGGAATAAAAATCAGCAGAGTGAGTCATACACAGTAAGTTTTAGGCATTGTTAAGTGAAATAGTTGTTTCTGATTCGTGTGTGTGTGTGTGTGTGTGTGTGTGTGTGTGTATTCCACTGCTTTGTATTAAATAAAATGTACTTCTTACCATGCGCCATGATCAAAGACTTTCAGAGACCCTGAGCCTGAAGACGAATCCACAAGCATTCCAGTCACTGCAAAGGTAAATTAATAAATTGACTTCACCGGCCGGACGCAGTGGCTCACGCCTGTAATCCCAGTACTTTGGGAGGCCAAGGCGGGTGGATCATGAGATCAAGAGATCGAGACCATCCTGGCCAACATGGTGAAACACCATCTCTACTAAAAAAATACAAAAATTAGCTGGGCATGGTGGTGTGTGCCTGTAGTCCCAGCTACTAGGGAGGCTGAGGCAGGGAATTGCTTGAATCCAGGAGACGGAGGTTGCAGTGAGCCGAGATCTTGCCACTGCACTCCAGCCTGGTGCTTGGCGACAGAGCAAGACTCTGTCTCAAAAATAAATAAATAAATATATATGTAAATTGACTTCACCCAAGTGAACTATAGAGTTGAGAGTTTCTAAAACGGAGGTCAGCCCCTGATCCGTGGTGGCCCTAACCGAGATATAACCACCCCATAAGAAGCTCCGCCTACAACAGCTTAAGAATTAGCCTCACTCTGCCCACTTTAATGTAGAAATGGAAACCGCGACTATAATAATCAATGCAAATTATTTTAGGTGAAGACACTCTCTGACCTCTCGGGTAGATGTAAGCACTTTGGAGAACAGCCTTTGAGAGTATGGCTTTTTAAGAGATGGGTCATTCCTAATAGGCCCCTTTATAGACCAAAATGAGTCTGCGTGATTTGGAGCAAAGTACTTTAGCTCTTTGGACTTCCGCTTTTTTGACCGTGAAACGAGTAAGTAGGGCTCAGGGGAAGCCTGGCCAGGAAGTCGGGAAGCTTGTGTTTAGCTAGTACAGAGGCACTAGCTTCTCCCTTTTCATCACCTTCCCAGGGAGAAGCTAGATACCAATGAAGAGCTAGGCTGCAAGGTCTCCATTTTTTTCTTGCACCTCCGCGTTGCCTCATTCCCGGTAAGGGGGCGACGTTAACGTAAATGAGAGAGTTGGGCTAGGTGATGATTTCTCAATACTGACAACTCATGTCTCCTTCTAGTAACATGGAAATTGTCTGTCCTTGGGCCACCTTTGCAAGCCTTGTTCTTCCCCATGCCAAGTTCTGACCAGACCTAGGACCTCTACAAAGAAGAAGAGAGGGAAGAGAGGGAAAGGGGACTGAAGGAGGAAGGGATGGAAGGAGGAAGAAGGGAGGAAGAGAGGGAGGAACAAAGTAGGAAAATGGGCTGGGCACGTTGGCTCACGCCTGCGCACTTTGGGAGGCTGAGGCGGACGGATCACCTGAGGTTAGGAGTTCGAGACCAGCCTGACCAACATGAAGAAACCCCGTCTCTCCTAGAAATACAAAAGTAGCTGGGCGTGGTGGCACTTGCCTGTAATCCCAGCTATTTGGGAGGCTGAGGCAGGAGAATCACTTGAACCCGAGAGGCGGAGGTTGCAGTGAGCTGACATTGTGCCATTGCACTCCAGCCTGGGCAACAAGAGCAAAATCTCCATCTTAAAAAAAAAAAAAAGAAAGAAAGAAAGTAGGAAAATGGAAGAAATAAATCCAACTTAAACAGTATGGCCAAGAGCTGTGGACTTTCCTGACGGTGAGGTAGAGACATGAAGGGAGAGATTCCATCACCCGCCACACAGCAAAACTGCCCCAGCACCCCCTTTCCAACTCCCTGCTCTTTTTTCCTGTTCTTTGAGTCCACAGACTATGTCTGCATTCTTCTCCACCCCACCCCACTCTACCGGATTATTCTGTTGGCAACTGGGTTACACTGGGAACCCCGTTTCCCAGACCTCCCTCTCCTCTACGGTTCTAGGTTAGAGTTGCCCAAAAATGAAGTTGCCCAAAGCCAGGGAGGCTCACGTGAAGCTGCAGTCGCTGCACTGACTCTGTGAAGCTGACTCTGAAGGTCACAGACTCAGTGAAGCTGACTCTGAAGGTCATCCTTGGCTAGAAGCAGTGCCGGGTGGTCAGACACAGAGGGGCCAGAAGCTTCCAGTTTGTCCTCCATCTGCCCTGCTCTGTATCCAGCTCTCCCCCGACCCTGCCAACCGGCAGTGACGACAAGCCCACCCTCAGACCCTTAGCTGCAAATCCACAGAGGCAGTTACCGTGGAGAAGTAATACATTCCACGGACTTCAAGATCAGCCCCTTTCCTGGGGCCTCTGCACCAGCTCAATACACCAAGCTTCCGACTTCCCTGCAAGCTCCTGACGCCGTCACTTGCACCAGCCCTTGTTAGTGACGTCTCCCGATCCTCAGTGCTCTCAGTGGGCCTTCCTCCCCAGCTTCTCCCGCAAGTGCGCATCTTCTGATTCCTGTAATGCCACTGTTACTCCAAACATACCACCGTGCGAGTCTGCTGCCCAGACTCACCTCTCGCCAACACACCCAGTTTCTGCCACCCAACCCCAAACCGCCATCCCTCTCTTCCAAGAGCAGAAATGAGATTCAACTGGAGACGTCAATCAAGAGCTAGACTGCAAGCCCTCAAAGTTTAGCTAGGAAGTGTGGGCTGAATTCTGGGGGCAAAAGGGAGCCATTGAACGTGTTAGGCAGGCACTGGGGCATGATTTTTTTTGTTTTTGCAAAAACTGCTGTGAACATAATGGGTTACTGGCGGGGGCGGGGGGTGGTGGACAGAGAGAGTGCGGGGAGACCAGTGAAAGCGCTGTCACACATGTTACCAATTATTTATTTTCATCTACATAAATGGAGCAATTGTTCAATGAAAGTTAAACTTTAATCATGGCATGAAAGGGAATAAATCACTTGTCAAGTAAATATTTACTGTTTCTGGACCATGGCTCCTCAATCAAATGTGGCTGTCTCCTCTTTCCCCATCCAGTAGCCAGCACAAAAACCAGAATTTAAGGACTTCTCTGCTGGGTGTGGTGGCTTATGCCTGTAATCCCAGCACTTTGAGGAGGCCAAGGCGGGGAGATCACTTGAGCCCAGGGGTTCAAGACCAGCCTGGGCAACGTGATGAAACCCTATCTCTACAAACAATACAAAAAGAAAAAGAAAAAGAAAAAGGCCGGGCGCGGTGGCTCACGCCTGTAATCCCAGCACTTTGGGAGGCCGAGGCGGGTGGATCACGAGGTCAAGAGATGGAGACCATCCTGGTCAACATGGTGAAACCCCGTCTCTACTAAAAATACTAAAAATTAGCTGGGCATGGTGGCGCGTGCCTGTAATCCCAGCTACTCAGGAGGCTGAGGCAGGGGAATTGCCTGAACCCAGGAGGCGGAGGTTGCGGTGAGCCGAGATCGCGCCATTGCACTCCAGCCTGGGTAACAAGAGCGAAACTCCGTCTCAAAAAAAAAAAAAAAAAAAAAAAAAAAAAAAAAAAGCCAGATGCGGTGGTGCACACTGTAGTCTCAGCTACTTAGAAGGCTGAGGTGTGAGGATGGCCTGAGCCCAGGAGGCAGAGGTTGCAATGAGCTGAGCTTGGACCACTGTGTCCCAGCCTGGGCAAAAGAGCAAACACCCACTAAAGAAAAAAAAGAAAAACAACTCCTCAAATAATGACAACAGGGATCAAATCAACCAAATGAACCAAAAAATATGAACATGTAAAACTGAGAAAACAGACAAAGGAGACGCCTTAAACTATATCAACTACAGCGGGGTGGTACCAGGTGCCAGGTTTGTAGAGGTTTGTTCAACTACAATAAGAAAATGTTACAATGTTCAAAAGGAAAAATTGGAAGAAAAATATGTACAGTCTCCCTTGCCATCCTGCCACGGCCTTTTCAGCTCCATTTCAACATTCATGCTTCATTCAGCTCATCAAGAACAGGCTGTGTGCACATCAATTTCCAGAGCAGTTTTCTGAGGCTGCAACTCTGTATGATATTATCATTCTGAAAATTAAGTCCTCAGAGAAGCACCGCTATTTTTTTTCTTATCTGCTGGAAAAAGACAAATGAGGGATAAGGAAGGGAAAGATAGGTTTTGATCGCATAGTCTAACTCTCAGTTAAAGCAAAACAAAGACAAGATACAGCTTCCTGGAGTTTCATTCTTTTGAATTTCTGCTTTGAGGTTTGCATTCAATAACAACATTTGATTAAGAAAATTCCCCCAAAATCTGAAGGGGCATATGGATCTGAGTGAACAGCATTTACCCAATGGCCCAAAGAAAAATTATTTTCATATCTTCTGAAATTAAGGAACTATCTTTATTCCCATCTTCATAAAAAGGAAGTGAAATGTTATGATGAAACTGAACTGCAATGGCCCACAGTGTCCTTTTGTTCCCTCAAGTGGATGCTCTCAGATTGCAACTTTGAGGAGAAGCTCGCATGGGTAATAAAGGCTCTGGGAGGGCACAGACCTAAAATATCAGGGGTTAGGCAGAAATTAAGTGAAGCATCTGATGAAGCTTCCAATGTTCATTCTATTATTATTATTTTTTTTTTTTTGGATGAGGAATGGTCTCTTCCTCTGTCTTTCTATTGGCTTCTCTCTCTCTCTCTCTCTCTCTCTCTCTCTCTCTCACACACACACACACACACACACACACACACACACACATTTATTCCTTTTAAAAATACTCTATGAGATCACGCGCCATGGTTCACGCCTGTAATCCCAGCACTTTGGGAGGCCAGGGAAGGAGAATCATTTGAGTCCAGGAGTTCAAGATTCAGCCTGGACAACACGGTGAGACCTCATCTCTAAAAAAATTTTTTTAAATGTAAAAAGAAATAAAGGCCAGGTGCAGTGGCCCATGCCTGTAATCTCAGCACTTTGGGAGGCCAAGGCGGGTGGATCACCTGAGGTCGGGAGTTCAAGACCAGCCTAGCCAACATGGTGAAACCCTGTGTCTACTAAAAATGCAAGATTAGCTGGGCATGGTGGTGCATGACTGTAATCCCAGCTACTTGGGAGGCTGAGGCAGGAGAATTGCTTGAACCTGGGAAGGTGGAGGTTGCGGTGAGCTGAGATCGCGCCATTGCACTTTAGCCTGGGCAACAAGACTGAAACTCGATCTCAGAGAAAAAAGAAGGAAGAAGGAAGGAAGGAAGGAGGGAGGGAGGGAGGGAGGGAAGGAGGGAAGAAAGGAGGGAGGGAGGGAGGGAGGGAGGGAGGGAGGGAGGGAAGGAAAGGAGGGAGGGAGGGAGGGAGGGAGAGGGAGGGAGGGAAGGAGGGAAGAAAGGAGGGAGGGAGGGAGAGAGGGAGGGAGGGAGGGAGGGAGGGAAGGAAGGAGGGAAGGAGGGAAGAAAGGAGGGAGGGAGGGAGGGAGGAAGAAAGGAGGGAGGGAGGGAGAGAGGGAGGGAGGGAGGGAGGGAGGGAAGAAAGGAGGGAGGGAGGGAGAGAGGGAGAGAGGGAGGGAGGGAAGGAGGGAAGGAGGGAGGGAAGGAGGGAAGAAAGGAGGGAGGGAGGGAGGGAGGGAGGGAGGGAAGAAAGGAGGGAGGGAGGGAGAGAGGGAGGGAGGGAGGGAGGGAGGGAGGGAAGAAAGGAGGGAGGGAGGGAGGAAGGGAGAGAGGGAGGGAGGGAGGGAGGGAGGGAAGGAGGGAAGAAAGGAGGGAGGGAGGGAGGAAGGGAGAGAGGGAGGGAGAGAGGGAGAGAGGGAGGGAGGGAAGGAGGGAAGAAAGGAGGGAGGGAGGGAGGGAGGGAAGAAAGGAGGGAGGGAGGGAGAGAGGGAGGAGGGAGGGAGGGAAGGAGGGAAGAAAGGAGGGAGGGAGGGAGGGAGGGAGAGAGGGAGAGAGGGAGGGAGAGAGGGAGGGAGGGAAGGAGGGAAGGAAGGAGGGAGGGAGGGAGGGAGGGAGAGAGGGAGAGAGGGGAGAGGGAGGGAGGGGAAGGAAGGAGGGAGGGAGGGAGGGAGGAGGGAAGGAGGGAAGAAGGAGGGAGGGAGGGAGAGAGGGAGGGAGGGAGGGAGGGAAGAAAGAGGGAGGGAGGGAGAGAGGGAGGGAGGGAGGGAGGGAAGGAGGGAAGAAAGGAGGAGGGAGGGAGGGAGGGAAGGAGGGAAGAAAGGAGGGAGGGAGGGAGGGAGGGAGAGGGAGGGAGGGAGGGAGGGAAGGAAGGAGGGAGGGAGGGAGGGAGGGAAGGAGGGAAGAAAGGAGGGAGGGAGGGAGAGAGGGAGGGAGGGAGGGAGGGAGGAGGGAAGAAAGGAGGGAGGGAGGGAGGGAGGGAGAGGAGAGGGAGGAGGGGAGAGAGGAAGGAAGGAGGGAGGGAGGGAGGGAGGAGGGAGGGAAGGAGGGAAGAAAGGAGGGAGGGAGGGAGGGAGGGAGGGAGGGAGAGAGGGGAGGGAAGGAGGGAAGGAAGGAAGAGGGAGGGAGGGAGGGAGAGGAGGGAAGGAAGGAGAGGGAGGGAGGAAGGAAAAAGGAAGGAGAAAGAAAAAAAAATAGCTGGGTGTGGCCTCAGCTACTCAGGAGGCTGAGGTGGGAGCATCACTTGAGTCCAGGAGTTTCAGGCTGCAGTGAGGTATGATTGCACCATTGCCCTTCAGCCTGGGTAACAGAGCTTTCTTCTTCTGTCAAAAAAAGAAGGAAGAGGAGGAAGAGGAAGAAGAGGAGGAGAGGAAGAGGAAGAGGAAGAGGAGGAGGAGGAGGAGGAGGAGAAGAAGAAAGGAAGTACTCTATGAATAAACCTGGATAACGATTCCCAAGCAGCAGCCTGCTCCCTGTTCCCTGTAACATTGCTCACACTCCCAGAAATTCCCCATCTCCCTCACCATGACACTACAAGTACCTTCTATTCGTTACTCCACTCTTTAAAAAAAAATCCACTACTGCCTCCGTTTCCCTCCTAAGGCTCTGATTGTTTTCTGCTCTGTGCCAGCCATGTGTTAGGTGCTGGAGGCACCAGGGACACCAGCATGGGCAATTTTCTGCCCTTGAAGAACTCTCATTCTAACAGGGGATGAATGAACCAGATGACAAGGGAATAAATGAACCAGATACTGTGAGTCTGTAAAAATGCTGTGAAGGAACTAAATGGTAATTTGTAAAGAGTGTCAAAGAAGGAAGACTTTCTTTAACAGGGTGATCAGGGAAGGTCTCTCTGAGGAGAATCTAGGGTAGATTCCAGGAGAAGTCGGCACAAATGCATCGTAGGCAAACAGAATAGCAGGTACAAAGGTCCTGGGGCAGAAAGGAGCTCAGAGGAGTTAATGTTCAGTGAGTTGGGGGGTGGGTGGGAGTGTAACTGGTAAGGTCAAATAGGTGGATAGTGGTCAGGTATAAAACCTGTTAAGAGCCATGGGAACCATGGAGGGGGTTTGCTCGTGTGTGGGAAGGCCTGTACTTCTTTTATGGAATATTTATCATCCTTGCCCAAATCTCCAAACAATTAGATTCTCCCTGGCTATCAAGATAAACAGACATTCCTATGTATAGATAAGTGTAAACACTGTAAGTGCTAGGAATTCATACTAGGTCTTATAAACTCTAAATTTTAGAACTAGAAGTGCTCCCTGAAGATCATTTATTTTGATATTGTTTTGCATTCTCTAAATAATGTTGTTTATTTGATTAGAAAAGTGATAAAGGCTGAATCCACTGAGAATAGTTTGCATATAAGTAATGAAGACTCAACTAATTATTTAACCTATACAAGCTACTTACTGACCTTTGTTTGAACGAGAATTCAATAGTGCAGCTTCAGGCAAGTCCTGATCCAGCTACCCAATATGATGCCAAGGACCTGCTCTTGCCATTGATCTGTTCTGCCCTTCCTAGTGTAAGCTTCTGCCATCCTTAGTATAAGCTTCCTCCTTAGGCAGGCTGGGTTTTTTTTGTTGTTTTTGTTTTGTATTGTTTTGTTTTGTTTTGTTTTTTGAGACGGTGTTTTGCTCTTGTTACCCAGGCTGGAGTGCAATGGTGCGATCTCGGCTCACCGCATCCTCCACCTCCTGGGTTCAGGCAATTCTCCTGCCTCAGCCTCCTGAGTAGCTGGGATTACAGGCACACACCACCATGTTAGGCAGGCTGCTTTTATAATTACAGGATTGCCGTCTGCACCTACCGTAACTATCTATCATTTTCCCTAGTAATGTCTAGTAAAGGCACTCAGTGTTTCAGTTTGCCCAGCCAACTTCTTAAGATTAGTTTGGACCAACTTAGGTCACCTGCCCACCCCTGCATTCCTGAAGCAATTGCTGTGGCTGGAGGAACACAAGGACCTCATGGCTCAGCTTGGGTTACATACTCTACTCCTAGAGCCTAGAAAGTGGAGTCACCTTCTTTAGAATTACATAAGCTAAGATTAGAGAGAGGATGATTTCCCTAAAGCAAAATCAGTTATGTTGTCAAAGTTGGGAATGGTGGGTGGATATCTGAAGTAGACCTTCAGGTCACTTGTCAAAAATGAACACTCAGACACATAATTCTTTAAAAAAAAAAGTCATAGTTTCCAGAGCTAACTCAAAGGAATCAACAGGGGTCACTAGCAGCCACCAGGAAGGTGGGTTATATTAGTCATGATATGCAAACTACTATAACAAACTATCCCCAAATCTCAGTGACTTGGCACAACACCACTCTGTCAAAGACGCCCAAGGTAGCATGGTGTAGAGACCACTGTCTTCCACATAGTCATTCAGGGACCCAGGCTCTTTCCATCAAATAGCTCTCCTGTGCCTGAGGGCCTTGGGGATTCTCACAAGATGTGTTACATCCAAGGAGCAGATGAGGAAAGAAAGCACACAGAAAAGGCACCGCCACCCTTAATTGTCTGACTGAAAAGTAACACCCAACACTTTTGGTCTCTTCCCATTGGCTAGAACTAGTCACATGGTGCCACCTACATACAGCAGAGCTGGGAGTATAGAATGGTGGGTACCCAGGTAGAGGTGGGAACGTGGATATTGGCGAACACCAGCACCTTCCTAACGGTGTGCCATCAGTCACAGCTTCTGGAATCTGTGCCGTTCTTTCCTGTGCTCACTAAAGAAAATTCAGAGATCCCAGAAACACCATTTTTAACTTTGAGAAGTCATCCACAAAGGGAAGTGCCGAGTGGGATGTGGTAGACTGCTGTTGAGAAATATCGACTGCCTGTCCCCTCTCCACTAAAAAGACAGAGTCTGTTTCTCCACTTCTTGATGCTGAGTTAGGCAGTGTGACTCACTTTGGCCAACAGAATGAGGCAGAAGCCACCATTGCTAGTTCTGGACCTACGTCTCAGGTGGTCTTGCAGTTCTCACTTGCCCTTTGGTGCCTCTGCTGTTGCCACTGGAATAACATGCTGGGCTAGTGTGCTGGAACCAGGAGAAGGATGATGGACACATGGGGCAGAGCCCCTCCAGCCAATTCTGCCTAGATTGCCCAGCCCTCATTGCTAACCCTCAGATGTGTGAGCAAAGCTAGCTGAGATCAACAGAGCCAACCAGCCAAGCCCGCCTAGATCAGCCACAACTCACCCACCAAGCACGGTCATGAGTTAGTGACGGATGTCACTGAAATGTGTTACTGTGCAGCAATGAGCCAATATGGTGGAGTGGCTCAAGCTTACAAAGGATACTGTGTTTTCCCAGGTTACTTTTTTACTGGAAACAATAAAAAAAGGGGTAGGAAAATATTACAGAAGTGTCAGGTGCATGTTGAAGGAAATATTCCAGACTCTGCTGAAGATAATATGCTCTGAGATGACCCATGACCCAGAGATGGAATTCCAGAGCCGTGGTTAACTTCGCTCCTCATGACGTGAATCCAGGGCTTCCGAAGACAAGGGAGTCAACAAGGCACTGTGCAGCAGCAGGAAGGTGCTGGAATCAAGACAGAAACCACCACCCACCACTCACCACCACCACCACCTTCACCCCCACCACTCATAACCATGAAGCATTTATGCCTACAAGTCATGGGGTTGTTTTGCTTACAAAAGAGTCAATATGGTTGTGAATGCAGCTGGAAGAGGTTCAGACACCAAGAGCAGAGAGGAACTACAGACCTAAGTTCCCCATTCTGAAAAGTCAAAAATAATTGGAGAAAAGCCCTGACTTCCAGGTGTAAAAGGGGGAACCTTCCACAACCCAAAGTAGTAGAGCCGGCACCTAGCACCCAGATCTTTGTTTTAAATGCCATTTTCCAATTTAAAAAAAAAACAACAACTTTGGAGAAATTGTTGATTCCTACCAGGGTAGAACATGGACAGGATGAGCCTGGAGTATCTTATAGTGCTAACAACTGTTCGAACAAAACCACACACACACACACACACACGCACACTATGATGGGGGTGTGTCAAAGAAACACAAGGACCACTGAAAGAGCTCCCAATGGCCAAAGCTGGAACAATTTGAGCAAGAAAATAAAGTTGCATTGTATTACAAACCAAAGTATTAAAAAAATTCTTGAGTTCATACTGATAGGTACATGAAATAAATACAGAATAAAATAGGCAAGTTCCTGTGCAGAAAAATTGCAAAAAATGTCCATATACACTCCGCCCTCAAGGACGGGGACCGTCCCATCCCACTCCCTAAGTGTGGGCTGTGCGTAGTGACTTCCCTCTAAAGAGGGTACAAGGTGGGGGGAGGGTGAAGGAAGGGAAGAGTAACTTTACCATGGAGAAGACTGACAAACTCGACCTCAGCCACGTGACCAAGGTTAAGTCATGGTGTCGTAGGTGACCTTAATATGATACAATGAGTTACGGCACTTTGTCTTTGTGGTTTCCCTCCTAAAAACCCACCTCGCTGGTTCAGCCGTGAGAAAAACACCAGACCAAACCCAGGTGAGGAGCATTCTGTAAAGAAAACCTAACCAGCACTCCTCAAAACTGTCGAGATCATCAAAAACAAAGTCTCATTACTTGTCACAGCCAAGAGGAGCCTGGGGAGGCCCAGTGAGTAAGCGGAATATGTTATCCTGGGAGGGATCCTGGAACAGAAGAAGGCGATTGGCCGGGAGGGGTGGCTCACACCTGTAATCCCAACACCTTGGGAGGCTGAGGTGGGAGGATCACTTGAGACCAGCCTGGGCAACATAGCGAGACCCGGTCTCCACAAAACTAAAAGAAAGAAAAAAATTGGCCGGGTGCGGTGGCTCAAGCCTGTAATCCCAGCACTTTGGGAGGCCGAGGCAGGTGGATCACGAGGTCAAGAGATGGAGACCATCCTGGTCAACATGGTGAAACCCCATCTCTCCTAACAATACAAAAAAATTATCTGGGCATGGTGGTGTGTGCCTGTAATCCCAGCTACTCAGGAGGCTGAGGCAGGAGAATTGCCTGAACCCAGGAGGCGGAGGTTGCGGTGAACAGAGATCGCGCCATAGCACTCCAGCCTGGGTAACAAGAGCAAAACTCCGTCTCAAAAAAAAAAAAAAAAGAAAGAAAGAAAGAAAGAAAAAAGTTAATAAAGGACATTAAGTAAAAATTAAGGGAATCCAAATAAAGTAACAACTTTAGTTAATGATCAGTACAGATTCACTTCCGGCACATGTACCATATTGATGTAAGATATAATTAGCATTAATAATAGTGGAAACTGGGTGGTATGTTAGAATGCTCTGCACAATCCTCATAACTTGTCTGAAATCAAAATCAATTCTCAAACGAAGAGTGTATTGTTAAGAAATGTGAGAACCAGGGCCGTCCTTGAGGATGAAAGAGAAAATTTCAGCATAGACCTTGAAGTCAAGGACAGCTAGATTTGAATTCTAAGTCTGCCTTACATTGATTGACTGTGTGGTCCTGGGGAAGTCACTTAACTTCCCAGCATTTTATCTTCCTTGTCTATAAAATATCATCATCAAGGTGGCTTCCTCCTAGAACGGTAGAGATATGTAAAGGAGGTCACATATGAAAGCAGTGTGACATATCACAAACGCTCCAGAGATTATGGAGAGAGGACCAAATAGTAACATCATTGTTGTTTGTTTCTTGGTAGGAAAAACAAATCTTTGGGAGGCTGAGGCAGGTGGATCACCTAAGGTCAGGAGTTCGAGACCAGACTGGCCAACCTGGTGAAACCTCGTCTCTACTAAAAATACAAAAATTAGCCGGGCGTGGGGATGCACACCTGTAATCCCAGATACTTGGGAGGCTGAGGCACGAGAATCACTTGAACCTGGGAGGCAGAGGTTGCAGTGAGCGGAGATCATGCCACTGCTCTGCAGCCTGGGCAACAGAGTGAGGCTTTGTCTCAAAAAAAAAAAAAAAAGACGGAGTACTACCAGGAAAGGATTTATTCCTCCACACATTTGCCTTTGCCTGATCTATCTCTTTAGTCTCTTTTATCTTTGGCTTCTCTCTCCCCCTAAAGTTTTACAATTTCCCTTGTAATTGCCATGTTTTTAAAAACTGGATCTTTGCTCTGTCGAGTTCCTCACAATCTGGGTTCTGTTCATTGTATCCTTGTGGCATCTTGTAATGTGTTGTTGCACCCCTTGTATGTCCCATAAACTGGTCATTAGATTTAAAGATTTGATCTGATTCAGGTTTGAGTTTTCAGCAAGAATATTTCATAGTTAGTTGCATTATTCAATCAGCAGGCTCATGACCTCTGGCCGTCTCTCTTTGGGAGATTTTAGCAGCTGAAGATCACCATTCCCTAGAGCCATTATTTCCTTGGGCACTTGCAAAATGCCTCTATTTTAAGTCTATCACTCCTTTTTCACTTATTAGTTGGACTGCCTCTATGGAGAAAGCTTTTCTTCATTGACTAAGATGCAATACCTCCAGGAAAGGCAAGATAAATGCTTGATTCTTTTCTTTGCCAATTTTCAGAATAATAAGTTGGTTCTTTAATACCTTCTAAAGGAGGCTAATGAATTTTGTTTTGACTTGTTTTGTTTTTAGAGCCATTGTTAACTCGTGGACTTTAGAATAGTTCATGTGTTTCACTGCATTGTAATTATTCTTTTTTCAGATGCTCATAGAATTTCACCTTCAGCCAGTGAGAGCCACGGGGGTTGGTTCTTGAGTCTTTTTGACACCACCATCGTAGTCTTTGATAGCCTACTTTCTTCTAATTAACAAGATGTCCTAAGATTATCTTGTGCATTGCCTGGCCCAATCCTGAATCAGCCATTTCTCCCAGGAACTGTAATTTCTCTTACTTTGAAAGTGTTCTGAGAGACCATAATTTGTTATTGCTGGGTTAGTCATTGTTTCTAGGTAGTAGGTTGGTGCAAAAGAATTTGTGGGTTTTGCGATTACTTTTAGTGGCAAAAACCGCGATTACTTTTGCACCAACCTAATAGTCACAATAACCAAAGCTAGGAATTAAAAATTTTAAGAAAGGAATGCATGAAGCCAAGCACAGTGGCTCACACCTGCAATCCCAGCACTTTGGGAGGCTGAAGCAGGTGGATCATGAGGTCAGGCATTCGAGACCAGCCTGGCCAACATAGTGAAATACCGTCTCTACTAAAAATACAGAAAATCAGCCGGGCATGGTGGTGGGCACCTGTAATCCCAGGAGAGGCTGAGGCAGGAGAATCCTTTGAATCTGAGAGGTGGAGCTTGCATTGAGCTGAGATCGCACCACTGCACTCAAGCCCAGGTGACAGTGTGAGACTCCGTCTCAAAAAAAAAAAAAAGAGGGAGAGAGGAATGCATCATAAGTTCATACTATTTCCAGTTCAAATTTAGAATTACAAGGCTTCATTCACTTAGGCGATCTTGTATTTTTATATGTTTTCTCTTATGCTGAAAATCTTGGTTGCTAACAATGCTAATTTACCAATCTATTTATTTTACCCACTATGTATTGAAATAACAATACCAGTATTTTTGCTAATAGTATGGTTAATGAGAATAGTTTCTTCCTTTTTTGTTTTTATTGTTATTTTGTAATGTCAGATTGCTGTTTGAAGTCACATGTATGTGGTCACTAAGCCAACATGGGTAGGTTCATTTGTTTCATTTTCCTTTCGGTTTTAAAGAATTAATTTTTATTTTCTTTTTGATTTTCTATCACCGTAAAAGAAATTCACATGGTTCCTGAGTCAAATCTACAAAATGATGTATTTTCAGATGTTAGTATTTTTAAATGTGTCATCCATCTCTCTCAGACTGCTTTTTATTGTCCAGAAAACGTTCGGTTTTATCTGCTAATGAAGAGAAATAAGACTGTCATTCCGACTGTTGGAAATGATGGGGTATTTTTTTTTCCTATGAAAAGAAACATATTCAACCTTGAAACTGGAAGCCATTTTTGTTTCCCGTAGCAAGGGCCTGTCTGTCAATTTCCCACAGTTTCAAAGCCCCACTGCACAACCTGAATGAAAACACAATGTCATTACGATTACTGAAATCAATTAAATGTCAAGGTTTCCCATTTGCATGCAGCTTCCTTCAGACAAGAATGCCTTTCAGAAAATCTTTATTCCCTTTGGATTCTTTTCCCCTGAAAGCTTTTATGATTAATGTGACGACACAAACGCAGCCATGCTTGTAACTTTCTTCCATAGATACACGAAGAGAATGTACTGAAACATCACAGGCTGAACTTGCTCCCTGCCTTGCAGGACGGGCACAACCCCGGCTAGAAGCCTCAACCGCATCATTGCATGCTCTCCCTCTGTTTCCCATCACTGCTAGCTGCCTGTATGTCCTACTGATGCCAGCACTCAGGCTCTCAGACATCCAGCCTCCCTCTCCTTTCCACTTGGCCTCATCTCTCCACCAGCATCTTTCATGATGGACGGTAGCAGCAGCCTAGTTTCCCTGCCATCAGTTCCTCCCCTCCAACCACTCACAATGCAGCAACCAAAACCATCTTCCTAGAAATGCACAAGCCTTTGGGTTGTAAAAAGTACCTTTCATTCTGGCCTGTGATTCTCCAACACAACATTAAACCACTGGGCTACTTCTCCAGTGTGCATGGATGTGTCCACATTTTTCTTTGCTGGATGCATTTTATCACTTGCTTCAAACATTAGCGAAAAGCTGTTCGTGGATTTGAATACCATTTAGAAACAAACAACCTTGGTGTTGAACATGCCCTTGACAATATACAGTAGTCTGTCTTGAATCTTTCGCTCCTTTCATTAGGCTGAATAGCACAAGGGTTAGGAATTGGGAGTCTGGAATTGGACTGCCTGATTTTGTAAACTGGTTCTGGCTGTGGACCTTGAACAATTTACTTAAACTTGCTGGTGCTTGGCTTATTTATTTATTTATTTTTTAAAACGGAGTCTTGCTCTTGGTTTTTTGTTTGCTTCTTTGTTTTAGATGGAGTCTCACTTTTTTTCTTTTTTGAGATAGAGTCTCGCTCAGTAGAGACGGGGTTTCTACATGTTGGTCAGGCTGGTCTTGAACTCCTGACCTCAGGTGATCTGCCTGCCTCAGCCTCCCAAAGTGCTGGGATTACAGGCATGAGCCACAGCATCCAGCCAGGGCTTGGCTTTTTTTTATCTACAAAATGGGGATAATGTGGACACAAACCTCATAGAGTTGCTATGAGAACCAAATGCTAGGATGAATATGCAATGTTGGCTCACTGCCTGGTAAATAGTAAATGCTCTAGAAATGTGATGATGATGATGATGATGATGATGATGGCAAGTAATTGGCCTTAGCTCTTGCTTTGTCCTTACCAGTTAAATAGAGTCTGACACCACAAATGCAACATTTTCTATTGTTCCAATAACAAAATCTAAGCATTACAGATTCGACACATTTGCTCCTTGGTAAGAATTTATAGATTCACAATCACCTAAGTCGAAGGGAGGCTGAAATCTGAAGTTGGCATTCAAATAACATTGCTACCGGAAAAACAAATTTTAAAAAAGGAACACTGAGGAACTAAGGGAAACTTAAAAAAGGAAATTTAGAAAAAAAAAAAACCACCTGAATAAGTAATCATAGTACTTGAGCTATTAAAATATTAATAAGGAATTACTAATAACAATAATTAACAGTTTTGATATTTAGGAGTTCCTTCCAGAAGAGTTCTATCAGTCCTGTGTCACAAACAGGCAGCATCTTCCATAGCAGGGTACAGAAAGCAATCACCAAGCACGAAGACACTAGAGTCATTTATATGACTAAGAAAGGGCTTTAGTTTTGGGGGAAGCAATGCGCTTCTCTCTCTGTTCTTTCAAACAGAAATTCACTTTTAAAAATCCTGACCCACTGAGAATTTACTCCCCCTTTCTCTACTCACCAAAGTAGTAGCTCATTAAATCTATGTTCCAAAGCTTACTGTAGTCAAAAGACCCTTTCTGCACCCAGCTCAGCCTTTGCTGTATCACATGGCGTTATGTGTCACAGCCATTATAAAAAAAAACTGATTTAAGAAGATACACCAGTTTTGGAAAATCTCCGGGGGATGCATAGGCACAGGGCAATGGTTCTCAAGCTTTGGGAGCTGCTAGAATCTTTTGGGCAGGAAGTGGAGGAAAGAAGGACTGGTTCAAAATGCAGATTCCTGGCCCCAGCTCCAGAGACCCTAACTTGCAATGCCTGGGGTGGGGCCTGAGAGTCTGTACTTTTGTACCAGCTTCTTGAACAGCACTGAAGTAGGTGTGGTGTGGATCATTCAATAACCCTATCTGGAAGCTCAGAGGATCAGATCCTTCCACCGGAAGACATACCCAACAGCCGCTCCATGTATTTATTTTATGGGGGTATACCACAGGGTATGACTAAATGTTGCTGTCTTCCTAAAATTCATGTTAAAGCTGTAACCCCCAGCATGATGTTTTTGGAAATGGGAACCTTTGGGAAGTAATTGTGTTTAGATAAAGTCATGGGGGCCAGGTTCCATGATGGGATCAGTGTTCTTCTAAGAAGTTGAAGAGACCAGGGCTAGTGTGCGCGCTCTCTCTCTCTCTCTCTTTTGCTCGCTCGCTCGCTCTCGCTCTTGCTCTCTCTCTCGCTCTCACTCTCGCTCTCTCTCTCCCTCCCTCTCTTTTCTATCCCTCTCTCTCTATCTCTCTGCTATAGGACACAGTACGAAGGTGGACACCTGTAAGACAGAAAGAGAACCCTCACTGGGGATCTGAATCTGCCGACACCTTGATCTTGGACTTCCCAGCCTCCAGATCTGTGAGAAATAAACTTCTGTTATTTGAGACACCCAGTCTATGGTATTTTGTGATGGCAGCCTGGGCTGACTAAGACAGTGTGTGAGCGTGTAAGTGTGGGGGTGTGATTCAAAATGAACCAAAGCCAGCTAAAATCTGCCACAGGCTGAGACAACCCATCAACCAAAACTCCAGGTTCAGGCTACATAATGTCAGAGATCATTGTGTGCCAGTTTTAAGTAAAATATTTTCTCTTCTCTAAAACTCATGAATATGTGACTGTGTTGGAATTGTTTACATACTTTGCATTTTATAAAGGAAAGTTTCATTCAATCAACATATTCAGGCTCTGACTCTGATAATAAAGGTTTTAATTTCCCATGTGTTTGAAATAACCCCTATGAACCTTTTAAAACTAATCAGGAAAAAAAGGAGGAGGAGAAATGAAAATAAGCAAACTTGCAGCACATTCAGCATGAATCATTAAGTCAGCTCTCTGACCGGCTTCCTTATATTTGCTTGGTACCCATTGTCCTACAATCACGTAGACCCTGTTACAAGATTATAGCTCCCCTTAACTGCTCTATAAATAACAACCTGAACATTATAAAACACTTAGTTTTCTCTTTGAGATAGTCTTTCAGGTGCTGTAGACTAGTAAGACCATAGCTTCAACCAGTCTGAAGGACTCCATGAGAATCTAACTGCCAAAGAAAGCAGTTTTCACATCCTGATGATTTCATCCCCCTTTCCCTGATCAATGAACAACCCCAATTCTCTAGTTCCTCACCCTCCATGATCCTCTTAGAAACCCCAGCCCAGAACTTCTTGGGGAGATGGATTTGGACTCCTTGGGTCTCCTGCCATGGCCTCACTCAGTGCCCTATGGTCATGAATCTCTTTCTCTGTTGCAAACCTTGCTGTCTCAGTGTAATTGTAATTGGTATGTTACTGCACCGTGGGCATACAAACCCATTGGTCATATAACATGATGGTCCTTCTAGGGATGATGAGCAGAACTCTATTTGCCTGAAAGTGTTCATCGCTGTATATGCTGGAGACACGAGTTTTAATTATAATATGTGCCTAGACATGGGTAGCTACATGCACATGCAATACATACATTGTATCTGACACCTTTTGGGCACCACTGTGGACTTCTGGCCTCTGCTATTCTGGGGACCCTTGGCCACTGGTTCTATTCCAGTTGCCATGGGAGTGATCGACTGTGCATGGGCTCTGACACCTGTACACAGGGAAAGCTCTGCAGCCCTTGTGCACCTTCACGTTGATGCTGAGACTTAAGAGCAGCAGAGCTGACTCGGCAACCATTCATAAGCAAATTGGATTTTTCATAATTGCCCTTTGCAGCAAATCTTTGACAAATCTAGATTGGGAGTTGATGCATCTGTTCATCCCCCTTCCTATTCCCAGTTGAATGATCTTTAAACACAGTAATTCATGTAGCGCCACCAAAGATGGTCCTACGAGAGGAGCAGCCAGTAGCTCTTGATATCAAGAGATGTCCAGACAGGGTTGCATGCTTGTGCCATCCCTCCGTTCTTCCCTGTCTCATTTCTCTTTTCCTTCACTCATATTTCCCTGGGACTGGGCTCCCTCTTGTAAAAGAGCAACAAATAAGCTTTTGCTTTAGTTTTGCTTTATGGGAAATGCAGGCTAATGCACATGGACATATAAACTCCACAAGGGCAGAGACTTTTGTCTGTTGTGTTCACTGTTGCATCTTCAGCACTTACCGGCACATAGTAGGAGCTTAATAAATATTTGCTAAATGAAAAGTAAATATGCCAGGCTCTGTGCTAAGCACTCTTTGTGGATGACATCATTTCATTTTCACAACAACACCTGTGACATAGGTACTGTTATTATCTGTACTTTACAGGTAAGGAAAGCGTCTCAGAGAGGTCAAGCAACTTGCTCAAGGTCACTCAGCAAGAAAGTGATAGAGCTGGTATCGGAACATAGGAGATCTGAGCCACGTTCAAAAGGGAAGTGATACATTCATGCCACTAATCCATTAATCAAACTGGTAACAGGTAATGAAACTGCCACCTTCTCATTTTAGAGCTCTCCCACCTTTTTTCCTTTTTAATTGTAGAAAAACACATAATGTAACATTTGCCATCTCAACCATTTTTAAGTGCACAATTCAGTGGCATGCGTTCACTCATGTTATTGTATAACCATAACCACCATCCACCTCCGCAAGTCTTCATCTTGCAAAACTAAATCTCCGTACCAAGTAAACAATAACTCCCATTTCCCCTTTCCCCTTAGCCCTTGGCAATCACCATTCTACTTCCTGTTTTTATGAATTTGCCTATTCTGGGCACTTCATTGAAACAGAATCACACAGTGTTTGTCTTTTTGTGAGGGGCTGATTTCATTTAGCATTACATCTTCAAGGTTCATCCATGTTGTAGCCTGTGTCATAATTTCCTTCCATTTTAAGGCTGAAGAATATTCCACTGTAAGGATAGATGACATTTTGTTTATCCATGCGTTGCTGGATGGACACGTGGGTTTTTCCCCATTTAACTATTGTGAATAATGCTGCTGTCAACATGGGTGCACAAATATCTCTTTGAGACTCTGCTTTCAGTTCTTCTGGGTTTATATGCAGAAATGGATTCCACTTTCTTTTTTACATGACTGACTGCATAACGGTCAAAGAGTCTTGTTCCTCTGATTCTCCACCCTCCTCCTCCCCCAAGCTCCATCACCCCTAGCAAAGGGCCTTTAATTATTCTCTTGTGTGTTGGGAAAGAAACCAGGGGAATGTCAGGAGGGCACCGGGGATGTAGCTGTAGTAGGGATGGATGAAATGTTAAGGGACCAGAAGTGAAGACTAATGGAAACGGGATTGGAAGGTGAGGATTGGAGAGCAAGATCCTTCCACCCCAGTGAAACCACCACGTGGACCTTCTTAGAGCTCCTCACGATCTGTGAATATTGAAGGACTCCAGTGGCACCGGGTGACTACCTCCCACGAGGTCTTACCACCTCTCTGGGCCTTAGTTTTCCTGAGTGGAAAAACACGTGGATTGGATCAGATTAGGGACCTGAACCAGTAATTTTAAACTTTTACAATACGTCACAACCTGTGCTAAGCACGTTTCATGTATTATCTCATTTAATTCTCTCGATGCTCCCTTGAGGTAAGGGTGGGGGGTCCATATTTTACAGATGAGGAAACAGAAGCACAGGGTCAATGAATAACTGGTCTGATGTTTTGTTGCTAGGAAATGCTGGAATTTCTATCACACAGTTTGCATCTAACCTCTCTGGACATAATCACTGTGCTGTGCTGCCACCTGGTCACGGGCCAGCTGTGGAGATCCCTGAGCCAGGCAGTGCCACTCCTTTCGCTACGGGTTGTCATCCCTCTGCCCCTAGCCTTACTAGTGAACAGTATTAGGATTCCCAGAAGTGGGAGCATGGTGAGACGGGCGGGAGAGAGATGCTACTGGCAGCATTGCCCTCTCCCTCCTCCTGCTGAAATATGGGAACAAGGAGAAATTACTAACTTGGCCAAATCATACAGAGTAGGGTGAAACTAGGCTCAAAAATATGAAATGAAGTTGAATATAAATGAATGAACGAATAAAAAGATATGCAGAAGGAGTGGTAGGCAGACTGAGAATCCCTATCCTGCTTTATTGCCTTTTAGATACGAATTTCAGTTGATGGCCAAAACCTACCTGAATTGGCCAAAGATACAAACCCAAAGTCTGAATGTAGCAATTTTGGAACTTGTATAAACAGAAATTTGTCCTTGCATTTACCTACATAAGCTTTTAAACTTTCCAGGACCCTTCCAGCCTTGGATAGTGGAAAGCATGAGAAGGTCTGATCTCTGGACTTAGCTGTGTGACTTTGTGCCATTCACTTTCCCTCTCTGGGCCTCAGTTTCTCTGTGTATCAAATAGCAGTTGGTCTGGATAGACACTAAAGTCCATTCAAGCCATGGCCTGATTTTACGTTCTGGCACACATTGGAGCCCCATGTAGGCAAAGCAGGCACACATCTTTGTAAATGACAGAGGGGGAAATAGAGGCCCAGAGAGGTGAAGTCATAGTTAACAGTTACTGGTAAGGTGAAGACAGGGACCCAAGATTCCAGCCAGAGTTCTGGGCCATTACTTGTGGACCTCGTGGTCATGTGAACAAGATGGAAGATAAAACCATTAATGTTTTCTTGAGCCTAAACAAGATACCAGCTCATTCCCCAGACTCAGCCCAGAGCCTGGCATAGAGTAGGTGCTCAGTAAATACTTGCAGGTCAGTAAAGGAATAGACATGAAAGCATAAAGACACTGAAACCAAAACATTTTTACCTGCCTTTTAAAGGTAATTTAAAATAACCTTTTTGTTTTAGAACAGTCTTAGATTTACTGAAAAATTACAAAGTTAGTGCAGAGTGCTCCAACAAACCACACACCCATTTCCCCTATTATTAACATCTTACATTCACATGAAACACCATTCACAATTAACGAACTAATATCGATACACCATTATTGCTGTGGTTTGTACCTCCCCTCCAAAACTGGTGTTTAGATTTAATTGCCATTGTGATGGTATTAAGAGGTGGGACCATTAAGAGGTGATTCGATCATGAGGGCTTTGCTTTCATGAATGGATTAATGGTGTCATGGGGGAGGTAGGTTAGCTATTGCAGGAGTGGGCTCCTGAGAAAAGGATGGGTTCTACCTGATTTCCTTTTTCTCCCATGCTCACTTACCCTTCTACCTTTTGCAAGGACCTTCATGCTATGGGATGACACAGCATGAAGGTCCTTGCCAGATACTGGTACCATGTGCTCGGACTTCCCCCACCTGCAAAACCATAAGCCAAATAAATTTCTTTTCTTTGTAAATTACCCAGTCTGTGGTATTGTGTTATAGCAACACAAAATGCACAAAGACAATTATTAACTACAGTCTGTACTTTATTCAGGTTTCTTTAGTTTTTGCCTAATGTTCTTTTTCTGTTTCATGGTTTCATCCAGAATACCACAGTACACTCATTACTTGGGCAATTGTTAAACTTCCCTTGAGTCCCATATTGCCCCTCTTGTTCACTATTGCCCTACTTCAATCCAGCTTCCATGTTACATCCAGCAAGACATTTAAAATATAAGAACCTGATCACTCACCCCATTCTTTGCTTCAAGAAGTCCCCCTTGACTTTGAGGAAAGAGTTGTAATTTATTAAATGAGCACCCAAGGCATTTTACAGCCGTTAAGGACCTGAATCTTCCACTCTGTCTTTACTGTGTTATAAGACGCTCTCAATTGCAAGTTGTGGCAAACCCACGAGGCAATTTGTCCAAAATCATTCAGCAAGTAGGTAGCAGAGCTGGGATTTGAATCTGGGTCTCCCCGACTATAAAGCGTACTTTTATATCCCATGTAAACATGTTTTCTAAAGACTCTTTCTTCGAATCCACAAGTTGTGGAATCAAAAATAGACCACCTATCTTTGAATCCGCCACCTGTGAACACAGTTCCTCCCAGCACATGGAACATGCCAAATGAATGCTTGATTGATTAAATGAAGAAATGCAAATGAATGACAGCTAGCAAGAAAGTGAGATAAAGATAGAGACAGATGGATAGATAGATGATTGCTAGATAGACAATAAATACATAAGATGGAAAGAGAAAGAGAGAAAGAAAGAGAGAAGGAAGGAAGGAAAGAAAAGAAAAGGAAAGAAAAGAAAAGAAAGAAAGGTTTTAAGATATTCTTTGTGAAAGTTAGACCAGGTCAGGAACAATATCTTATACTCTTCCTGAGGCTCAGAAATTTACCACAGAACTGAGCATATGGTAAGTATTCTACACATTCTCATTGAATTAGAATAAACTGATAGGTGTGAAAGCAAAAGATTCTACATGGATGGTGTTTCTCCTAAAACCTTGCATCTGATCTCCAGTGACATCACCTGAATGCCCCTGGACCAGAAAGGTCGTGTAGGAGCAACATCAAGGCAAGGTCCCCATAGTTTGTTTGCCCACGACACTAGACATGGCTGATCCATCTTTCCCAGGACGGTTTGTATCACAGTACAAGGGAAGCTTATCCAACTTCGGGGTCTAGAGCTTGAAGGACATTAAAATGCAGAAGCTTCATTCCATGATGACAAGAAATCCAGGTGGGGGAAGGGGTAGGCACAAGGCTAGAAAATGAGACAATCTCATTGTCAACATTGCGTACACATTTAGGAGTTCTTCTAAGCAACCTCTTTCTATATACTGTTGACCTCTGAACAACACAGGTTTGAAATGTGCAGCTTCACCTATGAGTGGATTTTCTTCTGTCTCTGCCACCTGAGACAGCAAGACCAACCCCTCCTCATCTTTCTCTCCCTCAGCCTATTCAATGTGAAGACAATGAGGAAAAGACTTTTATGATGATCCATTTCCACTTAGTAAATATATTTTATTTTCCTTACGGTTTCCTTAATAACATTTTTTTCTCCAGCTTTCAATATCATAAGAACACAATATATAATATGAATAACATCCAAAATATATGCTAATTGATGATGTTATTGGTAAGGCTTCTGGTCAACAGGAGGCTATGAGTCATTAAGATTTTGGGGAGTCAAGCATAGTGGCTCGTGCCTGTAATCCTAGCACTTTGAGAGGCTGAGGCAGGAGGATTGCTTGAGCCCAGGAGTTCAATCAGCCTGGATAACAAATCAAGACCCCATCTCTACAAAAGATACAAAAATTACCCAGGCACAGAGGCATGGGCCTGTAGTCCCAGCTGATCAGGAGGCTGAGGCAGGAGGATCACTTGAGCACAGGACATTGAGGCTGCAGTGAGCTTTGATCATGCCATTGCACTCCAGCCGGGGCAATAGACCAAGATTCTGTCTCTAAAAAAAATACAGATAAAATAAATACTTTTAAAAAAAGATTTTAAGGATTAAAAATGTATACCTAGATTTGCAACTGAATAGATTCAACTTAGATTTTCAACCCTTGCCGTGGTCAAGGATCAATTGTATAATCAAAAGCAAGGCTGGCCTATCAGAGCCTGGCTAGAAGGACTTAATTACTGGAATCACCCAAAAATCTCTCTATGTGGCCATTTTGCCAGGGAGGACAGCCCCATAGCAAGTTCCAAGAACATCAGAATGTGAAAAGTGATCTGAACGGGGAGTGAGGAGGCACACAGTATAGTCCCAGCTCCGCCACTGATAGGCTGTGTGACTATCAGTTTCACCCATCTACCTGTCATCTCACCTCCAAATGCTGTGACATCATATGAACAGCTTGAAATTGGCCACGATGATAGTATTTACACCACAGATATTAGCCAATGCTAAATCAGAGGATTTTTTTTTTGAAAGCCAATTATTCAACACACCGCTGGAAGGGGCCAAAATTTATTGAGCACCTAGTCAATGTCAGTTACCTAATCATGTACACCGTCTCTTCTAACACTCAAAACCTCATGACAAATACTGTGAGGCTCAAAAATATTCACTCATGTGCCCATTTTCACCCAGCAACTAGGAGATGCGGCTGATACCAAACACAAGACTTAATCCCAAGCCCATGATATCTTCCCATCTCCATGCTTGCCTCTCTGAATTTGGGAAGCCAAATATGATAAGAAGCCACAAATATTGCTGGGTCACACCCCTAAAAGGTACCCTGAGGCTAGAGGGGTGTCCATAATAGAAGTGTCAGCTTTTGTTTCTCTATCGAGCAAAAATTCTCTGATATTCTCAATTGCCCTTAAGATCTTCCAGTTCATGCTGTCCATGCAGAATTGACCCAGAATCTACTTTTTCCCTTCCACTCACCCAGTGGCTTTTGTATTACATGAAATGAGAGTCAACTTATTTGCAGTCTTTGGCAAATATCAATTGAAGGGGATTACTTTGGGTATTGAAGGTCAATAACACCGTAAATTCACCACTGTGCAAACCTGTTTGATGTATGTGTCATGCAAGAGTTGATCAGAGGACATTTCCACGCATGCGTGGTCATAGCTAAACCCTGTGGTTCCCATCATCCACACTGCTATCGATGAGAGGTTTTATGTAAGCTAATTCAGGGGGGAAATATACAATTCCATGCAAGCATATCACCACCTTTGTTTATTAATGATTTCCTCCCCCAAAGACCATCCTTCTTTCTCCTTCACCAAGAAGAAATAGCTCTCAACTGTCTTTTTGATAGCAACTCAGCAGAAACGAATGATGGAATTCATTACCAAAGAAGTTTTGAACAAAAGCCACATGCCCTGATTGAGATAAACTGAGTGACCAGAACAGTGATTTTTTTTTTTCAAGGTCCCTGTAATTTTAAGGCAGCTCATGCATCTGCCACTTACTCGAGATTGAATCAAGGTGAACTTACTGGTTTTCCTGTGACCACAAGGATGACCTTCTCACTCCATGCACGACTGACTTTTAATCCATGACAGACATTCAATGACTTTGCAGCAGAAATGTTTCAGTCATAAGTCAGGCTCCTCCTGGAAATGTCTCTTTGGTCCCTTTCTGGAAATGCCATTGAGCGACCTGGATTTTCCTTGTAGCTTGGCTCCCCACCCCTTAAATTATACGCCGTTAGCTCCATGAGCCCACGTAAGTACATGTGGGTGGAAATCCCTAACACAAAGATTGTCTCCCAGCCAGTGTGGCCGGTGGCCCCTCTGTAGCATGTCACCACTGGGACACAGTGCTTTAAAGCGAAGCAGTCTCCAACTCCTTGGTCGTAAGTGTGGAAAGATTTGAGGAGGAAGATTCTGGCTTGAAAGGTGTGTGGCTTGTGGCTGTGAAGAGCTGTGTGCACCCTACAGGTAGAGAATAAATGCCAGGACTCTAAATGGGTTTGTTCTTGACTTGCTGAGGGAGTTCAGTCTAGTCACTCATTCTGATCTGGGTCTTGGATTTCCTGTCTATAAAGTATGGGGGCCGGGGGCGGATGCAGTGGCTCACACCTGTAATCCCAGCACTTTGGGAGGCCAAGGCGGGTGGATCGCAAGATCAGGAGATCGAGACCATCCTGGCCAATGTGATGAAACCCTGTCTCTGCTAAAAATAGAAAAATCAGCTGGGTGTGGTGGCATGCACCTGTAGTCCCAGCTACTTGGGAGGCTGAGGCAGGAGAATTACTTGAACCCAGGAGGCAGAGGTTGCAGTGAGCCAAGATCATGCCACTGCACTCCAGCCTGGCAACAGGGCAAGACTCTATCTAAAAAAAAAAAAAAAAAAAAAGAGGGTTGGGTTGGGCTTAACCAGGCGTGGAAAAATTAAATGGCTTCAGAGGCACACCAGGTAAAGGAAGTGATTTCAGAGAGCAGGATTAAGAATTTAGGGAAACCAGATAGTGCATGCCCTGCCTAAGAGAAAACTGTTAACAATATCGACAGGGATAATACAAATAATAATAATAACAGTGGACACCATTGAGCACTGATTACTCCAGGCACTATCCTAAACCCTTCACATGTATTAGCTCACTTGTATTTCACAACGCCCTCTGAGGTAGGCCCTATTCCCATTTTACAAGTGAGGAAACTGAGGCACAGAGATGTTCAGAAACCGGTCCCAGAGTCACACAGCTGACAAATGAGAAAGAATTCCTCTCTGGGAAAGATTAGGAATACATTGCCAGTTTTCAACCTTTACACTAGGCAATCTCCAAAATCCTTCCAGCTCTAGCCGTCTGAATCTCTGTAGAATTCAGTCTGCACACAGTAGGTGCTCTGTAAAGATTAGGCAAATAAATAAGAGTCAAATTTTTGGTACCGAGTAGCAGTTGCTGAGCAGTTCTATGCCAAACTCCGTGGTAAGGACCTAGAGGTATTCATCCACTGATCAGCTCAAACCCATTTTGCAGGTGGTGAATCTGAGGTTCTATATACGATTCACTGGATCAAGGTCACATAGCTAGGCATGGTGGACCTGGAGTTTAGTGCCAAGTCTAAACCACGCTATCGACCAGAGAAGGGATTGGCCACCCGTGGCCTGAGGGCCAAATTGAGAAAACCTGTTTCTGTAAAACGAACGTTCTGTTGGAATACAGCCGCACTCACTCATTCATTCATATATTTATTGTCTACGGCTGCCTTCTGTCTACAAAGCCAGAATTGAGTCATTATAATAGAGGCAGAATAGGCTTGTAAAGCCTCAACTGTTTTCTCACTGGCCCTTTACAGAGAAAGTCTGCCGACACCTGGGCTAGAAAGGTAAAGAAACCAGCCATCAAGGAAGAACCAATGGAAAGCGGCAGAGATGATAAAGAGGTAAGGAACGTGGAGGCTTTGGCGGGGCCCAGGGAGGTCAGCAATGGCATCTTCAACAGGTAGGGAGATGAAAGGAAAAGCTATTCAAAATCTGGACAAACACTTGCCTCGGGAAAGAAAACTTCAGATGTGGAAGAAAAGCAAGCTGTCGGGCGGTTATGCTGGGTGGTAAACGGTGCTTCTAAAAGGCAAGAGATTGGATCAGATCCTGGGCTGATTTTGAAGGGGAGTGTTGTTGCTGTTCATTCAGCTCATCGATCCTGCATTCACCAGGAGAAGGAGACCGGCAGTGAGACATACCGGAGTGCGAGGAAGGAAAACCGGACTTCAGATGCAGGAGGCTTTTTTTCATTCACTTACTCATTCCTTCACTGATACATTTCTCAAACATCCACTAGGCATCAGGCATCAGATATTCCACTGCAGGAGGAAGGGGGTGGGGGCAGAGAGTATTATGGAGAGCAGGGCATACAGAAAAACAAGAAAGATATTAAAAAAAAAAAAAAAGGGGGCCGGGCGCGGTGGCTCAAGCCTGTAATCCCAGCACTTTGGGAGGCCGAGGCGGGTGGATCACGAGGTCAAGAGATCGAGACCAGCCTGGTCAACATGATGAAACCCCGTCTCTACTAAAAAAAAAAAAAAAAAAAAAAAAATACAAAAAATTAGCTGGGCATGGCGGCACGTGCCTGTAATCCCAGCTACTGAGGAGGCTGAGGCAGGAGAATTGCCTGAACCCAGGAGGCGGAGGTTGCGGTGAGCCGAGATCGTGCCATTGCACTCCAGCCTGGGTTAACAAGAGCGAAACTCCGTCTCAAAAAAAAAAAAAAAAAAAAAGGAAGAAAAGGAAATGAGAAACACAGAGAGAGAAACAAGTAGAGGGAAGGGGGAAAAAGCAGCAAGGGAAACACAGAAATATGGAAACAAGGAAAAGGGTAAAAGAGAAAGTCAG
Organism: Saimiri boliviensis; assembly: GCF_048565385.1. Classification (NCBI taxonomy): domain Eukaryota; kingdom Metazoa; phylum Chordata; class Mammalia; order Primates; family Cebidae; genus Saimiri; species Saimiri boliviensis. The sequence continues at coordinate 28,056,957 of NC_133469.1, read as the reverse complement.
AAAATGAAAAGGATACAAGGAAATCCTGAATTGTGAGCTGTGAGCTTCAGGGTATACATGTACCTTGCTTTCATTGCTTCCTTCTGCAATGATGATCAGCCATGGTTCACTGCTCTTAAACCACTCTGAATCTTTTTTTTTTTTTTTTTTTTTTTTTTTTTTTGGAGATGCAGTCTTGCTCTGTCACCCAGGCTGGAGTTCAGTGGGACTATCTTGGCTCCCTACAACCTCCGCCTCCCTGGTTCAAGCGATTCTCCTGCCTCAGCCTCCCAAAGAGCTGGGACTGCAGGTACGTGCCACCACGCCTGGCTAATTTTTGTATTTTTAGTAGAGACAGAGTTTCACTATGTTAGCCAGGATGGTCTCCATCTCCTGACCTCGTGATCCGCCCGCCTCGGCTTCTCAAAGCGCTGGGATTACAGGCGTGAGCCACTGTGCCCAGCCACTACTCTGAATCTTTAAGCCTTCAGAAATTGGTCTACTTGGTTCTGAATGGGGAACATTCATCTCTACTTGCCATGCGGCATCCAGAACACCATGGCCCCATGAGGTGGGTGAAATTAAATTTGGACATGGGACCACATCATAAGCAGAACATTTCCCACCATGGGGATTCAAGAAAAGAATTCCAGAAGCCTAACAGTCTGAAGAAAGAAGATTTACGGACAAAGAACAGTGCGAAGTGGTGTGGAATCATAGACTACTAGAGCTGGAAGAAACCCAACGGTGATGATTGATGATGTCACATGAAGACAATGGCAATGGCCATGATGACAATAGGAGGTGATAAGGATGCTATTGTGTGATGCTCAGGTGGCAGCTTCAGCAAACGACCCTTTATTGGTTTCATCTGTCCCAAGCACCATGCTACTTCCTTTACTGGCACCATTTCTGAATCCTCTCTACAACCCTGTGATGGTTAATATTGAGTGTCAAAACTTGATTGGATCGAAGGATGCAAAGTACTCTTCCTGGGTGTGTCTTTCTATCCCTCTGGAGAACGCTGACTGTTACAAATCCTAAGAGAGGCATTACTGTTAACTCAGTTTTTTTTTAGAGGAGAAAACGGAGGCTCTAAAAGCAAAGCTACTTATAAAAGTCAAAGCCAGGGTGGAGCTGGGATTTGAACTCACCTCTCCGAACCCTGAGTACATGCTCAGAACCATTAAGCCAGTGATTCTCGAAGTATGGACTCTGGGCCATCAGTATCAGAACAGGAGGAGAATAGTCTCAGGTCTGCATTTTGAGCCAGATTCCTCAGATGATGTCTATGTCAGCTGAGGTTTTAGAATCACCATACGAGACTCAGACTTCAAAGATTCCATGACCTATTGGTAATAAATTGGAGTACTGTTCAGCACATGTTCTCTCACTTTTTCCTTCCTTTTGGGGCAGTGTATTCTTTTCTGCCCCACTGACCTTGAGCTAGACCATTTGACTGACTTCGGCTAACTGAATGTGAGCAGACGTTATATAGAATCTTGAAGCATGTTTACATACCATGACCCGTCTCTCAAACTTCTGCCCTCATCACAAAAAGAACCTGCCTTATATAGCAGCTGCCCCTTCAGCATGGAATCCAGAATCAGACATGCAGAGCAGAGTTGAACTGTCCCAAAGCCTAGAGCCAAGCTTGGCCAGTTTACAGTCTCAAACAGAAACACCTGAGCAATTGATACATGCATGAGCAAGAAAAATAAATGCTTGTTGTTGTCAGCCATTGAGTTCAGGGATGATTTGTTATGTGGCATAATCACAGCAATAGCTGACTGATACACATAAAATTATATACCCTATATTGTGGGTCCACTTTTACATTGTATGTCCACTTTTCTGGAGAGGGTGTACATTTACCATCTAACAAATTCTCAAGAGACAAGGAACCCCAAAAAGTATTAACAGCTACAGAGCTACTTTAAAATCCTCTTCCTCCTCAGTGGAACCTCAGGTCCCAGGACTTGAGTGGAATGAGTTTTCACTGTCCCTCTCTGCCTCTTAGGATATAACTGTTTATTTAAGTCTTAAACTTTAAGGGGTCCAGACTGAATATGCTACAGGAGTTCTGAAAAGGGGGCCTGGGTGATGGTCTTAGGACCTATCCTCAAACACTTGGACTCTTAAAATTATCACCAGATACAAAAAGAAAGGAAATGAAAGCAGGAATTCTTAAAGTACGGAGAGTATTTAATAAGATTGTCCTCCTCTTGTCTCTTATAACTTACCCACTTATCTCTCCAGTGAAAAGAAATTTCTACCTCTGTGAAATAAATAAAAGCAACTCAGTCACTGTTTTGCCAGAAACATGAAAAATTAAAAATATTATGCCCCAGTCTGCGTTGGTTTCTATATAAATAAATATACACAGAATCTATATTCAACACCTCAATCATGAAAATTATGCTAACATGTCACAGGGCATTAATTTTTTCAAGACCATTGGGGAATATTTTTAGGAATTTGTGAATACACAGTTTACAGGTTTTGACCTGCAGGCTGTGAAGTAACAGCTCCAAGGCCCCAGGGTAGCAGCAGTGAGGCCCTGAAGTAACCCAGCCAAGGCTCCATTTGTTTTACGTCACTGCCCACATATTATCCTGAGCTGGAGGCAGAGCAAACCAATCTGTGAGCAATCCATTTCCCTGTGTTGGCTTCATCTCCTTGGCTGTTATCGGCCAAGTATTTCAACACGGATGTGTTCTGCCCGGTCAGGGAGACGCAATTGAACTTGAACTGTGTCCAGCTGGCAGGATTTTTGATTGCCAAAGATGACCTGCCGCTTTCAAGGAGAGGAGAATTCAAACGGTGATTAATGAAGTGTTAGGGAGGAAAGTGAGAAAGGTACATGAAATTGCACTCTGTAACCCAGGGCTACGCTGAGACTAGAGGGAGGATTTCTTGGGTAGTGTGGGAGGTACTAGGAAAACTTAAATTCTCGCTTCCCTCCAGTAATGGCCATAATACCTCGCCCTTTTGGGTTTTGATGTGTCTTTTGTTTGTCAGTACAGTCAGATAGCCTGGGTTCGGATCCCAGCTCCACCGCTTAGCTTCTGTGCAGCATTGGACAAGTTACTTAGCCTCTCTGTGCTTCTGTAACATCCAGCAAAGTGAGGACAATAGGCATTGAAAGTAAAATGAACCAGCTGGTCCTGGCAGCTCACACCTGTAATCCAGCACTTTGGGAGCCTGAGGCAAGAGGATCACTTGATCCTCCTGCCCCAGCTGGGGTTGATCTTGACTTTGCTCCTTGCCTGGTACAACCTTGGACAAGTGTTTTCTCAGAACTTCTTTCCTATGTCAGCAATATCAGATAATAATACCTATATAGCAAAGAGTTGTTTGGAGTGTTCAGGAGGATTGTACCTGCAAAGTGCCTAGCAGAGTCCCCAGCACAGATGGGTGCACAACAGATATTAAAAATAAATGTGACCCAGACCTTGAACACATAAGAGATAATCAATAAATTTAAATCCTCAAAACACACACTCTTCTGGTTACAATATGGGGAAAGCCATGACCTGGACAAGATGCAATTTTTGCTTTAAAAGAGCTCACAGCCTTGCCCGTGAAAGAGAGCCCATGGAAACAGAAAACAAATGGTAATTGTATAATTGTAATATAATAATCTCTAATAATACAATAATCTATAATTGTATGAGTCAGGATGTGCCTAGTTGGAAAAAAAATACCAACTCTAATTAGCTTTTTAAAATGCACCTATTGACCTATAAAATGAAAGAGTTTTTAGTTTTAATTTTAAACTGTTAGTCTAAGAGGCTTAGGCCAAGGTAGTGGTTTAGAGCTTGGGACAGATACATCATCAGGTCTGGTTTGATCAGGGGGTGTCAACACTACTAGGCCTAACATCTTTCTATAACAAATAATTTATCATGTTATGAATTCTGAAATTAAATTCACAGATAATATATCTACCTACCCTATAGTTTAATAGAAAACCCCAAGTGCCCTCTCTGCATTACAAAGGAGAACAAAATAGATTTACAATAAAAAATATTTTTCAATATATAAATGTTCACACACAACTCCACTAGAAGATGTAATGAAGTCATCAAAAGCTTGTACTTTTAACAGATGCGAGGCAATATTTAGCTGAATATTGTCAACAGTTTCACTTTGTATTTAACAAATTAGAATAATGGCAACATAGATATCTTCATACATATATACATATCTCATCTCTCAGAAAGTCTTCCTAGTTAGCATTTCCTGGTAGAATGCCTCTTGGATTTTCATACTCAAACATCATGAAACATATGTATCTCTCAATGTATGTTGATGTTAACATAGGAGAAAATTATGTTTGATTCTCCGACATTCAATGCAACATTGTAAACAAAATGCCGCACAGAATAAGTTGGATGCTACACTCTAAATACAATCGGTGGAACATCAGGATCCCAGTTTGAAAAGTCCACCCAACAAAAGGTACATGAATCTTTCACGTTACTGCTGCAAAGTAAGCCATGTCAATATCAACGAAACTACAGTTCATTTTCTTTTCTATCGCCTTTACTGAAATATAATTTACATGCAATAGCCTGCATCCATTTAAAGTATGCAGTTCAGGCCAGGTGTGGCGGCCCATGCCTGTATCCCAGAACTTTGAGAAGCTGAGGTGGGCAGATTGCTTGGGCTCAAGAGTTTGAGACCAGTCTGGGCAACATGGTGAGATGCTATCTCTACAACAACAACAACAAAAATACAAAGATTAGCCTTGCATGGTGGTGCATGTCTGTGGTCCCAGCTACTCTGGAGGCTGAGATGGCAGGATGGCTTGAGCCTGGGAGGCAGAGATTGTGGTGAGCCAAGATTGCACCATTGCACAACAGCCTGGGTGACAGAGCAAGACCCTGTCTCAAAAAAATAAAAATATATAAAGTATGCAATTCAACGAGTTTTGATAGATGTATATGCCTGGGAAACCATTGCCACAAGAACATACCTATCACCCCCCACAAATATCCTTGTGTCCCTTTGCAATTCATTCCACACTCCCAGTCTCAGCCAGCCACTGAACCAAACAACTGTGCACCAACAACGGGACTGATACTGTGGAGATGCTTGAGATATTTTACATCCTAAATAAGAAGTTATCACTTCTATATAGTAATTTTACTGTGTTTCAATTACATTTTAAGAAATTGGTTGGGGATTTGGGTTAACAAAGGCATCATCATTTTCCTATTTTAAAATAATAAAAACGAAGACTTCTGATTCTGGGATAATGAAGCAGATGTATTTTTCCCTCTTCTTCCCACTAAGTACAACTAAAACCCTGGACATTGCATGTAAACAAATATAAGAAGACATTGAGAACTGGAGCAAGGACTGGCTAGAGACTTCAGGACTTGAAGAACAGTATAGTGGTGAGTTCTGGGAAACTGTTTTTGGCTTCATATATCTCAGAGTTGAAGCTGAAAAAGCTGGCAACCCAGAAACACCAGTGGGTGCAGACCAAAAAAAAGATTCTAACAAAACCCTGCTTTTTCCAGGCAAAGCACCAAGAAAGAGATTACCCAGTGAGATAGAAGACTTGTAGACAATAACCGTTCTGTTGCATCCAAACATAGGAAAGTCAGTAGCCTGAATACACCCACACCAGCAAAGACCAAGTGAGGAGCCTGGAATTCCATCCTCTTGAGGCTGTAACGAGGTGTTCAACACATCTGTTGGGATGGGTGTCTGCGGAGGCCTAGTGAACAGTCAAAACTTTCACCACTGTCCAGTGGTAATTAGGCCACAGCCACATCGGTGTCTGTGGTACCACAAGGGTAGCTGTAACTCTCAAACTCACCCACTGATAACAAGAAACAACCCCCTTTTCAGTGTCAGTGATGAGAAATGTGGACTTCTATCTCTTTCTCGTAGTGACTAGGTGGCATCCTGCCAGATATTCTTTCAGAGCAGTGTCGGAAAAAGTCAGCTAAGACAGAAAACTTAAATAGATTCAGAGTCTCATAACATAATATTAAAATGTCCAGGTTTCCATCAACAATCACTTTTTATACCAAGAACCAGGGAGATCTCAAACTGAGTGAAAAAAAAGACAATCAACACTAAAACGACAGAAATGTGAGAATTCTCTCATGGTGACTGTAGAGATATCTTGATAAACATGCTTCAACAAGCAAGTACAAACACATGTGAAACAAACAAACAAAAAAAATAGAAATCCTCAGCAAAGAAAGACATAAGAGGAGGGCAAAGGAACATAAAGGAAGGTAAAGTTTCTATATTTCAATCATAGTATTTTTACATAGAACATCTGATTTTTAAGAATGATTACTGAGTTGTGATATATTCATGCACCAGAAAACTATATACCACAATGCAAAGGAATAACTATTATCACACACAAAAACATAGAGAAATGTCATCAATTTAATGTTGAAAAAAAGCCAGAGACAAAACAGTATGTACTGTAGGATTCCATTTATTTGAAATTCTAAAACAAGCAAAACTAGTCTATGATGATAGAATTCAGAATGGTGGTTGCTTTTTGGTGGTATACTGACTAGGAAGGGGCGTGACGGAATTTGCTGCTGGGGATACGGTCATTTTCTGTATCTTGAGCTAGGCAGTGGTGCAATAGTCTACATCTATAAAAACCGCCAGCTGGGCGCGGTGGCTCACGCCTCTAATCCCAGCACTTTGGGAGGCCGAGGGGGGTGGATCACGAGGTCAAGACATCGAGACCATCCTGATCAACAAGGTGAAACCCTGTCTCTACTAAAAATACAAAAAAAAAAAAAAAAAAAAAATTAGCTGGGCATGGTGGCACGTGGCTGTAGTCCCAGCTACTCAGGAGGCTGAAGTAGGAGAACTGCTTGAACCCAGGAGGTGGAGGTTGTGGTGAGCCGAGATCGCACCACTGCACTCCAGCCTGGGTAACAAGAGCAAAACTCCATCTCAAAAAAAAAAAAAAAAAAAAAAAAAAAAAAAAAAAAAAACTGTCAAACTGTACACTTAAGATTTGTGCACCTTACTGTATATGAGTTATGCCTTTTTTAAAAAGAATGGCTTACTAGCAGTAAACAGGAGCTGCCTACATCCTCCGTGAATATGTCAGCTCCAGGCTATGTCCATGATCTACCTCCAGTGGTATGGCTATGAGTGATAAGGTTTTCCAAACAATGCTTGTTCCAGATAAAACAAAACACAATTCTCCTTCTATTAGATTTATAGCAGGGTCTCCCGTCCAGAAAATTCCATGCGGATTTGGAGTAAGGGGGAAAAAAAGGAGTTCAGCTCCTGGTTGAAATAATTACAAAATTTTCATCAAACTCAATGCCAGCTGGGGCATCTGAATGTAGCCTGCGCTGGGGGACAATTCATCGTGTAGTATTGCCTGGCATCCCTGCCCCTGCTCAGAAACTTCTGACTACCCCCAATCACCTTTGTAAGTAAAGGTTTATTAAAGTGTACTATACATACAAAAAAGTGCACAAACCATAAGCATATACCTTCTTAATTTTTTACAAAGCAAACACATCTCTGTAACCAGACCCTGGAACAAGGCACGGAGCAACATTCTTCATCTCCGCCTCTCAGAAGCCTCCCGTGTCCTCTGCACTCATTACCCACCCTGACTGAAGGTAACGTCCACTCTGATTTTTATAACCCTATGTTATTTTTGTTTGTTTTTTATCTTTATACACATGGAATCTCTCAGTTATACTCTTTTCTGACTGGCTTCTTTCACTCATCATTATGTTTGTGAAATTCATCTATGTCGTAAAGAGAAACACTTTTTTTTTTATAGTATTCAATTGCATGAAAACACAATTTTATGACTCATTCTACCACTAAAGGACTATGTTTCTTTCTTTCTTTCTTTTCTTTCTTTCTTTGCTATTAGAGAAAAAACGCTGCTATGAACATTCTTTTGCAAGTCTTTTGTGAACATATTTATTCACAGCATTTCTGTTGGGTATATACCTAAAAATAGAATTGCTGGACATTAGGTTAGGTGTATGTGTTTGGCTTTAACAGAAAATGCCAACTGTGTTCCAAAAAGTTCCAGTCAGAACCACGTCCTCCAGACAACTGAAAACCTTGACAGCTTCCAAACTCCTCCTAGAGGGCCGTACTGCCTTCAACCAGCATTCAATGGCTAAAGAGTGCCACAAGGTCCTGACTCCCTCTCTACTTTCTTCTCTCTTCCAAGCCTCCCTCTGTGCCACCACTGCCCTCAGATAGGCCCCTGTGTGTCACCACCAGCCAGACAGCTGTCAGCGGCTCCTGGTTTTCATCCTTACTGCACCAAACCTGGAGGAAAATGAAGCATTTCCGGCCACTTTCCCAATCTCTCCATAGTAAACCGCCATGTTTCCCTCGTAGGGCTGTTTATCATGTGACTATCTGTCAACCAATCAGAGATGGGGGGTGTGCCACACTCTGATTGGTCAGAAGTTGGTCACATGCTCCTCCCGGAAGGGAAGTGGCATCAACTCCACCTGAAGTTCTGCGGGGAGTGAGGAAGGAAATCTACTAGAGGAAAGTCGTGGTGCTGTTTGTTGCTAGAAGAGTTTCTGGGTGGGAAGCCTATCACATAGCCACTACAAAGGTCATATGCTAAACTGCGTGATGCAGGCAGAGCTCTGTAAGAGACTGAAAATAGGAGGGATTTCAGAATCAAGATCTAAACAGAAGTGAGGAGGCAAATCTTAGAAGATGACATTTACAAGGGATAAATATAAAGCTTTATACTTAGGTCTTAAAAATGGCACAAGTACAAGATGAAGTTTGCAAATGCTCCAATGAGTAAAATAGATGGGATTTTTGTTCAAAGAAAACTCAGTGTAAATCAAGAGTGCATTGACAGAGACACAAAACTAAAGCCTGTCTAGGTCATATTAACAGAGGTCTAGGATCTAAATGAGGGAGATGATGATACCATACTTGGAGTACTTTAAATTGTTATGGTACTCCTCAAAGTACAAAAAAAAGAAAAAGAAATAAAATAGGGCAGGTAGATGAAAGGAGCTTGTGACCAGCCTTGTGAGATGTAACTGAAGAAACTGGAAATGTTTTGCTTAGAGTAGGTTGGAGACTAGAGAGGAGGAAGATACGATTTCTGGAGGGCTGACACTTGTGCAAGTTCTGTGGGACCAGAAGATGTAAATTTAGGGGTCTAGCTGTTAATACAGGAATGAAAATCCAGTCACTTGTCTAACTAAACATTCTCAGCCCTGGGTCTCGGCTGGCTGACTGCTTTTCAAGAATGCCGTAGCTTGGTTCGGTGTACCAGAAGGATGCTTATGCCAATTAAGCCTTTTGCCAAAGCGTGTCCCACAGAACTGCAGTGAAAACACATTTGAGATGCACTGAACATTGTGTCCTCCTTCTCAGACTTAGAATACATCGTGAGCCTATTAAAGGCCCTGACAATTCACTCTGTCAAAGACTTTGATTTGCTTTCATGAAGCCAGTGTTTTCCAAATGTCTTGAGCCAAAAGATCTTCCTTTTTCCTCCTGGTAACATCTGCCAACGTCCCTTAGAATGAATGCCCTGTGGGACACGATTTCAGAAAAACTGGACAACTTGGTGTTAAGAGTTCTAGCTCAACCGTAAGACCCATAACTTGGTGGGAAGAGAAAGAGCCATAAGGGCTTGGTGTTGTTTTCTTGTTTTCCTTCTCTCCTTATTTTACCAGAAGGAAAATTAAAGGCCCTAGAATGACTGCCCCATTCACAACAACTTCTTTCCAATCAAGGGTCGCAGTTAATTATTAAGTAACAGCATAATGGGTTTCTGCTCACGTTGGATCATGTATCTGTTATGCCTGTGTAACAAACCAAACTCCCCCCCACACAAAATATCAATGGCTTGGAACAACAGGGATTTACTCAGCTCATAGTTCATAGGTCTGCTTGGTGGTTTTGTTGACCTGGGATGTGACTGGCTAAACTTGAGTTGCAGATTGGCTAGACTGCGCTGGTCTGGAATGTGTTCGGCTAAGACAGCAAGTCTCTTGAGCCACATGTCTCTCAGCCTCCAACAGAGTGGCTTGGGCTTGCTCACACGGCCGCTGGGCAGAGTTCCAAGACAGTGAGAGAAAGGTTGTAAGGATTGGGATTTGCATGTCATCACTTCCATCACGTTCTGTGGGTCAAAGTCATGAGAGCATCTTAGATTCAGAGTGGGGAAATAGACTCCATTTCTTGATGGGAGGTGCTTCAGAGTCTCATTGGGAAAAATGTGGATACAGGGAGGCCATGAATTGGGATCAACCCACGTAATCAATCTACAGCAAACATCAATGAAGAAATTCCATTATGTTCTTCCTGGGACGCCCATCCTGGGCTCAGAGTTGAAATCCTAGCTGCTCTTTCATCTTTCTAGTATACATGCATTTATGATGCAGGACCCACCACTGGATGGTGGAGGGGAAGCTCAAGGGCGCCTACTATGCACCAGGCAGCGTATTAGGCTCAGAAAAAAAAAGGAAGTAATGGAGGAGCTCTTTCCCACTAGAGGATATCGGACCTGTAAAAACCAAGTGCTGAGCGTCAGGAGTGAGCCTTATTCAAATGTTGGTGGCAGCATAGAGGAGCATGGGATTAACTCTGTTCAAACATGTCAGAGAAAGGACACAGAGGAAGAGATCTGTGAGCTCGGGTAACAGGATTTTCTGGCAAGCCAGCTGAGGAAAGGCAGTCCAGGTAGAGGGAACAGCATTTACAAAGGCATAGAGTGTGAAATAGGGTACTGAGTTTAGAAAACTGCAGATGTGGCGGGGCATGGTGGCTCATGCCTATAATCCCAGCACTTTGGGAGGCCGAGGCAGGCAGATCACCTGAGACTGGGAGTTCGAGACCAGCCTGACCAACAGGGAGAAACCCCATCTGTACTAAAAGTACAAAATTAGCCGGGCGTGGTGGCACATGCCTGTCATCCCAGCTACTTGGGAGGCTGAGGCCAGAGAATCGCTTGAACCCAGGAGGCAGAGGTTGCAGTGAGCCAAGATTGCGCCATTGCACTCCAGCCTGGGCATCAAGAGTGAAACTCCATCTCAGAAAAAAAAAGAAAACTGCAGATGTGGTATAAGGGGGAGCCAGGGAGGGATGCCGGGAGATGTGCCTAGAGGGTAAGGATGTAGAAGACCCTGGGAAGAGGCTGGGGAGTGGGTATGAAGTGTGGTGGGGGAACAAGGGGTAATGTGGCCAGACTTGCATTCTAGAAGGAGGGCTTTGCCTGGGGCGTGGAGGAGAAACCAGAGTAGAAGCTGGGTGAGGAGCAGGGAGAAGGGACACCTTCTGCTTGGGGTAGGCTGCGTTTGAGGTGTTGGAGCATTGAGATGACTGCAGTGGAGATGGAACCCTCCTCGGATCAAAACGCAGAAGGCGGCTCGGAACGCTGAAGCTGGAAGCTTCTCGGAGCTCAGGGGGCCCGTGGGCTCTTGGAACACTAACGCCGTCCTCTCCAGGATTTTCTCACTCTTTTCTGTATCGCTCAATTGGCATTTCTCTCTCATCCCACACAGACACCCTGGAAGTCAGAGCCCAATTCTTCCCTACACAGGGAGGGGAGTAAATTAAAAAATTCCAAAGGGGAAGAAAGGATCTGCTTTCTGATGGACAGTCTCACAGAAGTGGCAGCGCCCCAGACCCCAGCCAAGTGTCCTTTCCCTCCCCGCTCCCCCGACGCGCACATCAGCTCCCATGGCTTGGGACGCCCAGCGTCTCCGCACCTCTCCGCAGATCTGTGTTTTTCTCTCGGGGCCATCTGTCGCTGACTCTGCTATAAATCTTGTTGTGTTTCCTTGCCATATGGCATAATTAATTACTTCAAGGCACAAAAGACCCCACAGCTCTGCAGGCCAGCAGCCAGCTGGCTCACTGAGGAGCAATTTGCCAGGATGGGGCACGGCCGGGCTACTGTGCCCTGTCAGCTGGGTCCCACAGCACGACTCAAGTTGGCTGGGACCCCCATTCCCCGCGGCAGCATCTGCCACTAGCTCAGCAGAGGTTGGGTCCTCATGGTTACACGAGTGGCATTCATCGACATTAAGGCCACACACCGTCTATTGCCACAGGAGGGAGTATACATCTATTAACTCAGCGGGGACCCCCCCCCAACCTCATTTATCTTTGTCACTTAGCAGCTAAGTTCAGAACAGTCTGTCTGTTCTACTTGGCCAGTAGTTTATTGGACTCCTAAATCTTTGGAAAACAACTGAGGGAAAATAAAATTAAAGAACACAGCCATTGAAAGCTGAGTCCTTGAGTGAGCCCCTCCCGCTCTGAGCAGCTGGCCTCCGCACCTGCAACAGGAAGGCCTGGATGAGCACTCAGTTCCCTTCCAGCTACAGCTCGCTAGGACTCCTTCAATCAACCAACAGATATTCAGTCAACAACCATCCCTGTAGTACGTGCTGGAGAAACAGCTCTGGTGTAGCCCCCTGCTCTCATGGAGCTTACTCCTAGAAATGGGGACACACACGTGCATGGGCGCAGACGCATGGGTAGGCACACACACGCCACATACACGTAAATGTACCAAATGATCACAGCCGGTGGCCAACAGGATGAAGTATCGAAAAAAGCAAGGGCCGAATTAAAGAGCATCAGGGGGCCAGGTGTGGTGGCTCATGCCTGTAATTCCAGCGCTTCGCGACACCAAGACAGGAGAGTCCTGGCTCAATTGAACCCAGGAGTTTGAGGCCAGCCTGGGCAACATAGTGAGACCTTATCTCTAAAAAAAAAAAAAAAAAGAAAAGTAAAAATAATTAGCTGAGCATGGTGGTGTGTACCTGTGGTCCCAGCTACTCGGGCCTGAGGAAGGAGGATCGCTTGAGCCGGGTAAGTCAAGGCTGCAGTGAGCTGAGATTGCACCACTGCACTACAGCCTGGGTGACGGAGCGAGACTGTCTCAAAAAAGTCTTTTTAGAAGAACATTAGGGAATCACCTTCAGAGAGAGGTCTCACAGAAGGCCTCTTTGAGGGAGTGATATTTTGTTAAACAGATATATTAAGATATAATTCATATATCGTAATATTCATCCTTTTGAAGTGCAAACTTTGGTGATTTTTAATATTTTCACAAGGTTGTGCAGTCATAACTACAGTCTAATTTTAGAACATTTCATCACTCCCCAAAAAAAGCTTGTACCTGTTAGCAGTCACTCCCCGTTCTCACCTTCCCCCAAAGCCCCTGCTACCACTAACCTACTTTCTGTGTCTATGGACTTTACTATTCTGGATATTTATTATGAATGGAATCGTACCACATGTGGCCTTCTGAACCTGACTTCTTTCACTTAGTGTAATGCTTTCAGGGTTTGTTGATATTGCAGCATGTATCAGAATATCAGTCCTGCCAGGCACGATGGCCCACACTTACCATCCCAGTACTTTGGGAGGCTGAGTTGGGAGTTTGAGCCCAGGAGTTACAGACCAGCCTGGACAGCAGAGCAAGACTCCATTTCAGAAAAAAAAAAAAAAAAAGTAGCAGGGTGTGGTGGCACACACCTGCGGTCTCAGCTACTTGGGAGGCTGAGGCAGGAGGATTGCTTGAGCCTGGGAGGTTGAGGCTACAGTGAGCCACTGCACTTCAGCCGGAGCAATAGCGTAAGACTCGGTCTCAAGAAAAAAGAAGAGAGAGAGAGAGAGCAAGAGAGAGAGAGAGAGAGAGACGGGGTGGTGGGGAGGAGGGAGGGAGGGAAAGGAAGGCGACGTCAATCCTTTTTGATGGCCAAATAATGTCGTGTTGTATGGATGTAGAACGTACGTAGCACGTTTTGTTGAATCATCAATCCGTTGATGTATATTTAGGTTGTTTCTACTTTGGGGCTATTATGAATAATTCTGCTATGAACATTTCTGCATAGGGTTTTTGTGTGGACATGTTTGTATTTCTTGAGGGGATGACATTTAACCTGAGATCTCAACGGTTAGAAAGAGCCAGTCATGTGAAAAGTGAGGGCAAAGTTCTTGGCTGAGGGAACAGCACGGGCAAAGGTTTGGGCAAGGGTATGCGTCCAGGGTCCTTTAGATGTCACACAGGCTTTGCAGGAATTAGAAGAGCATCTTTTTCTTTTTCTTTTTTTTTCTTTTTCTTTTTCTTTTTTTTTTTTTTTGAGACAGTCTTGCTCCCAGGCTGGAGTGCAGTGGCACAATCTCAGCTCACTGGAACGCCTGCCTCCTGGGTTGAAGCGATTCTCCTGCCTCAGCCTCCAGAGTAGCTGGGATTACAGGCGTCTGCCACCTCGCCTGGCTGATTTTTGTATTTTTAGTAGAGATGGGGTTTCACCATGTTGGCCAGGCAGGTCAGGAGTTCAAGCTGTCTTTTTGCTATCCACCTAGATAGAAGACTGAGTTCCACCAGTGGCACAGAGGTGGAGTGACATGATCACTTCTAGGCCTGACCCCTAAGCCTCCTGGGACATCACCCATGCTCTTTCTTTTCTTGTCGCCTAAAGATTCAGTAGAAGAAACTTATAATATAATCAAAGCCAGAGGAGGATAGAAAAAATATAGGCTCCTCAGTGGCTACAAGGAACAGAAGTCTTCATCCAAACCAGACTGGGATGGAAGCAAGAAGAAAAACTTGTATCATTCGAGCCGTGAGTGTTGGGGATGTTTGTTACAGAAGCATTTCATTAGCCTTTGCTGGGTCGCAAACCGCCCCACCGTGCGATCCGCCCGCCTTGGCCTCCCAAAGGGCTGAGATTACAGGCGAGAGCCACCAAACCCAGCCTGAACATGCTTTTCGAGCTGCACAAATCCGACTTTCTGCCAAGCTGTGTCTCATCTCTTCCTGAGTGTGCAATGTGAGTCAATTTAATCTAAGGGCTTATTGTCGGCTTAGAGGAAAATTTCTTGGATTCAGCAAAAATTGGGGTGATTTCTGCAAGCCCCACAATTTGCAGGAAGCCTGAGGAATCGTGGGTGGGAAAGTCGAGTGGAGTGATTCCGGGAGGCAGCATGCTTTGGAGGTAGAGGGATTTGAATGACTGCCACGCACGCGTATCACTAACCCCCACCTCCCATAAAACCCAGCCGGGATGCCTGGCAGCAGGCATCTTCTCCAGCTTCTATATTACCTTGGCCATCGGTGAGATTTTTTTCCCCTCAAAATGTCCTTGCATTTGTTTTTTAACTTGGCTTTCCTGGGATGAACCTGGCACTAGGAGCAAAGGACTGGGCTGATGCTTGCTTAGATGTTCTGTGAGGGTCCTGGGAGGGCATCTCACCGAGTGCTGCTGCGGTGAGGGTCTTGCAAGAGTGTGTGGAGACAGCAAGAAGAAGTTAGATCCACTGGATCGAGGGGAAGGAGATGAGGCTGAAGCAGTTAGGATCCCACTACCTATATCTGGATCACAAAGCCAGAAGGAAAAATTGACCTCTTCAAAGGGAACCTGGGGTCTCTGCAGCCATCGCTCGGACCAGTCAGTACACTCTTTTCCATGGTTGATGCTGTTGGCTAACTCCTTCTTCCCAGCCCCACCCCCCCCCACCCCCAGCCAAGGGAGGCTGGGCTACCTCCAAAACTCTGAACTTAGGACCCCACACACCTGAGTTCAAATCCTAACTCCTTAACTCCACTGTGGTACTTTGCAAGGAGTGCTCACTGTTCTAAGTCTCACCGTGCTCATCATAAAATCGCATTCTACGGCCTGTATCACTTAGCAATTGCATTCAGCAGCAGCAATTTCAAATAATAATGGTGTAAAGAAATATACCAGGGTTGTTTCCCTCACACAAAGGAAGTATAGAAGTATGACATCCGGGGCAGTATAGCGCTTCAACACAAGACCCAGGCTCCTTGTGTCTTTCTGCCCTACAATTCTTAGCATCTCACTCACCTCATAGTGTCTGATGGCTGCCGCAGCACCAGCCATCACAACTGCATTAAAGGCAGGACAAAGGAAGGAACAGCGAAATTATTCTCAATTGAGTTTTCCTTTAAGAAACTTAAAAGAAATGTCCGTCTAACAACTTATTTTACTCCTATCCAACCCTCCTGCAAGGAAGCTAGGAAACGTGCTTATATAGCCAGGGTTATTGCCGAACTCAACAGTAGAGCATAGCTGTCTCACTTGGGAGAAGTGGAAGGTTCCAGGCAACTAAATATCTTCACAACAAGATCTTAGTTCAGTCACCTCCTTACAGAAAGCTCCCCTGCCCACCCTATCCAGAAGTCACCTCCTCACTCGAAACCTCCACCCGGACACATGTTTCATAGTATCTGTCGCTCTCCGAAATTCCTTACGTATTAGTCTCCTTGTTTCTGGATTGACCTCTTCCCCTAGGATATAAGCTCCGCGAGAACATCAACCGAATCTGTCTTTATTCATCACTGGCTCAAGTTGGGCGGCTGTGCAAATCCGTGGGTGACCGTCGACTAGTCCCTATCCCAAAGGGTGGCCATGAGCCTTTAATGAGATGCTGAGGACGAAGCACTGAGCCCAGAGTCTGGCAAGAGAGGCTGGAGCTGGCTAGTTGTTTCCTATACCATTTCCCGCTTCTCTCTATCCACCTAGCCGTAAGACTGAGTTTCACCAGTGGCACAGAGGTGGAGTGATAGGGGTCACTTCTAGGCCTGAACTCTAAGCCTCCTGGGACATCGTTCACGCTGTTTCTTTCCTCGTTACCTAAGGATTTAGTAGAGGAACCTTATAATAAAAGCTAGAGGAGTCTAGAGAAAATCTGGGCTCCACAATGACTACAGGAAGCAGAATTCTTCATCCACACCAGGCTGGAATGGGAGCAAGAAGAAAACGTGTATCATTCGAGCCCTGAGTGTTGGGGATGTTTGTTACAGAGGCATTTCATTAGCCTTTGCTGGCTTGCCAACCGCCCCACCATGTGCCTTAAGACAACGTTGCCTCGTGGCTCCTGAGTCTTTGGGTTGCTTTTGCAATTCCTCCGCCAGTTTTGCCTGAGTTTCTTCACAAGGCTGCGTTTAGTTGGAAGACTGGCTGAGCTGGAGGGGCTAACTGCCAGGGTCTGGCATTTGGTGCTGGCTGTCTACTGGGCCATCTCCAGTTCTCTTCACGTGGCTTCTCATCCACACAGGTGAAACCAGCCTTCTACACAGGCTGACGGAACCAGAGGTCTGAAACAGCAGGAGAAACTGCAGCAACCCTTAAGACCTAGCCTAGGAAAGTGATCAGCATCATTCATCCCACATCCCGAGGGCCAAAGCGAGTCATAAATGCAAGAGGGGAAAAGCGACAATTACATCGGAAAGGAGTGCGGACTCAAAGAGACAGACTCTTCGTGGGGTTATGATTATCTTCGTCCACCGTAAGGAGTTAATGTAACAGGGTGTGTATGACTAGCATTTAAATGTCTTCACCTCCTCCTCCTGCTCTCGTTCCAGGCCCCTGTGACTCTTACTTCTGCAGAACTCTCATATCCACACATTTGGCGGCCACAGGGAAGTCAGTGGGAATTGAATGTCAGCAGGACACAGTTCCATTAACAGAGCTCATGAGCAAAGGGAACTGCCCTCCGAGGCTTGGCTCGGTGCCCAGAGCTCCGAGGAAAGGTCACCCACTCCTGCTGGCAGGAGGTCTGAGTCAAATGGCTGTTAAACCAAACACACACCCACCTCCACGGCCGCCCACACAGATGTGACTGATTCTTTCCTTGAGAGAGAAAAGATCTCTCTTTGTTGTTTGACACTCTGACCTCTGAAGCATGGAAACTAAAAATAATACCCAGAGGGGAGTGCTGTATGTTTATCCTATTGTTTTTTGCACTCACAGCTACCCTTGGCTATGCACACCCAGATGAGAGAGGGAAGATAACTGGGGACATGAGCCTAAGGCCAAGGCTGGAGACCTAGGTTTTCAGAAACCAAAGCTCACAATTTTTTCTATAAATCCATCCATCCATCCCGTCCCACCCACTCTTCCACATCTCCACCTATTTGCGTATCCATCCATTCATCCATGCCTCCATTCATGCGTCCATCTATCATCCACCCATCCTTTTATCCACTCACGCATCTATCTGCTCATCCACCCACCCTTCCACCCACCTTTCCATCATCCATCCATCCATCCATCCATCCACCTGCCCATCCATCCATCCACCCACCCTTCCACCCACCTTTCCATCATCCATTCATTCATCCATCCATCCATCCACCTGCCCATCCATCCACCCACCCTTCCACTCACCTTTCCATAATCCATCCATTCATCCACCCACCCTTCCACCTGCCCATCCATCCATCCACCCACCCTTCCACCCACCTTTCCATCATCTATTCATTCATCCATCCATCCATCCACCTGCCCATCCATCCACCCACCCTTCCACTCACCTTTCCATAATCCATCCATTCATCCACCCACCCTTCCACCCACCTTTCCATCCATCCATTCATCCATCCATCCATCCACCCACCCACCCATCCACCCATCCACCCATCCATTAATCCATGTATTTCTTCATCCGTCCATTCTCCCATTCACCCACCCATCCACTCATCTACCCATCTGCCCATCCATTCACTATTTATTGAGTGCCTTCTATGTGCCTGGCACCATTCCAGGAATTCACTGGTGAACATGACCCATTAGAAATCTGCCCTTGTTGAGTGTACAGTCTGGAGGAGGTTCAGACAATAAGAAACAAAGCAATAAATATTACAATTGCTTTTTGGGTAGGCATATTAAGCCACTGCCCAGGGGGTGCAATTCGGGTACGTTTTCTGGATAAGGCAATTACAGTCACATGTTATCTTCTAATTTAATTCTCATTACTACCTAATTAGGTTGTTACTATTAATATTCCTGTTTCGCAAAGGGGTAAGCAGACTCAGAGTAGTGAGGTAACTTGCCTAAAGTCACACAGCTGGCAAGCATCAGAGCTGGGATTGAAACCCGAGTGTAGCCACTGGTCATGGTGGAGCATCAGGAGAAGAAATTACTGCATTCAGGGCCTTCTGCCTCTTTTGTTCTGGGCCTTGTAGCAATCTCAGGGCCATTGACACACAGGGGTCTCACCCACACAGTCACGCCTCTCACACCTGCTCTTGGTCTAATAACTCGGGTATTTGGGAAATGGGATAAACATTAACCCAGCTCGTCTTTGCTGGGCCCCAAGACAGCCATGCCTTCTGCTGGGCTCACATCTCTGCCACTTGCCCAGGCCTTCCATCAGCAGGGCAGCTGCAGAGTTTCAGAAAAGACCTTCAGGATGTAAACAGAAACAGGCACCTACAGGCAAAGGGATAGGCAGCCACCTCAAGGGCTCATAAGAGCACCAAAGAGTCTGGACTCAGGTGTATATGGGTTTGCTGTGTGACCCTGGGCAAGTCACCACCTCCCTTTGGATCTTTGTTCCCTTTCTGTGCTGCCTGCTGGTGGGATTTGTGCCTGCTACAGTCACTTATCCAGATGTTTCTGAGAACCTACTATGTGCCAGGTTTTGTGACAGGCCCTAAGGAGTGACTAGGCACAGAGTTACAGTTACAAGAGACAAGCCACAGAGTGCTATGAGAATGTAAAATGGGTTGGCTTGATCTAGACTAAAGGCTACAAAGGACTTGCTGGGGAAGTGACATTTCACCTGAGACTTAAAGGAGGATTAGAAGATGACTAGGTGCAGATATGGAAAAGGGATTCTTGGCCAAGGAACCAGCATCTGCAAAGGCCCCAATGTGGGAAAGAGCTTGCTGAGTCAAGGACCTGGGAAGTCACCCAGGTGGCTGGCGCTTGGAGTGAGGGGCACACCGTGCAGGACAAGGGTCAGGGGTAGGAGTCGGTCAGGAAGACAAAGGGAAGAGTCAAGGAGAGGTGCAGTCACTAGAAAGCAGAGACCTGGAGGAAGTGGGGAAGGGCAGGGAAGGCTCGCAGCACACATCGAGTTCTGAGTGTACAGATGTGATATGAAGAGCTTGGCATGTCACAGGGAGGGTGCCCACACTGACCCAGGTTGCTCCTCTTCAGTCCCACTTTCCCACTCTAAGTATATGGGGAGTTTCTCTCCATTACCTGCCAGTATACAGAAGTCTCCTATGGTTTCAAACATTGGAGAGTGAACATCTGAGAAGATGAGTGAAAGGGCCTGGTCCTCCCTCTGTGCAGGCTGTGGGCTGCCACTGGCCTTTGTTGCAGATGGAACAAAGTTCCATGAGCACAGAGAGAGAGAGAAACAGGATTTGTTTTTGAGCCCCTGGATCAAGCCATACCTGAAGGTTGTCCACCTACTGGGCAGGTAATATAACATGATCTCTGGGCATCCAAGTACCCAGGTGCTTCCTTCCCAGGTGTCCAGCCCTCAGCTTATGAACCTGGCACTTCCTAGGGAATAGCCACACTCTTGAGCCTCTTTCCAGTCTTAGAACCCACTTTTCCCTTACCTCCCTTCCCAGCCCCCTGTGCTCTTAAGGCAAGCCTGTGTCCTGGTTTCCCTGTACTGTTTTCATGTCTGTTGCCCCTGTGTAATTCTTCATGGTGCCTCTTTCATTCTCAAAGTGTCCTGCTTTGGATAATACATTACAGTCACTTCACACATCCCTCCATTTTGACATTCCTGCTCACTTGCTTTCTCAAAGCAGAACTCATGGACCTGAGAGCTGTTAAAATTTGAACCCAAATTATTAGTAACAACAACAGCAACAACAATAAATCCATTCTCTCCCTACCAATACAGAAGAGACTTAGCCTTTGACAACAACTCTCTGAGGTTTATTTACATCCAGGCCTGGCACAAGGCCCTTTTTGCAAGGATATGTGACAAGCGAAATGACTCCTTCTAAAAGAGAAAAAGAAAAAAATGGATTCTTACATCAAAACAGCTTCAGTCCTGAGGGTTTCCTTGCCTCCACCCCCTCCATGTTCCTGTCCCCATTCATTCTTACAATAAACCCCTTGTTTTAAGGTAACTTGTTTGGGTCTCTTTTTCCTGCAACAAAAAGAGGTGTACCTAAAATAGGCCAGGGCCTGGGCCAATGGCCAAATTTAGATGAAAAACTGGGTCAGGCAGGAGAGGGAGCAGCAGGCTGGGAACTTTGAGTATTGGGGCTAGACAGCTCCTGCTGATGGGGTACTTCCTCTGTGCCAGCCCATTAATTTATTAACTGATAAAATTATTCTTATTTAATTTTCTTACTGTCCTTTGAGGTAGGAACTGTTATCTACAGATGATAGAGAAGAAAATTGAGGCTCAGAGAGTCAGGATTTGGGGATTGTATTCCAGTCGTCTCCATCCAAGATCTGCAGATTGGAGCACCAGGAAAGACTTCCAGAGCACAAAAGGGTAGTGGGAGTCTTGGCCATCTGGCATGGAGAAGCTCAGCCTAGCATGGTCCAAGCTGGAACTCTTTTGCACAAACAGGACTGTAGCTTTCTTCATCATTTTTAAGTGAATTTGACATGTGTGAAACAGCCAGAGATCATTATTTTAGCCCAAATGAATTTAAGCAAGATAGGGAAAATGTTGCAAGATCAGGTGCTCATGTGCTGTTTACCCAGGTGGCTGGCATTTAATTCTCTCTTCATCTCTCTTCTTTCTTTGTGTTACTCTATTAAGTAGGAAGAATGGTCAAAGGCAGTCTCAAGTTTCATCCTTATGGCTTGTCATTCAAAAGGTCTCTCTGTCTATCTATCTATCTATCTGTGGGGGTTCAGTGAGGATGATTGGAAAGATTGTAAAATTATAGAATATAGTCACGAATCTTCTTGAAAGGCCAAGAAATTTGCACAGTTTCTGTAGAAGTTTTGGCTGAAGGCTGCCTAATCCCCTTTACCTTTAGTTGATAAAGGAAAGCAAATCACTATGGAATGTGGCGGGGTTTATCTGAATAACTTGTTTACTCATGCGGTCCTAAAACTAACCTTTAATCTTTCACAGGCCAGATGGCTCTCTCAGGGAGAGTGTGACCAGATTTATCACCAGCAAATCATGTTTGCTTTAGACCTCAGAACCTGGCCTTTAATCATTATCCGTAAGTGTGTTGACGCAGAGCCTCTGTAATTAAATCTATACTGAATAAATTCCTAGAATGCCAACTGGACAAGGCCATGGCTGCCATCACTCTCAGGAGTGTCCATGAGTGGCCACAGACACCCCAAGCCCACTCTTTCACTGGAGATTTGTGTGAGTGAATTTTTTCATTCGTTGCTGGTTTGGGGTCTGCAGGCTAGTCCCTGACATCTAGTTATCTATCTATCTATCTATCTAATCTATCTGACCATGGATCTCCCTCTCTCTCAGCACCCATACAGAAATCCAGTGAAGTATTTGGATTGGCTTTGCTTGGGTCACATGTTCATCTTAGGATCAATCCCTGAGCCCAAGAGGACATTGACATGGGTGCTAGAATTGGCTCAGCCTGATCATAGGCTCTCCACTGTACTGAGGAGGGCAGACAACAGTGATTAACAGCCTCTGGGGAGTGAGGGAGGCATGTTTTTCATCAAGGAAGGGATGCTAGTGGTCAAAATCAATACATCCACCATGCTTCAAAAGATATGTTGCAGGGATAACTAGGTTAAAAGTTTTTAATGTGTTTTTCATTTTGCTTTCCTGAGTGCAGATTTTTATCTCTACTGCCCTAGGCATCCATTAGTTTAGGTGAGATTAGAATTTATCACAGAAAATGCAAAGAGAAAGACAGAGGTGATATTAAGCTTTAGACATTCAAAATTTGATTATTTATCAGATGATAGCCTTAAGGAAGAATTCTACAGGTTCCTCATCTTTGAGCTTATGAATAATTGTGCCAAGCATCTTAGAAGATAGGGTTTGTCTGTGGATTAGAGGGTTGGTTCCATCTGCCTAAAACCACTGGGTACACCTGATAAAGAGAGGACACGATGTAGTGGTAGTGGAAGTAGAAGAAATGTCTGACTGTTTTCTGACTTCTCCCATGATATTTCTCTATAACATGCATCAATGATTATTATTTTTGAGCATTTACTCTCTCCCTCAGGCACTGTGCTATGAGAGAGATCATTTGTTGTTTCACTATCCCTACAAAATAAACATTTATATCATTCAAGACTATTGGTTATGAGCAAGTTCTATCAACCAAAATGTGTTTAAAGCAAATAGGGGAAGGTATTAGATCACATAACTTGGACACTGTGATGGTTAATTTTATGTGTCAACTTGACTGAGCCACAGGATGCCCAGATATTTGGTCAAACATTATTCTGGGTGTGTTTGTGAGGGTGCTTTTGGATGAGATCAACATATGAATTGGTAGACTGAGTAAATTGTCTTCCCTGATATGGGTGGTCCTCACCCAATTCGTTAGAGGCCTGGATAGAACAAAAGGCTCATACTCCTGCAAATTAGGGGGAAATTCTCCTGACTTTTGGCTCTGAGCTGGGATACTGGTCTTCTCCTGTCTTCCAAATCAAACAAAAACATGAGCTCTTTTTAAGTATCTACTCTGCTGGTTCTTGGACTACTGCAATCTCATAGTACAACTTTAAGCTGGGTGTAGTGGTACACTCCTGCAGTCTCAGCTACTTGGGAGGCTGAGGAAGGAGGATCACTTGAGCCTGGGAATTTCAAGCTGCAGTGAGTTGTGATCCCACCACTGCACTCCAGCCTGGGTGCCAGAGTGAGATTCTAACGCTTTGAAAAAAACAACTTTAATAAATGGGGAATTGATTCTTATAGATGAACCAAAAAAGTGGTTTTTGAGATGGAATCTACTCCTGGTGAAGATGCTATGAACATTGTTGACATGACAACAAACATTTAGAATTTTTTTTTTTTTTTTTTTTTTTGAGATAGAATCTCACTCTGTCGCCCAGGATGCAGTGGTATGATCTCTGCTCACTACAACCTCTCCCTCCCAGATTCAAGTGGTTATCTGCCTCAGCCTCCCAAGTAGCTGGGACTACAGGTGCCCACCACCACATCTGGCTAATTTTTGTATTTTTATTAGAGACAGGGTTTTACCATGTAGATCAGGCTGGTCTTGAACTCCTGACCTCAGGTGATCCATCCACCTCAGCTTCCCAAAGTGCTGGGATTATAGGCATGAACCACTGCACCCAGCCACATTTAGAATATTTCATACACTTAGTAGCTAAAGCAGCAGCAGAGTTGGAAAGGATTAATTCCAATATTGAAAGAAGTTCTACTGTGGGTAAAATGCCATCAAACAGTATCATGTGCTTCAGAGAAGACGTTTAGGAAAGAGTCCATCAATGGGGCAAGCTTTATTGTTGTCATATTTTAAAAGAAACTGCCACAGCCACCTCAACTTTCAGCAACCACAACTCTGATCAGTCAGCAGCCATCAACATCGAGGCATGACCTTCAATCAGCAAAAAGATTACAATTTGCAGAAGGCTCAGATGATTCCTAGCAATAAAGTATTTTTAATTAAGGTATTTACAGTGATTTTAGACATAATGGTATTGTACACTTAACAGACTACAATATAATATCACTTTTATATGCACTGGGAAATCAAAAATTCCTATGACTCACTTTATTGCAATATTGGTTTTATTGATGTGGCCTGCAACCAAACCTGCAACAACTCTGAGGTATGCCTCTATATATTATTTGGAGAACTTTGACTAGTACAGATACTCAGCATGAATTCTGGGTAAGCTTCAGGTATGGCTTGATCCAGGATCTTTAACAATGTCAGGCCCCATCTTCTCTTGCCAGGTCTTAGACAAGAGTCCTTCATATGGTACATGTGATGGGTGACACTGGCAACCCTGCCTCATGTCCTAAAGGTAGCCACCTTAAGAAAGAAAGAAGATCTCCCTATATTTACCTGGTTGGCCTCTCGTGGGTCATGTGTCTATTCCTGAACCTACCACTGTGAGCTGAGGACGTGCTACCATGGAAGGGCACCAGGATTGATAAAACCTGTGGAGTCCAGGAGGAGTCCCACAAAGCAAGCTTGAGAGAACCATAAGGATGGGTCAAGTAGGCACTGTTACTATGCTGATTTTACAGTGGGGGAAACTGTTTGAGTGAGTGGCCACGTACAATCCTCAGAGCTCGTAAGCATCAATGCTAAGATTCAAGCGCAGGCCCTTTCCACAGGCTCTTCATTCCTTCTCCATACTGCCACTCACCATTCAGTCCTGGCCTAAAGCCAAAGTCTTCCCACACCCCAACCCCTGGTCCTCAAATGCAGGGTTTTAAGTGCCCACCCTACCCCTGGCACATAGTAGGGGTGCAGCAAGTATAAGTACTGCCCCCTGCAGCTGGACACAGCCCTCGGTGCCTTGTTACAGGCAGCTCTGTCTAATCTGCCCCATCAGATCTTCGTTTGGATCGTTCTCCCTGCCTCAGCTCTGAGAAGGAAACCGAGTGACCAGCTGAGCCTGCCTGGCAGTTGGCATCCATCCCCACCCAGCTGTCTCCATCCTCTGATACATTTTTATTCCCTTTGAGAACTACCCAATTTGGGCAGCTCAAAAACAGATGTTTCTTAACAACTATAGTTTTCCATGAGTATTTTTGGTTCTCTAATCTCGGTAAATTGTTGGGATGTTGCTGGTTCTCTTGGGAGAAGACAAAGCTGCTTCCATCCCAGCCTCACTTGTTATGATGGGCCTTGCTATGGCAGCAGTGAGCTGGCAGAATATTTAGACACAGCCTTCGTATCTATTGCTGCAAGCAAATTTACCCCAGAACTTGGCAACTAAAAATAACAAACAGTTGTCTCACAGTTCCTACGGGTCAGAAATTCAGGGGCAACTTTAATCTGAGCAGTTCTGACTCTGGATCTCTCATCAGGTTGCAGTCAGGATGTCAGCTGAAGCTGCAGTCTCATCTGAAGGCTGAACTGGGGCTGGAGGAGCTGCTGCTGGCTGGAGACCACAGACCCTCTCCACATGGGTCTCTCCACTGGGCTGATTGAGTATCCTAACAAAATGGCAGCTGGCTTCCCTAGAGTGGGTGATCCTCAAGAGAGCAAGGAGGGAGCCACAGTGTCGTCTATGACCTCACCTTGGAAGTTGCTTCTACCTTGTTCTGTTCATTAAAGGGGAGTCACTAAGGCTAGCCCACACTCAAGAGATGTAGAATTAGGCTCCGTCTTCTGAAGGGATTATCAAAGACAGTGTGGACATATTTTAAACCAGTACAGACAATATGGTATAATGCAACTTGCCTCTAATTCTTTACCCTTCCTTGTATTCTCACCCTTACCAAGCAACTTTGCAGTTCCTCCCGTTAAAGGAACAGAGTACCATTTCCCACCTACTGACATTGGGTTTGGCCCTGTGACTTGCTGGGGTCAATAGAATGAGGCAGGAGTGACTCTGTGTGGTCCTGAGTCTAGGCCTCAAGAGCCTTGGTGTGTTTCTGCTCACCCTCTTGCCCTCCTGCCATAAGCAGAAGGGGAATATGTCAAGGCTAGCCCACTGATCCCAGGAGGGGATGAGAGACCCAGGAATGAGCCCAGCCTGGCTGAACCAACCTATATTAGACATGTGAGCTAAATCAACACTTACTATCCTACAGCACTGAGATTTGGGGGCTTGTTTGTTACACAGCATTACCGTCACCTCACTTAACTGACAGAGGCATGTACGCTTGAAAGTCAGCCAGTCGTGGCTTCCAGTGTTAGCTCCCCCACTCACTAGCCATGTGACCCTGGACAAACCACTTCACTTCCCTGAGCCCCCAGCGACCTCATCTGTAAAATGGTTATAATGCCATCACCTCTCTCATAAAGGTTTTTTGATGATTAAGACCATCCCCGTAAAGTGCTTTGAGCAGCATCCTGCACCATGGTGATTATTAGGAATGAAACATCTGGGCCTATTGTCCCAATACTGACATGCAGCCAAGGGTAGGATTTAATTCTCCACCTGCTATAGCTCCCTAGCTCCAGGCTCCCCAGTGTGGTCTCCAAAGGCTTCCTTCCTTCTCTCATGCTCAGTGACAACTCACCCTCACTCTCTTACCAAACAGCCAGAACAGGTGCCTGATGAATATCTTGTGCTCAGAGCTCCAGCCCCACACACCCATGAGCTTCCTGCTATACCAGACCAACTTATTGTCCCGGCTCAGCTCCTGCAAGACTGTGGGACCGTCTTTAACCTCCTTGGGCAACCCTGTGGTGAATGGCACAGGCTATACAATCAGCCACATTAGGCTCTGAATTCTGCCTTTGCCACTTAGCAGCTGCATGACTTTGGGAAGTGATTGTACCTCTCTAGACTTCTGTTTACTCTCCTGCAAAATGGGGATCATTATAATACTTATCTTATCAAGTCGTTGTGGGGATTTGATCCTATCAGACATATAAAGTCATTCTCCTATGCCAGGCATGTTTAAAGTGTAAATACTAGTAGTTAGCTAATATTTACTGCTACTAACGATAATGTCTCCATCTGTGAATGCAAGGGCTGGGTTTGTCTGAAGTGTCTTTAGCCACTGATATTGGAAGCATAAGCTGGAGGGAGGACGAGGGGAAGAGCCCCCCAGGGTCAGAATTCCAAGTTCCTCAATTCGAACACCATTATCCGCTTTACATACTGGGATGTTTTATGTGAGGTTATCCAGGAAACAGTTTATTCACTTAAATAAAAGTTTGGGCCAGGTGCAGCCGCTCACACCTGTAATCCCAGCACTTTGGGAGGCCAAGGCAGGTGGATCACAAGGTCAGGAGTTCAAGACCATCCTGCCCTGCATGGTGAAACCCCGTCTCTACTACAAATACAAAAATTAGCTGGGCATGGTGGTGTGCACCTGTAATCCCAGGTACTCAGGAGGCTGAGGCAGAAGAATTACTTGAACCTGGGAGGCGGAGGTTGCAGTGAGCTGAGATCGTGCCACTGCACTCCAGCCTGGGTGACAGAGTGAGACTCCGCCTCAAAAAAAAAAAAAAAAGTTTGGAAACCATTGGATCAAATGGTCTTCCGGGGCCTTCCTGCCTTTCCCTTCTGGGATTTCATTGCAAGGAGCCAACTAAAGTCTGAGCAGTGGGTACAAGGGGCTGCAGCGCTGAAGTTCAGCCCCCAGAAACTTCAAAGGCCAAGCTAAAGTCATTCCCTGGCCCCAAGCATGGTGCAGCGTCTCTATGATCTGCCAACCCCCAGAACACCCACTCTCTGGTGGCTTCTCTGCTCCAGACCTCACCATGCTCTGTTTCCTTTTGTGTCTTTAAAACCCACTTCCTGGCTCCCAGCCACAGTCTACTAGATGTTAACAATGCAGAGCGGGGAGGAGACTCCTTTAAATTTGAAGACCCCAACCCACTAAGCTCCCTAAACCGAAAACCCAGCAGTAGGAATCTTCACAGGGCCGGCTGGTTCGGGGACTGGGTTTTCCACCTCCCTGTCTTTTTTGATCTTTCATTAAGAGCTTGTTTTGATTCTGTGGTTGCCATGATACGGGAGCATTTGGTGGCTGTTTCTAAGAGGCCACGTGGATGACGGCTTGTATCAGTTCCACCTCATCACAAGAACACAGTGGGTGGCCAAGCTTGGAGGCTAAGCTAGAAGGGTAGGATTGGAGGTCGGGGGCAGGGGCTGTGTAATGGGGTCTGCGGGGGGAGCTGGGCTGGCTCCAGAGAGTGGCAACCACAACCACTGGGACCCAACCCAGGGACATTGCCTGCAGAGAGTCTATTTGCCTCTGACACGCAGGGCGACCTGCAGAAAGTCTCTCCATCTCTCTGAGCCACAGTGTTTGTGGGAAAATGTGACAACATGCCTGAACAAACTCACAAGGATGAGGAAAAGAAGTGAGAAAAGGAAAATGAATCTTGGTTAAGTGTCTGTTACAGGCTACACAGCATCTTATGTTATCTTTAAGATACCGCCTTTTTTTATTTTTTTTTTTGAAATAGCGTTTCACTCTCGTGGCCCAGGCTGGAGTGCAATGGCGCAATCTCAGCTCACCGCAACCTCTGCCTCCCGGGTTCAAGCGATTCTCCTGCCTCAACCTCCCAAGTAGCTGGGATTACAAGTATGTGCCACCACACCCAGCTAGTTTTGTATTTTTAATAGACAGGGTTTCTCCATGTTGGTCAGGCTGGTCTCAAACTCCCGACCTCAGGTGATCCGCCCACCTTGGCCTCCCAGTGCTGGGATTACAGGTGTGAGCTGAAGAAGGTGAGACCCAGAACAGTGCAGTGACCTGTTCAAAGCTGCACAGGCTGGAAGGGGAGACTGAGACAGCTTCATTCATACCCTCTCCTGTGCTCAGTGTTTTTCAATTTTTAATTTTTTGTGGGTACATGGTAGGTGTATACATTTATGGGGCATATGAGATATTTTGACAGAGGCATGCAATACGTAATAATCATATCAAGGTAAACGGGGTATCCATCGCCTCAAGCATTTATCCTTTGTGTTTCAAACAATCCAATTATATTATTTTAGGGTTTGTTTTTTTTTTTTTTTTTTTTTTGGTTTGGTTTGGTTTGGTTTTTGAGATGAAGTTTTGCTCTTGTTGCCCAGGCTGGAGTGAAGAGGTTCAATCTCAGCTCATCGCAACCTCCGCCTCCCAGGTTTAAATGATTCTCCTGCCTCAGCCTCCTGAGTAGCTGGGACTACAGGTGCCTACCACCACACCCAGCTAATTTTTGAGTTTTTAGCAAAGACAAGGTTTCACCACATTGGCCAGGCTGGTCTTGAACTCCTGATCTTGTGATCTGCCCACCTCGGCCTCCTAAAGTGCTGGGATTACAGGCATGAGCCACTGCCCCCAGCTATTTTATTTATTTTTAAATGTACAGTTAAATTATTCTTGGCTATAGCCACCCTGTTGTGCTACCAAATACTGGATCTTATTCATTCTATGTTTTTATACCCATCAACCATCCCCTCTTTCTGCCCTATGCCCACCCCACCCCCACCTACCCTTCCTAGTCACTGGTAACCAGCCTTCTATTGTCTATTCCATAAATTCAATTGTTTTAATTTTTAGCTCCCACAAATAAGTGAGAACATCCCCATGCCCAAGTTTTAGCTGTCTAATAATTATGTTAAACGCCTTATAGTACTGAGCGCTTCACAGATGCTAACAGGTTAATCTTCACAACAACCGCTAAAGGAAGTACTGCTATTATCTCCATTTTTCAGGATGAAGAAACAGCGTCCTCAAGTAACATGCTCAGTTGCCCCGCTCATAAATTACAGATTTGGGATCCGAACCCGCTCAGCCCCGGCGCAGGGTTCTTCCTCTTGGCACGGTCACAAGGTCCCTCGAGGAGCGGTGAAGTGACGTATGCTCCGCATGCGTGGGCTGTTCACTGCAGCACCGTTTACGGCAGCGCGCCACAGGAAGCAACGTAAGTGTCCATCAAAATGGGATTGGAAGGCGGGCGGATCACAGGGTCAGGAGTTCAAGACCAGCCTGGCCAAGATGGTGAAACCCTGTCTCTACTAAAAATACAAAATTTAGCCAGGCACAGTGGTGCACGCCTGTCATCCCAGCTACTCAGGAGGCTGAGGCGGGAGAACTGCTTGAGCCTGTGGGGACAGAGGTTGCAAGGAGCCAAGATCGCACCACTGTGCTCCTGTCTGGGCGACAGAGTGAGCCCGTCTCAAAAAAAAAAAAAAAAAAGACTGGATTAATAACTTGCATTATACCTACGCAGTGAAACACTGCACACCAGCCAAGATGAATGATCTAAATCTACTGCGTGTGGGTCAATCTACAGGTGACCTCAAACATGGGTTTGAACTGTGGGGGTCCACTTCTTCCTGGATTTTCTTCCATCTCTGCCACTCCTGAGACAGCAACACCAAAGCCTCCTCTTCCTCCTCCTCTGCCTACTCAATATAAAGATGACCAGAAGGAAGACTCTGATGGTGATCCACTTCCGCTTAGTGAATAGTAATTATATATTCTCCTCCTTATGATTTTCTTAATAATGTTTTCTTTTCTCTAGCTTACTTTATTACAAAGATATGATATAGAATACCTACAACATACAAACCCTGTGTCGTTCTACTGTTTATGGTACTGGCAAGTCTGTTCAACGGAAGTTAAGTTTTGGGGGGAGTCAAAAGTTACAGATGGATTTTTGCCTGCATGAGGGAGTCAGTGCCCCTCCCTCCCTCATTGGTCAAGGGTCAACTGTAAATATGTCTTGGAAACATATTGTTTTTGTTTTTGATGCTGAGGCTCACTCTGTTGCCCAGGCTGGAGAGCAGTGGCTGGATCTTGGCTCGCTGTAACATCCACCTCCTGGGCTCAAGGGATTCTCCTGCCCCTCAGCCTCCTGAGTATCTGGGATTACAGGCACCTGCCACCATCCCTGGCTAATTTTTGTATTTTTAGTAGAGACAGGGTTTCATCATGTTGGCCAGGCTGATCTCGAACTCCTGACCTCAAATGATCCACCCACCTCCACTTCCCAAAGTGCTGAGATTATAGGCGTTAGTCTCCCTGCCCGAACTTGAAAACATAATGTTGAAGGGAAAATTGCAATTTGCTAAATGATACATAGAGTTTAACACTTATGGAAAGTGTGGAAACAATACTATATATTGCTTGGGATTAGGCACACATGTAGTTAAAATAAAGATACAAGAATTAAAGCCGGAGGAGAACAGGGACCCGTGTCAGGGACGTAAGTGCCCAGCAGGCTTCCACTTTATATGTAACATTTTGTTTCTAAGCAAAAGAATGTCTGAAACAAATGGACAAATGCGCTTTGAAAAGTACAGGTTGGGCCCTATGGCTCACACCTGTGATCCCAGTGCTTTGGGAGGCCAAGGCACACAGACAGCTTGAGGCCAGGAGTTCAAGACCAGCCACTACTAACATGGCAAAACCCTTTCTCTACTAAAAATACAAGAAAATTAGCTGGGCAGGGTGATGCGCACCTGTAATCCCAGCTACCGAGGAGGCTGAGGCATGAGAATTACTTCAATCCAGGAGATAGAGGCTGCAGTGAGCTGAGATCGCGCCACTGCATTCCAGACCGGGTGACAGAGCATGACTCTGTGTCAAAAGAGCAGAAAGGTGCAGAAGACTGGACCGCATGGCACACTGAGACTGCTGGGATCCCAGTCCCCCTTACAAGGAATGGATGCGGCAGGGAAATCCTGCCCCGTCCTTGGCAGGCCCTCACCTGGACCGCGCAAGTGGTGGCCTCTGTCACTCAAACAAAGGGAACAGCTTCCAGCCTTTTCCCTTTCCCCAAATCCTCACACTAGCCAGAGGGAATGTTCCCCAGTACCAATAGTGAGGGACTCCCTCCCTCACAATCCTCCCATGGCTCCCCAGTGCCCTCAGAAGCAAGCCCAAACTCCTTTCCAGGGTCAACATCTACCTCCACGACCTGGACCCTGCTGCCTTGCCAGCCTCACCTGCCACCATGCTTGTTCCCACACCCTGCAGAAGCCACGGCCGATGTACGCAGAGCCACCTCCATTCCCTCCCACCCAGTAGCTTTTCTCTCCTTGATAATTTTGCACGCGTGACCCCTCGTTCTGAAAAAGGCCCTCACTCATGCCAGCCCTGTCAGTCTGATGCCCAGAGTCCTCGCCACCATGCATAGTGCATCCTAAGAGAAGTCTGGCAGGCCATGCCAGGAGATTGGCATGAGCTACCTCTGGATGAGGGGAGAGCGGGCCGTTTCCCATGGCCCCATGTACTTTCCCCAGAGTTCCCAGAGTTACTGTGGTTGCTGCTGTTCGCTAACAAATCTCATGTCCAATCACTGCTAAAATTCAGCTTCTTTCGTTCAAAACCAAATTAATGCCACCAAAATAGCTTAGTAAGACAAAACGACAAAACGACACTTTTTTCTTCCCACTTAGTCCACAAATGTCCCCTCGGGTTAACCAAAAGTGTACCTGTTCCATCGGCTTTCTGTCCTGCCTCCTCCTCCTCCTCCTCCTCCTCCTGAGTTCCCAAAGCCAAAAGATTGCAGGTAATAAATTCACCCCAAATTCACCCCACACTTTCTCCTCCCTGAACAAGAGGAAGCCAGATGGTTAGGATACACCTGTGTCTGTGTGTGCATGCATGTATGTGAGTGTATGGGTGCTCACACATGGGTACACAGGAAAAAAAAAATCTTAAAAAATTGGGTTGGGCGCCATGGCTCACACCTGTAATCCCAGCACTTTGGTAGGCCAAGGTGGGAAGATCACGAGGTCAGGAGTTCGAGACCAGCCTGACCAACATTGTGAAACCCCATCTCTTCTAAAAATAAAAAAATCAGCCAGGCATTGTGGCATGTGCCTGTAATCCTAGCTGCTCAGGAGGCTGAGGCAGGAGAATCCCTTGAACCCTTGACTCTGTCTCTAATAATAATAATGATAATTAGGCAAACTTGGGGAGGGGCTATGTTTCAGGAAGAGAAAACAGCATGTGCAAGGGTCCTGTGACTGGAGCACTCATCAAGGGCACATAGGACAGGAAAAAAAAAAGTGTACTTACATGGTAGGAAGCTGAAGAGACAGGGCAAGGGCTGATCCACATCGGTCTCAAGAGTCAGTAATTAGGCTCTGTATCCAGCGGGTGAAGGCCTCACAATCGGATTTGCATTTTGAGATCCCTCTGACCTCTGCGTGGGATTTGTAGGGGGACGGAGGGAGTGCAGACGGACCTGTGAGAAGGCTCCCGGGGCTGTGTGAACAAGAAAGGACTCGGTTCAGCCTCGGGGGATTGGTGAGAAGTGTGTGAATTTAACAAATTCATCAGCTCAAATGGGTGATGGAATTTCAGGATGTTTGCATGAAGAGACCACACACCTTCTTTTGGGATCTCCTTCAGGGCTGCCCCGCCAAGTCCCCCAGATGGCCAAGTCCATCACCAATCAACTCCCCAGTTCCAGATGGGGAACAAAGATTTGGTTTTGGGAAGCCACTGCCGTGGCGGACTGTGGCTCTGACCCGGGCCTGGCTTCCAGCCCGGATTCCCCGCACAGCCTGTCCAGGGCAGCCACAGGACGCCAGACCTCAGCCCAGCACACCCAGGCGGCATCAAAGGCCACAGCAAGGGGGAGCCCCAGAAAGAGCTATTTCAGGCTCCTTATTTTTAAAGCTGGGGTCAGGGCGCCCTGCCCACCAACATTTCCTGTACTGGAAGCTTCAAAAGCTTCATCTCCCGCCAGCCCAGCACCAGAGACAGGCTCTGTACACAGGGCTGTGCAGTGACCACGGGCCTCCAGAGTGGCTGGAGGAGGTTTTGGGGTGCAAGGAAAGCGGGAGAGGCTGACCACCGCAGGCTGGAGCGAGCCCACGCGGGCTGGCTTCAAACCCAGCTTTTTCATTTTCTACCAGCATGGCCCTGGGCAAGTCATTTCCCACTTTCCGATCCTCAGGTGCTATTCCCATTTTCCCTGGAAAATGGGAATAAGCCACAGGTGGTCACAGGTTGGGGCGTGAGGAAACCAGCCAACAATCACTTAATAAATGCCTCCTGCGAGCCTGTGGTGGTACGCGGTGGTGATGACGCAATGGTGAACAGATGTACTTCACTGAGCTTTTCTTCTAATGAGGAAACCAACATTAAAGAAAAATTGAAGGCTGGCTGCAGTGGCTCATAACTATAATCCCAGTGCTGTGGGAGACCGAGATGGGAAGATTGCTTGAGCTGAGCCTAGGAGTTTGAGACCAGCCTGGGCAACATAGCGAGACCCCACCTCTACTAAAAATAAAAGCAAAAAATGAGCCCGGCATGATGGTGCACACCTGTAGTCCCAGCTACATGGGAGGCTCAGCCAGGAGGATCACTTGAGCTCCGGAGACCGAGGCTGCAGTGAGCTATCATGGCACCACTGCTCTCCAGCCTGGGCGACAGAGTGAGACCCTGTTTCTAAAAAGAATACAGTCTGCCTCCTGAATGTATAAGAATGATGAATATGAAGTGTGCCTGGAAGAAAATGAGGATTTGACCGATAGGTGGACCAATGTTTTGGACAGAAACCGCTGTCTCGGGAAAAGGCAGCGTGAATCACTGGCTGGTGTTTCCTAGTTCCTGGATTCATGGAGAGAAAGAAAATGCATGCCCAGGCCACTCAACGTTGCCCTCTTTAGTGGAAAAAGAATAACAACTTCACGAAGGAACGACATTCACTATAAACCGGTCTTGGAAAACGAACATATCATCCACCTATTCTAATGAAAGAAAGATGCAGAAAGGTGAACGATTTAAAGAAATACAAAACGCAAAGGCAATGGTAGCCAGGTGCAATGGCTCACACCTATAATCCCGGCACTTTGGGAAGCTGAGGCAGGAGGATCGCTTGAGCCCAGGAGTTCAAGATCAGCCTGGGCAAACAGAGCAAGACCCTAGCTTGGCAAAGCAATGATTCTCAAAGTTGGTTTTGTAGTTGGGGTGGGGCTTGTTAAACAAAGATCGCTGAACACCCCTCCCTCCCAAATTCTGATTCAGTAGGTCTAGCATAGGACTGAGAACCTGCATTTCTTTTTATTTATGTATTTATTGAGACAAGTTCTCACTCTTTTGCCCAGGCCGGAGTACAATAACGTGACCATAGCTCACTGCAGCCTTAAACTGGGTTCAAGCGATCTTCCCACCTCAGTCTCCTGAGTAGCTAGGACTACAGGTGTGTAGCAACATGCCCAGCTAATTTTTTTATTTTTTATAGAGATGGGGTCTTACCATGTTGTCCAGGCTGGTCTCGAATTCCTGGCCTCAAGCTATCCTCCTGCCTCAGTTTCCCACAGTGTTGAGATTATAGGCCTGAGCCACGGCTCCTAGTCAGAAGTTGCATTTCTAACAAGATTCCAGGTGATGCTGGTGATGCTGGTTTGCGGTTCACACGCTGAGAACCACAGCTTCAGGGCAGTTGGGAATATCTTTCGTGATTCACTAATATGAGGCCGGCTTCACTGAGTCTCTTTTCTCACAAGAGGAGCTAGGAAGCACTTGATAGCCTCCTAGGGTCAGAAGGGTCTGGTTTTCAGCTTGGTGCTGGGAGGAGCGTGGGGCAGCCTCTGAGCTCCTCCTCGTCCACATCCCCAGCCAGCCGCCTCATCACCTGGGAGGTGATAATCCACCTGCCCGACATCTAAGTCTCACCTTGATAGAAACCAACTCAGTTGCTGTAGCAGAAGATGGGTGGGGTGGAAATCCACATCCCAGGGGATTCCGAGGCAGGCATCCCATCCTGAGTGTGCATTGTTCTACACATCGGATGAGATCTTATCTGAAAGAAAGTGCTCCCCTCTCTCTTTTTTCAATTTAAACCCTCCCCACCACTCTGCTCACCTGGGTGGTCTCTGCTTTGAAGACTCACCCCTTGTGGTTTTCTTATTTCAGCCCAAGGTGCACCAAAAAGACAAAAAAAGCTTTGTTCCCCCCTTGCCAAGATCCTGAGACTCACTCTACAAAATGATCCTGTTCGCCAGAAAAACTTGAAACACCCCAGAGGACAGAGATGGCCAAGGATGTGCAGAAACCCCCTCTCCTAGGGACTGATGACTGTTTTCAGCTGCTCCTGAGACCAGTGACTGTGTCTTCACTTCTACCTTTTCCCTCCTCCTGGGTGGGGAATTTTTGAGATCCACTGGCAGTCGGGAGTGAGAGGGACAGAACACAGCACCCTTCCAGGATTCATGATGATGGAAAAAGAAACTTACTGGAAATTTTTAAAAATACAGAAAAGCACAAAGCAAGCGGTAACAATTGCCTAAATGGCCCATACCACAGACTCACCATTTTTAATAATCTAGCATGTTTTCCAGTCTTTTTTCTGTGTGTCTACTTTCAAAAAATTATGTAACTCCTATATCAAAATCATTAACTTTTTGTTTTAGAAAGAAAATTGTGTAGCAGCTATGTTAAATCTTTTTGAAAAAAAGAAACAAATGTTATGTTTATTTATGTCTACTGCTGAATAAGCTAAAGGGAAGGTCAGCAAACCATGGCTTATAAGATGAAACTGGCCGAATGCTTCATTTTATACAATCCACAAGCTAAAAATGGTTTTTACATTTTTAAATGGTTGGGGGAAAAAAATCGAAGGAAGAAACACATGTTCTCACTCACATGTGGGAGCTTAAAACGTGGATCTCATAGAGGTGGAGAGTAGATTGGTGGTTACCAGAGGCTGCGAAGGGAACGCGGAGCAGCAAAGACCAAAGACGAGTTGGATCATGGTACAAAAATACAGTTAGATAGAAGAAATAATGTTTTATATTCAGGCCGGGCACGGTGACTCATGCTTGTAATTCCAGCACTTTGGGAGGCAGAGGCAGGTGGATCGCTTAAACTCGGGAGTTTGAGACCAGCCTGCGCAGCACGGCGAAACCTGCCTCTACAAAAAATACAAAAATTAGCCAGGCATGATGGCGCATGCCTGTAATCCCAGCTACGCAGGAACCTGAGGTTGCAGTGAGCCACGATGAGACCCTGTCTCAAAAAAAAAAAAACACTGTTCTTGTATTCAGGAGCACAGCAGGGAAATTATAGTTAACAATAATGTGTTATATATTTCAAAATATCCAGAAGAGAAAAATTGTGTTGGGTAATGTCCCCAACACAAAGAAAAGATAACAGATGAAGTTTGAGGTGATGGGTATCCTGATGACCCTGACTTGATCATTACATATTATACACATGATTCAAAATATCCCATCTATCCCCAAAATATGAATAAATATGATATTTTCAGAATATAAAAAGTAATAAAAAAATTTGTGTAATACATGAAAATGAAATTCAAATTTCAGTGTTCATAAAGATTTACGGAGGTATAGCCACACCCTTCATTTACCTGTGGCCACTTCTATGTAATGCCGGCGGGGTTGAGTAGTTTCCAGAGACCATACGGCCCCCAAAATGTGAAGTATTTACTACCTAGTTCTTTACAGAAAAAGTTTGCCAACACCTACTCAAAGTCTGGTCGGTGGTAACTGTTTGTTACCAATCTGTGAGGAGATAAACACAGAAATTGAGAATAAGACTTTAGAAACTTTTGGCTGAGGTGGCGGTTCATGCCTGTAATCTCAGCACTTTGGGAGGCTGAGGCAGGAAGATCTCTTGAGGCCAGGGGTTCAAGACCAGCCTGGGCAACATAGTGAGACCCTCTGTCTCTTAAAAAAAAGACTTTTAATAATCTGTCAGTCTGTTTTTATTAATATAAAATTTTAAAATTGGGGATGATTGTTGTATTTTTCATTTTGCATTTCCAGTAATTCATTTGTATTGTACTCTACTAACTTTTCAGTCCATACGGGATCAAAAAAGGTAAAACACAAAAACTGACCCCTCAATACAGATGTGTGTTTTTAAAACATTCTTGTATATATCAAATATTGCTCTGTGACTTGCCTGTTGTCTTTAGCTCTGGCAATGTTTCTGACATGTGCTCGTGTTGATTACATGAGATCTTGTGTATCCCTTTTGTCTGTTGCATGATGATATCATTGCCTGCTGATTATTAACTCCATCTTCTTCTGATGGACATGTAGGTTGTTTCCAGATTCTTTGCTGCTCTGAGCACCCTGAAGCTATCTCCTGGTACAGATGTGGGAGAGATTGGCCAGGGTCAACACACAGTGAGGAAATAGCTGTGTCTGCAGCATCTTCAACATGACTAGGATGTGTCAAATCCTTTTTGCGAAGCGATGGCCCCAATTTACATCACTGCAGAAGCACTTGAGAGCTTTTGTTCCCCAATCCTTGCAAATATTTAGTATTGGCTGATGTCTTAGTTTGGGTTTAAAATCCTTAAGCTTTGAGCAAGCTTCAGACCTTTTTAGGCATTGAGGAGGAGGCGAGAGGTTTCACCTTTTCCCCCTCCCCCCGGCTGTATCCCAATTTCCTCCAGTTTCACCTGCCTGCCGCCCTGAGCTGGCCTCACCTGGGGCTGCACCTGGGCCCTGGTTTTTATAAAGCATCCCTCCTGGTTCTCGTGCATACCCCATGGCTCAGTATCCGGGAGCTGCTCTAGGAGGGAGCGGGACTTCCTCTCAACAAGTGACAGGCAGGCTCCTTTGCTTTGTATCCTGGTACGCTGAGCAATGGGCAGCATGGGAAAAATTCCCCAAGCACCGTTCAATGAAAGAATGAAGAGTGAAAAGGCAGCTAGACTGTCATTTATCGAGCAACTACTTCGTGGCAAGTTGGTGACCAGGTGTCTGAAAATTACCAATGGGGTAAAAACCCCTGTATGGCCCTTGGTCAGATGAGGAAACGGAGTCTCAGAGAGGTAAGGTAATCTGCCCACCATCACACGGTCAGTGAGTAGGAGATCCAGGACTGGAATCGAGTCCTGCCTGACTCCGGGGGCCCGGCTCCTCTGCCTCCCCTGCGGCTCCCTCTCAGTTTCTGTGAGGCTCCAGCCCACTTCCCAGGGACTAGTCCGGCTGCCGAATCCAGCTCTCCAACACCAAGAACCAGTCCCTCTGAAACCCAAGGCTCCTACAGACAGTGAGCGGGACCCTCCACAGGCTGCTT
This sequence comes from Saimiri boliviensis, assembly GCF_048565385.1. Lineage (NCBI taxonomy): Eukaryota > Metazoa > Chordata > Mammalia > Primates > Cebidae > Saimiri > Saimiri boliviensis. Next base: position 28,017,642 of record NC_133469.1, on the reverse strand, counting down.
AGAGACAGTGGTCTGCCCGCCTTCCTAAGCCCACCTGCTCCAGCTGCCCATCCTTCCACCGCATCAGGCTAGGGGCTGAGGTTGGGGTCTGGCTGCGTCGCTGCATCTGGGATTGAGCCCACCCTGGGGGCATGACAGTGAGGAGAGGTAGAGGAAGGAGAGAAGGTGGAGGTTGGAGGAGAGGGGGGCATACAGCAGGAGAAACCAGAGGAAGAGCAGGGAAAGGGAGAGGAGGAGGAAGGGTGGCAGGAGGAAGACAGGGACACTCAAGAAATGTATAGGAGGCCGCTGGTTTGGACTGGCCCCTGCCCTCAGTGGCACAGACCAAACCACAGTGGAGTCCCTCTTCCCGGCGTGCCACACCAGCAAGCCCAAACCAAGGCGTTTGCCTAGCCTTCCAGTTGCATTCAGCAAGAGAAGGAAGTTCCCTAGGCTTTAACCTTTACAAGGAAAGTAACTTTGAAAGGATCATTCTGCTTTTTTGTTCCGTTTCTTTCTGCCCGCTGCTGTCTGTAAAGAAATCTCCTCTGTTCAACTCATCCAGGCACACATTTTATTTTACAGAATGGGGTGTTGCCCAATTCTAGAATGGCAAATAGAAGTCAATCAAGGGCTGGGCACGGTGGCTCACGCCTGCAATCCCCGCACTTTGGGAGGCCGAGACGGATGGATCACCTGAGGTCAGGAGTTCAAGACCAGCCTGACCAATATGGTGAAACCCCCTTCTCTACTAAACATATAATAATAAAAATAGCCAGGCGTGGCGGCCTGCGCCTGTAGTCCCAGCTACTCGGGAGGCTGAGACAGGAAAATTGCTTGAACCCAGGAGGTGGAGGTGGCAGTGAGCTGAGATCAGGCCACTGCACTCCAGCTGGGAGACAAGAGCAAAACTCCCTCTCAGAAAAAGAAAAAAAAAAAAGTCAATTAGGACTGTAATTTTGTCTTTTGACAGGAATGAATGATGAGTGAATTGTGAATGAACATGCAGAAAGGGTTTCCATACAGGCCACCTGGCAAACTCCTACTCCTCCAACAAAACCCAAGCCTCCTCCTCCGGAGAGCCTTCCCAGCCCCCACCCCGCCCCCCACAGCCACCTCTGAGCCCTTCTCACACTGCACTCATTTACTGAGGCCCCTGCTGCCTGCCTGGCTCTGACCCAAACTTCACAAGCGTCATCTCCTGAACTCTCCACTGCAATCTCATGAGCTGCACTATTACTGCTCCCATTTTAGACGATACTGAAGCACGGAGCGGTTGCTCTGTCCGATGCCTGAGTGGCAGGACTGAGGCTTTGCTCCGTGGCTTCCGGGGACATCATGGGTGAGGAAGTGCTTCGGAATCTTGGGCGCATCCTCCTAAGGCAAAGTATGGTTGCTGGATTTGTTTGATTTTTTTTTTTTCTCCCCCTCCCAACAAGTTTTGGAAAGCAAGGTTGCAGAAAGACACGGGACTCTGGAGGCCTGCCCCGGCGCTGTCAGCGGCCCAGGGACGAGACTGTCTGGGCTCCGGGATCTCTAAGCCTCAGTTTCCCCACTGAGGGTGGCGAGGTACTGAGGTCCCGCCCAGTTTGGGCTGCGCCTGTGACTGACGGCGCTCGCCTCCAATCAGGGCCTGCGCAGCTCGGGCCGCCCGGCCGGGAGCCCCGAGGATGACGCTTTGCTGACACCTGGTGGCTGCAGGGGGAAGTGGCGCCTGGAGGACGGGAAGAAAGGGTCGGCCGGGTCCTGCAGGGGCGGGAAAGGCGGGACCGGTGGGCCAGGAGGGGAGGGGACAAGGGAGGACGGAGGGAGCACACCCCACCCGAGGGAGAAGGAGGGCGAGGAAACGGAGGACGGACAGACCACGCTCTAGGAAGTCCCCAGGGAGGCTGGAAGTCCAAGGTCAAGGTGTGGGCAGGGTCAGCCCCTATGGGGGCTGCGAGTGACGCTTTGCTCCCTGTATGTCTCCTAGCTTCTGGTGAGTGGCCGGCAGCCTGCAGCACTCCTTGCCTAGCGGAAAACGTCACCCCGAGCTTCATCGTCACATGACATTCTCCCTGCCTGCGTGGTCTGTCTCCAAATTTCCCGTTTTCACTAGGACACCAGTCACATTAGACTAGGGGCCACCCCGCTGCAGTCTGTCCTTTGCAGGGACGTGGATGAAGCTGGAAACCATCGTTCTCAGCAAACTGACGCAGGGACAGAAAACCGAACACCACGCGTGCTCACTCGTAAGTAGGAGTCGAACAATGAAAACACATGGACTTAATAGAACCAATTACATTTCGCCAGGCAAATGGAATTCCCAAAGTGCTCACACCTGCGGTCACAGCACTTTGAGAGGCCAAGATGGGAGGGTTGCTTGAGGCTAGGAGTTTGAGACCAGCCTGGGCAACACAGTGAGCCATCCCCCCAATCTCTACATAAAATAAAATAAAAAATAAAAAATATATATATTAGGCAGGTGTGGTCGCACACCTGTGGTCGCTGCTTCTCCAGAGGCTGAGGCGACAGGATTCTCTTTTATTCTTAAGCTTTTATGATTCCGTTTAGAAGCATCCCCTCCATGGTGCCTACCTTTATGATAATCATGTTAACCACTTTCGCTCATTCAACAAGGTTTTCCACTTTTCCAAATGTGAGGGGACGCTTCCAAATGGAATCATAAAGGAGCAAGAATATCTAAAACATTCCCGAAGGAGAGTAATGTTATAGGGAAGTGGTCCCCAAACTTTTTGGCACCAGGAACCGATTTTGTGGAAGACGATTTTTCATGGGCTGTGAGCAGGGGACGTTAGGGTCTCATAAGGGGCGTGCAACTCGGATCCCTCGCATGCGCAGTTCACAGCAGGGTCTGCACTCCTATGAGACCCTAGTGCTGCTGCTGATCCTGCAGGAGGGGAGCTCAGGCTGTAATGTTCACCTCCTGCTGTGCAGTCTCCGTTCCAGGCTCCGAGAGGCCCAGGGGTTGAGGGCCCCTGTTTTATGGGACCTCAACGCTGACTATAAAGCAATAGTCATTAACATGTTGCAAGAGGGCAGGGATACACAAATAGACTACAGGATCAGAAAAGACAGCCCACAGAATCACCCCACCTGGGGGGAAGGGGCAGGATCAGAAAGGTGACGGTGCACCGCAGTGGAGGAAGTGGATCCGTCGTGAATTATTTTGGAACATGGGACGTCCAAAGTGAAAAAAAAAAAAAAAGAAAAACTGAGTCTCTAACATACACTCTATGTAAGACTCAGCTCCAGAAAAATTAAGAACGCAAATGTGAAGAGCCAAAGTTTAAAACGTTTAGGAAAAACTATATATTGCGGAATTTCGTTGTGACCGGGGATAGAAAGAATTTCTTCAAGGCTGACCGGGTACAGTGGCTCACACCTATAATCCCAACACTTTGGGAGGCCAAGGCAGGCCGATCACAAGTTTGGGGGTTCAAGACCAGCCAGGCCAGCATGATGAAATCCCATTGCTACTAAAAACACAAACATTAGCCAGGTGTGGTGGCATACTCCTGTAATCCCAGCTGAGGCAAGAGAACTGCTCGAATCCGGGAGGCAGAGGTTACAGTGAGCCAAGATTGCAATACTGCCCTCCAGCCTGGGCAACAGAGCATGACTCTGTCTTGGAGAAAAAAAAGAGAGAGCACGAGACTCTATCTTGGAGAAAAGAGAGAGAGAAAAGAAAGGAAGAAAGAAAGAGGAAGGAAGAAAGAGAGGGAGGGACAGGTAGAGAAAGAAAATGAAAGGAAGGAAGGAAGAGAGGGAGGGAGGTGTAGAGAGAAAGAAGGAGAAGAAAGGAAGGAAGGGAAAGAAGGAAAAAAGAAGGGAGGGAGGAAGGAAGGAGAGAAAGAATTTCTTCAAGGAGATATGAAAGGCACAAACCTTAAAGGAAAATGTTGCTGTTTGACTACATTAAAATTTAAAATGGCATCAAGAGATACCAAAAAATAAAGTGGCCAGAGGCGGCGCCCAGGAAGCGGTATTTGCACTATGCATTAACCAAAAAAGCTGAGTGTAAAGACAGAAGGCCTGCAGCAACTCGTTTCAGCTCACCGCCATCCTATTAGAAAGGTGCCGTTTCTCTCCCATCTTCCTGAGTAGAATCATCAAGGCTCTGAAAGCAAAAGGACTCACCTGAGCCTCTATCCCTGGCCAGTGCTCCAGGAGGGCAATAGCAACCCAGCCTTCATTCCCAGACCCTTGCAATCGCCTTGAGCCTGGCTACAGCCAAGATGCTCACAGCTCCATAGTCTTCCTCACTGAAGCAGCTCGGATGCGTGTAGATTCTTAAATTATAACAGTTGTCCCCAGCCATGTGATGAATGAGGAGACCAGTGAACGCACTCACAAACATGGCATTCTGATCTCTCGCTGGGATGGGGTGGGGGGTGGGGAGTCTTGGCTTCTCTTGCAGATCCAAAAAGACTCCCCGATTCAAGGGGATGACGCGATAATGTGAGAATGACAGGCAGTGGACACAGTGGGTATGCTTTTAAGGACTGGGGCACCCATCACATGCCCTCTAACGTGCTCAGCAACCAGCACGTTACAGGGAGCTCAGAGCCCAACCAAGCCAGCCACTGAGAGGCAAGGGACCTGCAAGTCAGGTGAAGAAACAGAGTCTCAGAGAGGTTGGGCACTGTGTCCAAAGTCACACAGCTAAGCGGCTGCAGAATCGTAAGACTCAATAAGGGTTCTGTTGCCCTACTCCTAGCCCAGATACTTGCTGATTCTCATTCCTGTCTGTCTGTCACACACACACCACACACACCAGCTTCCAGGGGGACGATCAAAGACCCAGAGCAGACAAGTTGCAAGACACACTTTATTCACTCTCTGGGAGGTCTGGAGGGTTCCTGGGCAGCAGCCCTGGTTCCCGGGAAGGGGGCATGGTGGGGAGGGCACTAGTTGGAGGGGTGGAAGGCGCCACGCTGGTGCCACTGCATGTCGCGGATGCGGCGAACGGACTGCACCTGGGGGTGAGGGGCCCCGAAGTCGCTGCTGTCCTTATAGTCTCCTTTCTCCAGCAGATACTGCAGCCCGCGGTAGCCGGGGTACTGGTAGCCAACCCACCTGCAGGGCCAGAGGTGAGAGGAGGGTGAACAGGGGGGACAGGGTGAGAAGCAGAGAGAGAGGCGAGGGGACAGAGACTGAGCATCCATAAGCTACTAGGAAGGGCAAAGCCTCCCAGCCACTGCCACTGCCCAGGGGCAAGTGGGACGCCCCTTCCACCCCACCCTCGCAGCACTGAGCCGCTACTTTCTTTCTTCTCTTGATGGGGAGCTCACTGCCTCCTGAAGCACATTTTGACTGAAGGCCTGGTACTGAGGTCAGGGCAAGGGGGTGATATCTTTTTTTTTTTCGAGACAGAGTCTCACTCTGTCGCCAGGGCTGGAGTGCAGTGGCGTGATCTCAGTTCACTGCTACCTCCACCTCCCGGGTTCAAGTGATCCTCCTGCCTCAGCCTCCCGAGTAACTGGATTACAGGTGCTTCCCCTACACCCAGCTGATTTTTTGTATTTTTAGTAGAGACGGGGTTTCACCATGTTGGCCAGGCTGGTCTCGAACTTCTGACGTTGTGATTCACCGGCCTCGGCCTCCCAAAGTTCTGGGATGACAGGCATGGGCCACCACATCCAGCCAGGGGTGAAATCTTAAGCTCACTGAAGCTTAGAATAAGCCAGGCCTTTGAACCATCTTCGTCCACTCCTGTCCCATCCCCAAGCTCAGCTGCAAAGCCAAAGAAGAGTTGGGGGAGGTTCCAGGGGCTACTTCATCAAAGTGGTGGTTGCTCCAGAAAATGTCACACAGGCCTGCCCTGCAAGGACCTGCCGGGCCTGTCTCTGTGGACACCTCCAGCTCTACTTTGCATTCTTATGTTCCCACATCTCTGCATTCCAGCCACCGTGGCCTTTGTAGAGTTTCTCAGAGCTACCAGGCTCCCCGCTACACACACGACAGGGCCTTTGCACATGCTGCTCTCGTGGTCTGGGATGCTCTTCCTTGGCCTCTACCCCTGCACTCCATACTGTTCCTTGAGATCTCAGCTCAATTATCTTTTCTTCAAGGAAATAGCTTAGATTCGCGTGGATGCTTAAATTATTAACAGTTGCTCCTTCTAGACTGTTGGCTACACAGGGCAGAAGCCAGATCTCTAATCTCCATCACACTGTGCACCTGATGCAACGTCTGGCATGGCAGTACTGACAAATTAAATGAATGAATGAATAAGAGAATGAATGAATGAGGGAATGAATGAGGGAATGGAAGGGAATAGGAGCACAGAACTTTGCGCTCTATTTCAGGAGTCTGACAAACCCCAAGAAGCCAGTATGCTTGGCTAAACTGTTTCTGCCGGGGGGAAAGAGCCTTACTTTCTAGCATTTGCTGATTTCTATGCTGTGGCTGCTTTCAAGCTACCAGTGCTTAGTCAACCAGTTCACACAAATTCTGAAAATGTAAGAGTCGATTCTCACAAGCTGGTATAAGCTATTTCCAGCACATCGCTGCCCAGAGCTCATCTATGGACGCCCATGGAATTCAAATTTTTTTACCATGAGAAATCCCTCATTGCTGATGGCCAAGATCAACGTGCCCAAGAAGTTTAATTCAGCAGGAAATGAAACCTCCTGTTCCCAAACTCAGGGACGTGTGCTGTCAAAGACAGCCTGGGCTGGACGTCCTGTGGCTCAGAGCTTTAAGATTCCTCAACTCACTCCTTCCCTTCTGCCTCAGCCTAATCCTCCCTCTGACACACATGTCCTGCTCACTGGAGCTGAGGTTAAGGCCAAGGTTTCTCCACTTCAGAGGCATGCCATTTCCCCAAAGGCAGCTGTAAACCACCTGTGGCTGGGGAATTCCCATTCATTTTCCAGTGGGAAGCCAGAGGTGAGCGGAGTATACTGATGTGTGCAAGATCACCAGCGTGTACAGGGCAGAGCAGGCCCCAGAGTCTCAGTTCCTGGGGCAGGGTGAGCCAGGGCTGCCAATGCACTTACGTGCCACTCTGCACCCGCACAGAGGACACCTTCTCCTGGTAGCCGTGGGCGTGGAAGCTGGGCACATCATCATCTATGATTTCCATCTTCTTCCCGGTGAAGTTGGGGTTTTCATAGAGGATGATCTTGTGCTCTTGGCTGTCCTATTGGCAGAGGATGGGGGAAAGTGAGTGTGAGGCAGGGGCCCGGGGTTGGCCTTCCCAGCCCATGCTCATGCCCCAGAGTTGGAATCAGCCTGTTCCACCCGTGACTCGCTGTCCAATGCACCCACCACGTGGCTATGACAACTGCTGTTGGATTGCAGCCATTTGTGAAGTTTCTACTAGGTCATTTTCATGTAACAGACACTCTGAGATACTACACTTCAGGGAATATTTGATTCTGAAATGTCATTTTTCCTCCTACGCCTCAAGTTTCTCTTTTATAAATGGCAGCAATGATTGACCCACCCACCCACACGTGCACACCCACACAGGCGCACACACACATACACACACAGGCACACACGCAGATGCACGCACACAGACACACAGGCACACACGCACGCACACATGCACACACACAGGCACACACGCACACACACAGGCACACACACATGCACACACAGGCACACACACAGGCACACATGCACACACAGGCACACACACAGATGCACACACACGCACACACACAGGCACACGCACACACATACACACACAGGCACACATGCACACACAGATGCACATACACAGGCACACATGCACACACACGCACACACATGAACACACACAGACACACAGCACACACGCAGGCACACACAGGCACACACACAGGCACAGGCTAATTGTGCCTCTAATTGGCACCTGAGATATTTTGATTTTCCTTCATTTCTGCATCTCTTCCCATCCTCCTGTTCCTATGACATTTTCCTTAATTATCTCATCTAATCCTTTAAACATAAAACCCTTATCCCTTAAACATAAAATTCTTTTGGCAGATAAGAAAAGTGAGGCACAGAGAGGTCTAATGACTTGCTCAAGGTCACACAGCTGGGAGTAGCACAGCCATCATATGAACCCGGGTCTGTGGGGGGCTAAGTCTAGCATTCTGCAACTTTCCAGTTAATGCTGGGAGGAACTAGACTGGGCTTAGAGGGTTTGTGAGTGTAACTGAGCAGTGACGGACCCTGCCTCCTCCTCGAGAGTTCCAACATTCACACACTAGTCAGAATCAGGACCTCGGAAGCAATAAAAACTCACACTGACACGAGTCTTGAAGAAGATTGAAACCACCTTCTCCAGCCCTGAACTCAGGATTTTAGTATTTATGATGGCTATTGGTTATTGAGCAACGACTCTGTGACAGGAGTTGCCCAACCCCAGTGGGGCACCAACCACATAAAATGTGCTCTCTGAAGCATTTTGTAGTCTTGTGATTGGAGCCCCCCTAGAGTTGTGCAGTGTGTCAACCCACAAGCTAATAAGCACGTTGGAATCTCAGGACGGTAGATACTAATATGCACATTTTACAGATGAAGAAACTGAGTCTCCGGGAAGTAAAATGGGATTTGCAAGGTCACCCAGTGAGGAGATCCCTCACCAATCAGAAGGGGCACGATGCTAGAGGGGCAGGCTCCTTCCTGGTCCCCAGACCCTCTGGCTCCAAGGTGGCAGAGAGAAAAGTAGGATGATGGGCAGAGAGAGATAGTAGAATGATGCCAGGGACTCACCACTTTGATGGGCCTCAGAGAGCTCAGGGAGTCTGTCCTCCGGCTGCTGGTCCACGAGTCCCAGCGGGGGTACTCGCCCTTCTCAAACACAAACTGCTCACCCTTGCAGTTGGCCTGTTCATAGCCCACCCAGCTGCCATGGAGACAGACAGAAAGGGGGCAGGTCAGTTCCACTCCAAGCTTCCTATGGCAGGATCTTGGCTACTCTCACTGGCCCCAGGGTTCACCCTTGCCCAGCCCAGCAAGATGTAGCAGCCCCACCCAAACCTTAGTACAGCAAACCCAGGTGCACAATGCCCTCAGTTATCCAGAACTCTGTGCTATGCTTTCTTAAACCACCTGGAATGCAGTTAAGAAATAAGAAGGCAGTCTCAATGACGGACCAGCAACAAATACCAATATATAGATGCCATACACTAGAGCCAATAGTATGCTGGTGAATGAACAGCCAACCCTCAAAAACCGGAACAAAAATTAACAGTCTTGATTTGCAGCGTTTGCCAATTTCCATGGTGTAAATGCTCCCAACGTGGCAGATTTCGAGCTATCGATATGACACAGCTGCAGGTGGAGCTGTTACCAAGCCGTGCTCTGACCGCAAAGCGTGAATTCTCTCCATAGGCTGCCAGACCCCAAAGCTCGGTCCCCAGACTGCAGACAGGAGCACGGCAAGGGTGGATTCCCCCGACTCCACAACCTGATCACTTCACCTGCCATCCCTGACCAGGGGAGACCACCCAGGTACTTACGGTCCAGCCTGCACTAGGACAGAGCCTGCCTTCTCCACACCAGTCTCCTTCAGGTTGGGGCAGGGGCCATTGAGCTCATGCGAGTGGCCCTGAAAGTTTTCCTGCTCAAAGATGATGATCTGCAACAGGAAGTGAGACTCAGACCCTCAGCATGATGAAGAGGAGCGAGAGCAGGGTGGTAGACGTGGGAGGGAGCTCAGAGAACCCAAGGATGCTGAAGGGTTCAGCCTCCAGAGGGACAAACCAAACGGAAAATCAGACAGCCCTGGCTCTGGCTGTAAGCCGCTGTGGGGCCTGGAGCCTGCGTTTCTCCTCTCTGAGTCTTCCTATTAAAATAGGAAATAAAGACAGAACCCAGGCCAGGTGTGGTGGCTCTCGCCTGTAATCCCAGCATTTTAGGAGGCTGAGTTGGAAGGATTGCTTGAGCTCAGGAGTTCCAGATCAGCCTGGGCAAGATGGCAAGACCCCACTTCTAATTTTCTTTAAAAAAAGAAAAACAAAGACAGAAACTGCCTTATGGTGTTGTTTGCTAGAAGGATTCAGGGGAGCATAATGGTTAGCACTCAGTATTTGCTCTGCTTGTGGGAGACACAGTTACGTTAATTAAGAGATATGCTCTAGATCCCATTAAGTGGTAGAGGTGAAACTGGAGCCCAGGCTTGTCTGATGCAGCTGAAATGGAAGCAGCACTTCGCAAGCCCTAACACGCATATGTAGCACCTGCGATCTGGATAAGTGCAGTTTCTGAAGGAGCAGGTCTGGGATGCAGCCCTGGATTCTGCATTTCCAATCACCTCCCAGGTGAAGCGGGTGCCACTGGCTCATGGACCAAATTAGGAGTAGCGACGTGCTGGACCACACTGTTTGAGCTTCTCCTCTTCCCATTAGAGCTGCACCAGTACCTTCAGATACAGCCCTTAACTCCACTTCACCTGTAAAACTATACACACCTGGGCCCTTTCTCCAAGCCTCCACAGAATTATCAAGTCTCCCTATGACCTCCCCCTTGAAATGCTTCTTAAGATGACTTCACTCCCCTTGTCTCACCTGGTTTCACTCATCAGCCCAAGGGAGGGGCTCACAGGATCCCCCTCAGGGAAACTGAAGCTCTGCAAAGTGAAGGGACCCACCCAACATCCCACATGCAAGCATTAACCATGAAAGGCTACTGCCCCCTTTCATGGTTCCAGTGAGAATTTTGGGGGCTGAGCTTTTCCAGCCACATTTCCCCAGCAAACTGCCTGTAGATGAAAAGATGGGCTCAGGTCAGCACACTCCCAGTGCAGGCATCTACAGAATCGACACGGTCAGCACTGGCTGGATAAACATAGCCCTCTCTCCCAGGCCTGGGATTAGCCACACAAAGAAAGGGACAGGGGTGCCCAACAGGGCTTAGAGGTGAATTCCATGGGCTCAATCCAGCCTTTACAGTCAGTGACCCAGCCGGCCACTGACTCAGCCAGAGATAGGGTCAGGAGACAAGAGCCCCGATGTGCCCTGTTAGATCCAGTTGCGCAAACCTAAAAAGCAATTCAATACTCTGGGCCTCAGCTCCCTCATCTGTAAAATGGGAAATCAAGAACATGGAAGTTCGGGGCCAGTTTATTATTACTGCCCTGGCCTGGGACACAGGGGCTTGGGGATGGTTAGCACATAGTATTTGCTCTGCTAGTGGGAGACATAATTATGTTAATTAAAAGACATGCTACACTGATCCCAAGTGACAAGTGGAAGAGCTGAAGTTGAAGCCCAGGCTTGCCTGATGCAGCTGAAATTGAAGCAGCCCTCTGCGGACTCTAGCCTGTGCACATAGCACCTGGGGTCTTGATCAAATGCAGTTTCTGAGGGAGCAGGCCTGGGGTGCCCACCTGAAGAGGGGTAGGCAGGTGAGAAAGGGCAGTTTCTCCATGCATTCGAAAGCCCAGAAGCTCAGAGGACCCAGGAGCTCAATAGCATTGTTATTATGAATCAACAGAGTGGAGGGTAAACCGTTAACACATTGTCTGATCCTTTAAGCCTGCCCCGTCCCACACAGCAGCCGTTAGTGACAATGGCTACCGAACACGGGTCATTAGCCGGTACTATCACTTAAACTGTGCTATCGTATTTTGAAAATTCAGAATGGAAAAATCATGTAAAACATCTGCCTAATGATTCTTACATTGATTATACATTAACATGACCATCTTTTGGATATACTGGGTCTCATAAAATATAATATGAAAAAGGATTTCACCTATTCCTTTTTACTTTTTATGATGTGACTACTAGAAAATTTTGCAGGACCTATGTGACTCACGCTATATGCCTAGTGAAAAGTGCTGCTTGCTTTCCTTCCAGACTCCCCGCAGCTCATTCCCACCTGAGTCTTTGTACCTGCTGTTCCTTTTGTCTGGATGATCTCATCAACCCTCACCCCCACTTTTTATTTTTCTGTAGAGATGCGATCTCATTGTGTTGCCCAGACTGGCCTCAAACTTTTGGGCTCAAGCGATCCTCCTGCCTTGGCCTTGCAAAGGCACCCCCAATTTTTACATAGCCGCTCCCTCCCTTGACCCAGGCCTCTGCTCAAAAGAGAGGTGTCTGCCTCCTCAGAGAGGCCCTCCTGGATCACCTGAGCTAACACAACCATTCCGACTCTCAGGAAGTCCTTCCCCTGGTTTACAGTTATTTGTAGCACTTCTCACTACTGGAAATCAGATATTCATTTGTTTATTTTCTGTCCTTCTGGGAAGTAAGCCCCGTAAAGGACAGATCGGGGTGAGCAGGAGAGGGGCTGCACCCTCAGGGTTCCCTACCCCAGAAGGCACCGAATCAGACAAAGGGGCCATTCCTGATGGAACCAGTGCCCAAGGCTACCAAAGTGGCGAGGCACTGGAGGGCAGCCAGGTGGGCGCTCCACGATAGAGATCTGAGGGCAGACTGGGTGTGACAAGCCTCTGATGTTGGAAGAAGATCCTGCCACCCTTGGGAGGGCAGGTGGATGAGAAATCAAAGAAGCCATTATTTGCTGGCATTAGGTGAATGCACACCTCAGGCTGGGTGTTAGTCTGAGCCTGGTTTCTGCCTCTCACAACTTTCCTATGCAATAAATCTGACCCTCCCCATTTTACAGAGACGGAACTGAGGCTCAGAGAGATCAAATAATTGGTCAGGATCACATAACAGGTGCAGAGCCCGGACTCATAGCCCACTTCCGTCTACAAATCCCATCTCTGACTGAGAATGAGGTCTGCTCCAATTTCAGGGAGCCGTATGGACAAAGGGGTGTGGGAACGCAGGTAAAAGACAGAAACTGAAGTCTCCAAAGTTGGAAGCTGGTGCTGGGAACCCCAGCATGCCAGCTATGGGCTGGGAAGGGAACCTTCAGAATCAGCCCCAAGTGTGTGGGTAGGAGAGACAGTCCCAGAGAGGGGCAGGGGTGGAGAGGAGGTACCCATGAAGAAACATGCCAAGCCCCTTTTACAGAAGGGTAACTAAGTCTGGGAGAGGAGCATTGCACGCCCCTCCTCCGAGAGGTACCCACCTTGGGGTTGAGGGACTGTGGCTTGCCCGCCTGGGTCTGGTGGTCCGAGGCCATGATGGACTGCCCTGTGCAGAACTGACCTGGAAGACACGGGAAGCAGCAGTGAGGACCTGGAGGGGCCATTGGCTTTTTCACTCTGTGGGGCCTGGGGACTGCTCCTCTCTGGCCCCAAACGTTCTCCTTTCCTTCCTGGTTTCAGCCCGTTCCAGAGCTGCGAGTCCGTAAGCAGCTACTTGAACTTAGCTTCCTTTTGTCCTTAGCTTTGTCCTTAGCTTCATTTATTTGTATCCAGGCCAGCTCCAGAAGGAGGGGAAAATGAGGTCTACTCAAAAAACGGGCGGTGATCAACTAGAGCTTAAATAGGTTCCAAGTGGGTCCCCATCAGCCAACCCCAGACAATAGATACCACGCAGAATGTAGATCGGTCAATCCCAGAACTGCTGCCTTTATGCAGAAATTTCTTAATTTAAGAAAACGGTGTGAAACAAACAAAACCTATGCGTTGCCTGTATTTGGTGGTGTGGTGGCTCCCAGTTTAGGAACTCACAATGTTTCGCGTGCACCTGCTCCTTCCCCCACCTCTTCCTGGGACTCGTCTCCCCATCCCGGTACCTGGATTTCTCTTCTCTGCCACTGGTTTTACTCCCCTACTAGTAAAATTGTCTGCTACAGAACTAATGTTACAAGAAAGGGAAGAAATGGGTGCGATGGTAGAAATCCAGACACTGTGGCAGGCAGCAAGGTAGGCCTGCCGTAGCTAGTGAGAACATCAGAAAAAACTGGAAAATTGTCAGCCTCTTCCCCTTCCTGCAGGAGGGGTGGCCAACCCCAGCTGTGTTTCCCCAAGGGTAAGAGAGGATGCCTGGCCTCCCTCTTCAGAGATAACGCCCAGCTTCCAGAAGCCCCTTCCATGTCAAAGGCCAGGACTGGATGTGTCCCAGAAGGAAGAAATTCAGTTAAGCGCCCTGGGAAAGAAACCAGCCCCCTGGGCTTGTCAGAGCGCCTGAGGTCCCACCAGCCCGCTTCCCAGTCCTGAGCGTCCGCAGGTTGAAGAAGCTCATTTGGTCCAGTTCAGGAGCTGTTCTCTGCTGCCTACCAAAATTGAGACTCTGGGCAGGTCACTTCCTCTCCCGATGCCTCAACTTCCTGTTCTGTGACATGGGGGCAGCCACGATGTCTAATAATACCTGTGAACAGGTTGTGAGAATTCAACTACCTAATGCATCAGACGGGAAGCACTCTGCCATGGTCCCAGACTCGGCATGCAGCCAATGACAGCAACTGTGGCATTATTACAGTCATTGTTACCTCGCTTCAGTGGCATTAAAATCACCTGCTGCTGGAGCGCTCACGTACCTGGGGCTGTGTCGTATCCCCTAGCGCTCCCAGAGGCTGGACATGAGTGGGCGCCCCATAATTGCAGATGTGAAGAACTGACTCACCTACCTAGAAACGATGCTGAACCGCCACTGATTTTATTCTTGCAAAACCCTCAGCTACATTGTCCTCATCAGTGGCTGGCAAAACAAGGACCCTGGTAGTCCGCTGAATATTAATAATAAAGGATGTTGCCCAGTACCATCTATGTGCCAGGCACTGTGCCGGATGAGTCACCTACCTTCTCTTGAATCCACACAACAAAGAAGGCTTTTTTTTAACCCCTCTCCCCATTTACCAGAAAAGAAAACTGAGACTGACAGCACCGAAGTCTCTGCCCAAAGTCACCTTGTCAGAAAGCGGCAGGTGTTCCCATGCTTTCCGACAGAGATGAGGGTGAGAGAAGGGGAGACAAGCAAGAGAGCCAATCTTACCAGTGACACCAGCCCCTGCGAGTGCCGTGAAGCTCGGCCAGCGGGAGGTGGCATTTATACCTTCCCCAGAAGTGCCGGTGCCAAGATGAGTGACGGCTGCGTTCCTGCGAAAAGCAGGGTGAGAATGCTGGCTTAAGCTCTCACCAAAGCTTGGGTCAGCAAATGCCCACAGACATTGTGTCTCTGCACAATAATGTCATTAGCTTTCAGATTCGGCCGCGCCAGGGCGGTCAGGCGGCTGGGCAAGGAGATGCCCGCTTTGCATGCATCAGCCGTCCGGTTGCCAGGGCCGGGGGCACACCGGGTTCACCGGTACGGTCAGTCAGGCCCCGAGGCATGGCAGACAGAGGAGAATCTCAGTGGGCTTGAGGAAGAACAGGTAAAGAAGGGTGGTTTGTTTGGCAGAGCCTGGGTTTCATTCATCTACCCATTTATTTATTCAATGAATATTTGCCGGGCATCCACTCGGCACCAAGCTCTGTTCTAGGGAAGAAGGTCAGGAAGAGGACCTACCCTAGCCTGGGCCATTCAGAAAAGCTACAGGGAGGTAGCGCATCCCTCGGGGATGGAGAAGAGGAAGCAGCCTGGGAACAGGGTGGGGAGGAAAGTTCCAAGCAGGAAGGGCCCACAGACAAGGAACCTGCAGGGTGTATTTCAAGAAGACCTGAAAACAGGTTAACATAGCGAAAGCGTGGCATGTGACAAATAGGGCCTGTGCCAGGGGGCCAAAGTGGGCAGGGGCCTGATGTGGCAGGGCCAGGGAGGCCCACTGTGGAGAGCACAGTTTATTCCCACGGCCCCTGGCTGTTTCTTTTATTCTTCTTTCTTTCTTTCTTTCTTTTGAGACAGAATCTCCTCTGACACCTAGGATGGAGTGCAGTGGTGCAATCTCGGCTCACTGCAACCTCTGCTCCCAGGTTCAAGTGATTCTCCCGCCTCAGCTTCCCTAGTAGCTGGGACTACCGGCATATGCCACCACATCCGGCTAAATTTTTACTTATTTCGTATTTTGGTAAAGGCGGGGTTTCGCCATGTTTCCCGGGGTAGTCTCGAACTCCTGAGCTCAGGCAATCCACCTGCCTTGGCCTCCTAAAGTGCTAGGATTACAGGCGTGAGCCACTACACCCGGCCCATTTCTTAACCACTGTCCTAGAGTGAGGGGCTCCTACATCCCTACCGCTGGTCCCATCACTGCCACAAGGGTGCCCAGGCTTTATTCACGTTTCTTAAGTGCACAAACCTTTGCAGCCCAGGTGGTGTCTTGATCCAATCTGAGGCTTGGAAACTGGGTCAAGTGTACCTGCTTTCCCCCGTCTCTCGTTTCCCCAAGGCACATAAGCTTGCACACACGTGTACACCCTCTACATACACACGCCCCAGCGCCCAGCTGTGCTGTTACCTTTGCAGCACTCACCAACACCTAGCCTTCTGTTACTCATTGATTTTCCATCTTTCCCATGAGAAGACAAGCACCACAAAAGCAAAGACGTTGCCCCTCTGGTTTACCATGGTATCGCCAGAGGCCAGTGCCTGACACATAGTAGGTACTTGTTTGAAAATCCCAGGGGTGCTGTAACAAAGTGTCACAAACTGAGTGGCTTAAAAACAATAGGAACTTGGAATGGAAAATGGTGTTGCAAAGATGGAAAGCAGTGTGGCTGTCTCAAAAAAAAAAAAAAAAAAAAAAAAAAAAACCCAACATAGAATTACCATATGAGCCAGCCACTCCACTTCTGCGCATGTGCCCAAAAGAATTGAAAGCAGGGAATTGAAAAGATATTTACGCACCCATGTTCATAGCAGCATTATCCACAATAGCTGAAAGATGGAAACCACCCAAATGTCCATCAACGGGTGAATGGATAAACACTATGTGGTCTATCCATACAATGGAATAGTATTCAGCCTTAAAAAGAAAGGAAATTCTGACTCCAACATGATGAGGCTTGGAAATGTTATGCAAAGTGAAATAAACCAGACACAAAAGGGACACATATTGTATGATTCCACTTACATAAGTTACCTAGAGTAGGCAGATTCATGGAGACTGGAAGTAGAATAGAGGTTACCAGGGGCTGGGAGGAGTGGGGAATGGGGAATGGGGAGTTATGGTTTAATGGATGCAGAGTTTCTGTTCAGGATGATGAAAAAGCTGGAGATGGTTAGTGGTGACGGTCCCATAACAATGCCAATCAACTGTACACTTAAAAATGGTTAAAACGCCGGGCGGGGTGGCTCAAGCCTGTAATCCCAGCACTTTGGGAAGCTGAGGCGGGTGGATCATGAGGTCAAGGGATCGAGACCATCCTGGTCAACATGGTGAAATCTCATCTCTACTAAAAATACAAAAAATTAGCTGGGCGTGGTGGCGCGTGCCTGTAATCCCAGCTACTCAGGAGGCTGAGGCAGGAGAATTGCCTGAACCCAGGAGGCGGAGGTTGCGGTGAGCCGAGATCGCGCCATTGCACTCCAGCCTGGGTAACAAGAGCGAAACTCCGTCTCAAAAAAAAAAAAAAAATGGTTAAAATGGTTAACTTTGTGTTATGCATTATTTTGCCATAAAAATGTCCGGAAAAAAGCCCAGAAGTCTATTGTTACATAATTCTGGAGGCTGAGGCTGGAGGTCTGACATCAGGGTGTCAGCAGGGCCATGCCTGCTCCAGGGGTTCTAGGTGAAGGTCCGTCCTTGTCTCTCCCAGCCTTTCGTGTCTGCTGGTAATGGCTGGTGTTTCTTGGATGGGAACTGCATCACTTTAATCACGTGGCCATCTTCTTCCCTTAGTGCATGGCTGGTTCTATGTCTACATTTCTCCTTTTTTGTTTTTTTCTGAGATGGAGTCTCACACTGTCGCCCAGGCTGGAGTGCAGTGGCGCAATCTCGGCTCCCTGCAACCTCCACCTCTGGGGATCAAGCGATTCTCCTGCCTCAGCCTTTGGAGTAGCTGGGACTACAGGCGCCCACCACCACACCCAGCTAACCCGGCTAATGTGTGTGTGTATGTGTGTGTGTGTGTGTGTTTTCAGTAGAGACGGGGTTTCACCATGTTAGTCAGGATGGTGTTAATCTCCCGACCTCGTGATCTACCTGCCTCAGCCTCCCAAAGTGCTGGGATTACAGGCGTGAGCCACCACACCTGGCCTAAATTTCTCCTTTTTAAGAGGATACCAGTCATGTTGGCTTAGGTGACTTCGTTTGGTAACTTCACCCTAGTGATTTTATTTTAAATGGATTCCTTCTGTAAAGATCCAATTGCCACATAGACGGTCACATTCTGAGGTACTGGGGGTTAGGACTTTGGAATACCTTTCATGGACACATTTCAACCCTTAATAGACCTCAGTTAATATTTACTGAATAAATGAATGCATTCAAGATCTGGCTGTGTCCTTATAAATAAGAAAGAATTCCTAATATCTGGATAGTATGAGAGCTTGGCATGAGTCAGGCACTGTCCATACTCATTCTTTTTAATTCCTTCCAACCAACTCAAGAGGTAAGTGTTGTATTTATTGATCATTCCATTTTATAAAAGAGGAAATTGAGGCTCAGAGAGACTAAGCAACTTGCCCAAGGTTGCACAGCCAGTGCGTAGTAAGGACTAGGCTTCATGGATTGAGCCATAAACTGTCTGGTTTCATTAATTCAATCCTCACAACTATCTTTGAAGTAGGTATTATTAATGTCCCCCAATACAGATTAGGAAGCCAGGGCTCCTAGAGCTTAAGTGACTTGTCCGAGGTCACACAGCCGGGAAGTGGTAGGACCAGGACTTGAATTTAGATCAGTCTGACTTCAAGACTTAACGCTCTTAACTTTTAAACTATAAAGCCTCCTGGCTGGGTGTGGTGGCTCATGCCCGTAATCCTGGCACTTTGAGAGGCCTAGGTGGGTGGATTGCCTGAGCTCACAGCAACATGGTGAAACCCCATCTCTACTAAAATACAAAAAAATTAGCTGGGCGTGGTGATGTGTGCCTGTAGTCTCAGCTACTTGGGAGGATGAAGCAGGAGAATGGCTGGAACCCGGGAGGCAGAGGTTGCAATGAGCCGAGGTAGAGCCATTGCACTCCAGCCTGGGCAACACAGCAAGACTCTGTCCTCAAAAAAAAAAAAGAACAACAAAAAAAAACTTCCTACTAAGCTCTGGGAATTTCCTGACGTTTTTCTCCTCCAGACCTCAATTTCCCCATCAGAAATGAGGTCCTTGATCCCTGCACCATGCATTAATTGGTGCAAAAGTAATTGCGGTTTTTGGCATTACTTTTGATGGCAAAAAACCACAATGACTTTTGCACCAACCTCTTATGCTCATGGAGGAAGCAGTCAGGGTTCCCAACGGCTGACAGAAGCGGCAAACCATGCTACAGAGACGTTTGACTATTTCTACTTTTACAGACAAGCAAAGCGAGGCTCAGAGAGGGGACTTTCTTGCCCAAAGTCTCACAGCCAAGAAGTGGTAGAGCTGTGATTTGAACTCAGAGATCAGGATTTGTAGACTCCAAAACCCTCAGCCTACCCTACTTCTCTTCTACCTCAGTTTCCTTCTCCTTCACACTTGTGAAGAATTAAATATCTGGGTCCATGGGCCTTAGAGTGTTTGTAATTAAATCCTTTGTAAAATGAGCCAGCCACGTGAAGCCCTCGGCAGCGGCTCTTACAAATATTACAGAACGTGCTCAGTAACGATGGCTTTCATGCTGTTCATTATTATTACATCTGTGCAGATGGCAATGTTTTTGAAGACTTTTATATTTATTTCTTTTCATTCCGTCACTCCAAGTAGGTGCCAAGACAGAGACTGTCAGCAACCTGCGTGTTTCTCTGTACTCCCTCATTATTCATTTCTGCTTCCAGCAAATGTGTCAGCTATAAACTCAGTGGGGAGTGACACAGATAGGGTCCCCACCCTGGTGCAACTTACAGCCAATAGGTTCCTAAAAATCTCAAAATGCTTTGCCATTTTTAAAAATTTAAAATAGGATCTTGCTCTGTTGCCCAGGCTGGAGTACAGCCGTGTTAATCACTCACTCAATGTAGCCTCCAAGAGCTGGGCTCAAGTGATCCTCCTGTCCCAGCCTCCCAAGTAGCTCAGACTATAGGTATATACATCCGTGCCCAGCTAATTAAAAAAAAAAATTAGGGATGGGATCCAGGTAGGTCTTGAACTCTAAGCCTCAAGTGATTCTTCTGCCTTGGCCTTCTAAAGGGCTAGAGTTCCAGTCGTGGGCCACTGCACCCAGCCAACCTTTGTTTTTTATGTGACCTGGGCAATTTTCTTGTTTAGCCAATGAGCCAGCTCATGGAGAGCTGAGCCAAGGCTCAGTCGTCTCTAGCACATAGTAGGATCTAGCACATAGTAGGTGCTCAGAAAATACGTAACTGACTGATTGAATTAATTAATGATAAAGACCCAGGGTGTCTTTTTTGGGCTTTGCCAGAAGCAGACGCTAAGACAACAGTTCAGGTGCAGATAATTTTTTCAGGACAGGATCCCAGGGAGCATCAGGAAGTAGGGAGTGGGGACATAAGCCAGAGAAAGGAAGGCAGACCTGAATGTGAGTCCTGGTCCCACCGGTTAAGAGCTGTGACACTTGGGGCAATTTGCTTCAGTTCTCCGGGCCTCAGTTTCTCTCTCTGCATTTGAGGACCACTATTGACTGTCTGTAGAGTCGAGAATACACTCTAAAACACCCAATAATGTGATTGGGGTTTAGCAGCAGCTCCACAGTGGCAGCCATTGTTACCATGGTTTCTGCAGCAACTCCTGTTGCTATTTTCGTCTGTACTTCCCTGGTGCCTTCATGTCCTTGAGGGATACATCAGAGTGCGTGGCACTCAGGGATGGCATTTCTGGGGTCAGTACTCAGGACGCAGGTCTCAGTTCTACTGCTTCTTATCTGTGAGGCTCTAGGAAGGTGATGTTGCCTCCCCGAGCCCGTTTCTTCATCTGTTAAATAAGATCATAACCACGCCTACCTCCCAATGACATTCTTAGGGTTCAATGAGATGGAGTAAGCACTGATTTATAAAGCCCGACAGGCCGGGCGTGGTGGCTCATGCCTGTAATCCGAGAACTTTGGGCGGCTAAGATGGGCAGATCATGAAGTCAGGAGTTTGAGACCAGCCTGGCCAACACGATGAAATCCCATCTCTGAAAATAAAAAAATTAGCTGGGTGTGGTGGCACGTGCCTGTAATCCCAGCTACTCAGGAGACTGAGGCAGGATAATCGCTTTAACCTGGGAGGCGGAGGTTGCGGTGAGCAGAGATCGAATCACTGCACTCCAGCCTGGGTGACAGGGTGAGACTTCATCTCAAAAAAAAAAAAAAAAAAAAAAAAAAAAAAAAAAGCATGACAGACTGGGAGTCATCTGATTCATGCCTATAATCCCAACACTTTGGGAGGCTGAGGTGGGAAGATCGCTTGAGTCCAGGAGTTTGAGACAAGCCTGGGCAATACAACAAGACCCTCATCTCTACAAAAAATACATTTTAAAAATTAGCTGGGCATGGTGGTATGCAACTGCAATCCCAGTGCTTTGGGAGGCTGAGGTGGGAGGATTGCTGGAGACCTGGAGTTGGAGGCTGCAGTGAGCTATGATCATACCACTGCACTCCAGCCTGGAAGACAGAGCAAGACCCATCTCAAAAAATAAAAAAAGAGTTAAGCATGGCAAGGCCCCTCCTTGTGAAAGGGAAGAAGGGGTGGATCCAGGGAGGAGAAAGGGATAGGCATTACATCTGTCTCACTGCTGGGCACCCCTGCCCTATCCGACCCTGATGCCCAACCCAGGTCTCCCATACGCTCAGAAAATGTCAACGTGATTTCTCTCCTGTGCATGTTTTTAAAATACGCAGGTTAAAGTAACTGAAAATTACTATATCCTTTTCGACGCCTTCCTGAGGCCCCCATAGGCCTCCCACACACCAGCTGCATCAGCCGCTGGGAGGCTGCAGGTGGCTGAGACAGGCTGCAGGCACAACAGGGAACAAAGTCAGGAACTGATGCCTGGAGGTGGGACGGGTGAGGGGTGGTCCTGGGGCCTGCCTGCCAGAAATCCTCTATCAGCTGGCTTCCCACTGCGGGCAGAAGAGACTCACTTATGGCCAGGCATCGTGGCTCATGCCTGTAATCCCAGCACTTTGAGAGGCTGAGGTGGGTGAATCACCTGAGGTCAGGATTTTGAGACCAGCCTGACCAATATAGTGAAACCCCATCTCTACTAAAAATGCAAAAATTAGCTTAGCATGGTGGCAGGCGCCTGTAGTCCCAGCTACTCAGGAGGCCGAGACAGGAGAATTGCTTGAGCTCAGGAGGTGGAGGTCGCAGTGGGCTGAGATCGTGCCACTGCACTCTAGCCTGGGCAACAGAGCGAGACTGTCTCAAAAAAAAAAAAAAAAAAGAGGCCTCATTTATGCCTGGCACTGCCCCAGTGTTCCTATGCAGCTCTCCAGCAACTCCCACTGCCCAGATGAAGCCACAGGGGCCTAAGCAGTGGTGGGAGGTGAGATGGGCACTCAGTTCCCCAGGTGAGGCTGCAGAAGACCTCTGGGCGAGGGGACAGAGATGCTGAGGCATGGGAGAGAGAGGCTCAGGGGGACCACACCAGCACAGCTCACCAGACTCTCTGCTGTGGCCTCCCAACTGGTCTCTCTGCATCCTCCCTTGGCCACTAACCGTATTATTTGCACCCTTGCCAGCGTGATTCTATTAAATCCCAAAGCAGACCATGGCTCCCACCTCCCTCAGAGAACAAGCGAAGTCCACTAAGGTCTGTGGAGCCCTAAATAACCTGACCCTGTTCCCTCTGACCTCTAGCCCCAGTCTCTTACTCCATTCCAGACCTGCTGGCCCCTGGCTGCTTCCTGTTAGGCCAGCATACTCTTGCCTAGGGCCTTTGCAGCTCTTATTTCTCTGCCTGGAATGTTCTGGTGGTTCACTGAGGTCTCAGCTCCTCTGCACAGAGTTCCCTGGTCACCATTCCCATCACTTCCATCTTTTTATCCAGCTTTATTGCTCTTGGTATTTACCACCTCCCAGCACCATGGCCCAAATTGACCTGTTTATTTACTTTCTGTCTCTCCCAGAGAGGGTGGGAAGGGTAGGACATGGCGCTGTGTCCTTAGGCCTTGGAAAAGGCATGGCATTTGCCGAATACATTAATGACAACAGATACTGACCCACAGAGAGGTGGAGGGGGAAATAATGGAAGGAAGGAAGGAAGGAAGGAAAGAAGGAAAGAAGGAAGGAAAGAAGATCAGATGGACAGATTGATGGACAAGTAGATCGAAAGAAAAATTGATGGATACGTGGATAAAGGATAGACAGAAAGATGGGTGAGTGGAAGGAAAAATGGATGAATTAATGGAAAGAAGAAATAACATAGGGAGATGGAAGGAAGAATAAATGAATGGATGGATGGATAAGTGGGTGAATGAATGGATGGATGGCTGATGCATGGATGGATGAATGGGTGGTAGGTAGATGAATGCATGAATGAATGGGTAGATGAGTGGGCGGCTGGCTGGATGGAGTGATGGATGGACAGATGGCTGGCTGGCTAGATGGGCGGGTGGGTGGATGCATGTATGCATGGATGGATGGATGGATGGATGGGCAGGTGGGTGGATGCATGGATGGATGGATGGATGGATGGATGCATGCATGCATGCATGCATGGATGAATGGATGGGCGGGTGGGTGTGGATGGATGGAGGGATGGGTGGATGGATGGGCGGGTGGGTGGATGCATGCATGCATGGATGGATGAATGGATGGGCGGGTGGGTGTGGACGGATGGAGGGACGGGTGGATGGATGGGCGGGTGGGTGGATGGATGGATGATGGATGGATGGATGGATGGATGGATGGGCGGGTGGGTGGATGCATGGATGGATGGATGGATGGATGGATGGATGGATGGATTGGTGGGAGGGTGGATGGATGGACTGATGGATGGATGGATGGATGGATGGATGGGCGGGTGGGTGGATGTATGTATGGATGGATGGATGGGCGGGTGGGTGGATGCATGGATGGATGGATGGATAGATGGGTGGGTGGATGGATGGATGGATGGGTGGGTGGGTGGATGGGCGGGTGGGTGGATGCGTGGATGCGTGGATGCATGGATGGATGGATGGATGGATGGTTGAATAGATGAATGGATGCACACATAGGTGGGTGGATGGATGGGAGAGTGAACAGATATTCAGATGGAAAGATGCACCACCAAACACAAGATCAGGGCGAGGAACATGGCAGATGGGGGACCAACCCCAGGCTTTATTGAGCAGATTCCAGGGGAGGGCGGACAGGCTGGCCCTCATCCCAGCCCTGGAGCCTCCTCCTGTTGGCCTGGCAGCCCCCGCAGGGTGGGTCTGGGTCCTTGAGGTCCGAGTGCCTTTCAGCTGCTGAGGAAGCGCCCTCGCTTGTGCCATTTCTGGTCGCGGATGCGGCGCACAGACTGCAGCTGCGGCTGGCTGGCGTCCCATTCATTCCAGTGGCGGTACTCGCCCCGCTCAAACACGTACTGGCGCCCACGGTAGCCGGGAAACTCATAGCCAACCCACCTGCCAGGAGACCAAGGTTGGGATGTGGACGGTCTGCTTCCGGTCGCCCAGCCTCCAGCCAGCAACTGACCGTGTGCTCTGCCTGCCCGCATTCCTCCTTGGCTCCCCAGAGCCCTTAGGATGAATCCAAACTCCTTACCCTGCTCATAGGACCCTTCGCAAAGCCTCTCTAGCCTTACCTCTCAATATCTCATTCACACTCGACATCACAGCCTCTCTTATTTTTCTTTCCTGGAAACTGCTGTGAGTGTGGGCCTTTGTATGCATGATTCCTTCTGCCTGGAACACTTCCTCACCTCATCCTTCCCCTTCCCCCCTTCCCCCACTCGTATCTTTTACATCTCAATTTAGATGCCCCCAGACTCCTGCAGGCTGAATCGAGTACCTCACTGGGACTCCCAGAGCCCCTTGTGTATCCCAGCCACAGTCCTGATCACAATACGTTGTGAATCCCTGCTTCTCTGTCTCCCTGTCAGATTATGTAATTTTTCTGAGAGCAGAGGATGTACCATTCTTGTTGTTCTGTGTATCTGTACACCAGCATATAGTAGATGTTCAGTAAAAAAACTATTGAATAGGCCAGGTATGGTGGCTCATGCCTGTAATCCCAGCACACTGAGAGGCCAAGGTGGGCAGATCACGAGGTCAGGAGATTGAGACCATCCTGGCTAACACAGTGAAACCCCGTCTCTACTAAAAATACAAAAACTTGGCCGGGCGTGGTGGCGTGCGCCTGTAGTTCCAGCTACTTGGGAGGCTGAGGCAGGAGAATTGAACTCCGCTTGAACCCAGGAGGCAGAGGTTGCAGTGAGCCAAGATCACACCACTGACTCCAGCCTGGGTGACAGAGTGAGACTCTGTCTCAAAAAAAAAAAAAAAAAAAAAATTGTTGAATAAATTATTATCAGGGATAGGTGGCACCTCTCAAAGCCCAACCCCAGATTACAAGCCCACAAGTGA